>NC_065578.1:89202198-89517198 GCF_024542745.1 Macaca thibetana thibetana | reverse complement strand
TTCAGCTGTCAATCCGTCATCTAAGTTTTAAGCCCTACATGCATTAGGTATTTGTCCTAATGCTCTCCCTCCCCTAGTCCCCAATCCCCCAACAGGCCCCAATATGTGATGTTCCCCTCCCTGTGTCCATGTGTTCTCATTGTTCAACTCCCACTTATGAATGAGAACGTGCAGTGTTTGGTTTTCTGTTCCTGTGTTAGTTTGCTGAAAATCATGGTTTCCAGCTTCATCCATGTCCCTGTAAAGGACATGAACTCATTCTTTTTATGGCTGCATAGTATTCCATGGTGTATACGTGCCACATTTTCTTTATCCAGTCTATCATTGATGGGCATTCGGGTTGGTTCCAAGTCTTTGTTATTGTAAATAGTGCTGCAATAAACATACATGTGCATGTGTCTTTGTAGTAGAATGATTTATCTAATTAAACTAAAGAGGTTCTGCATGGCAAAAGAAACTATCATCAGAGTGAACAGGGAACCTACAGAATGAGAGAAAAATTTTGCAATCTACCCCTGTGACAAAGGGCTAATATCCAGAATCGATCTACAAGGAACTTAAACACATTTACAAGAAAAAAACAACCCCATCAAAAAGTGGGGGAAGGATATGAACAGACACTTCTCAAAAGAAGACATATATGTGGCCAACAAATATATGGAAAAAAGCTCATCATCACTGGTTATTAGAGAAATGCAAATCAAAACCACAATGAGATACTATTTAATGCCAGTTAGAATGGCGATCACTAAAAAGTCAGGAAACAACAGATGCTGGCGAGGCTGTGGAGAAATGGGAATGTTTTTACACTGTTGGTGGGAGAGTAAATTAGTTCACCCACTGTGGAAGACAGTGTGGCAATTCCTCAAGGATCTAGGACCAGAAATACCATTTGACCCAGCAATCCCATTACTGGGTGTACACCCAAAGGATTATAAACCTCTCTACTAATTTTTATAACTGTGTGTGAACCTACAATTATCTCACATTAAAAAGTTTATTTTTTGAAAAGGGGGATATGATTAGATTTGGCAATAATTTCTTGGATACAACACCAAAGGGATAGGCAACAAAAGAAAAAATAGACAAATTAGACTTCATGGGAAGTTAAAAATTGTGTGCATCAAAAGACACTATCAACAGAGTGAAAGGGGAACTCACAGAATGGGAGAAAATATTTGCAAATTACATATCTGAAAAGGGACTAATATGCAGAATATATAGAGAATTCCTGAAATTCATCAGCCAAAAAGCAAGCAACCTGACTCAAAGATGAATGAAGAACTTGAACAAACATTTTTCCAAAGAAGATATGTAAAATGGACAGTAAGTTCAACATTACTAGTCATCAGGGAAATACAAAACAGAACTATGAGACACCACTTCACATCCATTAGAATGGCTACTGTTAAAAAACAAAACAAAAACAAAAAAACACAGCATTTGGAGCCCTTGTGCACTATTGATGGGAATGTAAATGGTACAGCTCCTGTAGAAAACCATACGGCCATCTCCCAAGAAACTAAAAATAGAGTTAGAATGTGATGCAGCAAATCCACTTCTGGGTATATACAGAAGAGAATTGAAAGCAGGATCTTGTACACCCACATTCATAGCGGCAATATTCACAATAGCCAGAATTTGAAAGCAATCCAGGTGTTCCCCCAAAATTCCTATGTTGAAATCCTAACCCCCAGTGTGATGGGTATTAGGAGATGGGGTCTTTGGGAGGTGATTAGGTCATGAGGGTTCCACACTCATGAGCAAGATTAGTGCCCTTATAAAAGGGATGACAGAGAGCTCTCTCATTCTCTTTCCGCTATGTGAGGATACAATGAGAAGTTGGCAGTCTGCAACCCGGAAGAAGAACTGAACCATGCTGGCATCCTGAGTTTGGACTTGCAAGGCCCCTAAAACCGTGAGAAATCAATTTCTGTTTATAAGCCACCCAGTCTATGGTACTTGTTACAGCAGTCTGAACTGACTAAGACCAATGGTAAACCTTATGTTGCATATATTTTACCACAATTAAAAAAAAAAAAAAGTTTGAAAAAAGAAGGCGAAGGGGTGGGGGCAACCACAGACTTTATTAGTGCTTAATCAAAGCTATCCAGACGTGGAAGAAAAAATGTACTAGCACATGCTTGATTAAAACTGGGATATGTTGCCAAGCTTTTCCAGAGTCTTAGTGAATGGCCCCTCAAGACCATCCTACTTCCTTTGCTCTCCATCTACACTCACCATGCAGCTTTCTGATGTTCATTGGACCCTCAGCTGCACTGTCCACAGGGAGGAGAATCTGCAGAGACCAGAGTGGTCTAGGTTTGTTAGCATTTCTGAGTTCACTGCAAGTAAACATCGGGCACTCTAGTTCATGTAGCAGCCCCTTGTGAGCACAGCTCAAGGCCCATTGTGCCTGCTGCCTCCCAGGTGCCCTGTGGAGCTAGGGTGCAGAGCCACAGCAGAGACCTGGCTTGGACTGCTGCACCTGCAGCACGTGCTGCCACCCCGTGTGCCCCTGCACAGCCCGCCAGTCTCGCTCCCTGCCATTCCGTCCTGGCATTTGGCTTCAACTGAGACAAAACTGAGGAAGGCTGGCTCTGAGGGAGCACTGCAGCCTACATCCTTTATCCTGAAAACAGAGAAATCTGCCTTTGAGATAGGAGCTCACAGTCCATGGCCTGCCTGTTCATGATTTGTGAATTCTTTGCCGCAGTTACCACTTTTCTATTTTAGGTTGCCTGGCAGCCAACATTATGTCTAACATATACACATGCATATATTATATATACCAATATAATATATTTTCTTATTCCCTTATCTTTTTCTCTTTCCAACTATTCCTGACACATAAAGATTCTGAATCCAATTCTACTCACATCTTGCCAATTAAGACTCTTCCTGTATCATTCATAGCTCTCCCGGTCTATATGTTACTTTAAGTTCAAACCTGGCAACACTTCTCCTTGACACCTACTGATGGGTAAGTGGCTCACATGGCACCAGGGAGAAAGGTGGGTTTCCCAGTGGCACAGGCATTTAATCCTACCCCACCCAGGAGCATGGGCTAGGCAGGCACTCCAATGCCTGGGGACTGACTCACAGACCACGGCCTTCTGGGATTTTAGAATTTTCTTACCCAGAAAATAGGATCAACACCACTGCCATCATGAATTATTCAACACCTGCCAGGGCTATTCCTTGGTGAACAATGAAATAATGGAAGCTGACAAAATTGATTTGTGGTGAATTTTTAGTGACGTCAAGTTCATAGCGAGTGAGCAGGGGCTGGCAAAGCTCAGAGGAGCTTGACCACAAGAACGAGCGGCCTGCAGTTTCCCTGGGAACATTGCCATTTGGTCAATAGTGCAGCTGAGCTGGATGTCCTTTGCGAGGGTCCTTTTCTTCTCAGGGTTTGAGGGAGGTAAACGTACTGAAAAAACGTAGTCACTTGGACTTACCAAGCCAGTTCCCAGCCAGGAACATGGGCGAGACTCTTGAAGCATTTCATGAAGCATTTGAATTGCTAGATAATTAGAAGATCGATAACATAATTTCAGCTGCTTAGCAGAGCGCTAAGAAAGAAAGGCTTCAATTCAGCATATTTTGAATTTAGCATTAGGGTTTCACTAATTAAAAGGAAAACAATATTGGCACCATGTCTAATCCTTCCATTAATCTCCCTCAACATATATTCTGCTGCCTGTTATTGTATAATCATTAAATGTAAAATATTAAACTGGACATTTGACTTTATTGATCACTTTATGGACTAAAGATACAGCAAGTAATTATCTGCCACAACAGATTTATTGATTGAGCTGTCATTGGAACAGCTGAAATTGACACATAGTTGATTATTATTCTAGTATGCTGTTTCCATCAATAATTTTGTCTCATTCTCTTTCTCATCAAGAGTTTTATATTTATAGTTAACTTCTATTTAAGAACTCAAAAGAAGACTTTTTACCCTAAAGAATGTGTGGTTAGTGTGTGGTTTTCTAGGTAGATCAGAAACACTGAAGTCTCAGCGTATACACTTAGTTTTGTATACTTGGGTATTTTATCAATTCTGATACAAGGTAACTTTTAACTGGCATTTTATCTCTCTAAGCCTGGTTTTCCTACTTGAAAAATAATCTTATCTCTTCTGAATATTTTTTTCCTTCCTTACTCTGCTTGTTCTCTCAGCATTTACAATTCAGCTCAATTTGCTAAAGAGGAGTAGGGCCTTTCCAATGTCCTGAACACCATTCAGGATGCTAGGGATACCAAAGTGGGGAAAGCAGAGCCCCTGCCCTCAGGAGAGTTTACAGTCTAGTGAAGGAGACTGGCCTTGACCCTAATAAAGCGTGTAGAAGAGTCTGAGGAGGCAAACGCTGAGTGTGGGCAATATTTAGAACTAAGCAGCCTCCAGTTTCATTGTGACGGATTTTTGTTTCTAAATCCTGTGCTAGCAACAAAGTCAAAGTCACCTACCAGATCCTGGGTATAGAGAATGGGATGGAAGGAGAAATTATTTTTAAATCTCATCCTGGAACATGCAAGAAGGCTGTTCTTAGAGTTCATCATTTTCAGATTTAGCAGCTGACTTCATGGATGATCTTTAACACACAGAGTTTCATGGAATTCCTTTCTTGGAATAGATTTGTAGAGAAGTCCTAGTAAGGTGTTTTGCCTGTCTTCTTTATGTTTAGGTCACAAATATATAGTTGTACAATATATCTTCCTACATATAGTTCTTTCCATGGTTATTTTTATATTCTATATGTGCAGAGACCATGACTTGCATGTTTTGTCTGTTTTTTTTTTAACTCTTTCTTCCCACCCTTTTGTGTTTCTGCATTCAGTAGGTACTTAATAAATGATAATTGAAGCTTCTTTTGAGGTAGTTGTAGGGTAGTGACCCACTTAGAACAACCCAGTTTCCAAGAAGCTGAGTTTTAAATTTCAATTAAAAATTTGAATTTTGGCACAGAGTAGGTGTGCTTTAAACTTTTTTCAGGATACTTGGGACCAAGGAATTCAAGTCACCTTAAATGGTGGGGGTGTGATGGCTGATGGCATGAATGAATGCAGTTGAAATCTGTCTTACTTCGGCATCTCCAGAACACAGCCTGGAGTCATGGAAACAACATTGCACAGGGGTTAGGAAGCCTAGGTTTAGGTTGCAGTGGCCCTGGGAAGTGACCCAACACTTTGGGTCCCATTTCTCTTTTGTTAAATAAAGTGATTGGGCCAGATACTCAGGAAAGGCATTTCGCACTCTGAAATTCCACTGCGCTATTTTGCTTTGAGTTAGGGTGTAGCCTCTGTGGCTTCTTACTTCACATATCTGGATAAAGAAAGAATGATTTGCTGTTACCTTGTTATTACTTCAGCTTTGGAAAGTACTTGTGAGTGAGCACAGTTATCTTTGAATTTCCAAGTAAATCTGCAATATGTTTTCTTATACTTGTAGAGAACCGTAGGACAGTCTTTAGGACTAGAACTCAACATATTTTTAGGGTAGAGGTTCTCAATCTTATTTTTCTTCTCCTTTTTAATTTTTTTTAGAAATCTGATGAAAACTGCAATCCCTTTTCTAGAACAATGATGGAACTCATAAGTACAGCATTTTGCCTGTTATTTCATGGTGGTAAGAGGGAGCGTAGAAGGCTGTTTCCAGGTTGGGAATCCCCCTCTAGGCCTATTGTAGGGGCAGGTTTTGCTCTGATGTGAATATTTTTGTTCTTTAACCCTCTCAGCTTTGCTACCCGCTAGCTATGTGACCACCAACAAATTGCTTAACCTTTCTGCCTCCCTTTGGAAACAGGAATAGTAACACTGACTTGCACCTAATTGGGAGCAGCAGCATTATGAGCTAAGGTGTAAAGCACCTACCATCGTCCCTGATGTACAGCACTAGGTACTCACTCATAAAATGTTTTCCTAAACCTTCCTCACTTTTTAAAAATCTCAGTGCTGGGCATAGTGGCTCATGCCTGTGGTCCCAGAGCTTTGGGAGGCTGAGGCAAGAGGATTGCTTGAGGCCAGAAGTTGAAGACCAGCTGAGCAGCACAGCGAGACTGCATGTCTAGAGAAAGAAAGAGAAAGAAAGAGAGAAAGAGAGAAAGAGAGAGAGAGAGAAAGAGAGAAAGAAATTAAAAATTTTTTTAAAAATATCAGTCAAACCTGTATAACAGTAAACATTCCTTTTGCGGTTTGGAGTCCCAATTCTTTTTTGCGGTTTGAAGTCCCAACTCTTTTTTGTATTATCCACACCCCCTTCACTACCACCCCCCAATTTTCTACTTTAACAATATTTGTATTGCTCACTCTTACGCAATACACTTGTATTTCTACCTTTATGTTTAAGAAATTTCTACTATTTAGAAATAGCACTATCGTGCTCCTTTTGCCAAAATGAAGTTCATTTTTAATTCTCCAGATTTGCTACTTCTAAGGTAAAGCCTTAGTTACATTAGCATGGCCCAGAATTTCCTATTTTAAATCTTTCCTGGGGCTGAAAATTAATCTTTCCTTAGGCAGTATCTAAAGGGTATGCGTATTGAGTGATCTAAAGATCAATTAAACACTGACAGAGCTTCAGTAAAGAAACCGTTTCTTCACACAATAAGAGGTAATAGTGATGCCAGTAGAATGCAGGAACATTGAGTTTAGTTTTCCTAGACATCTTAAGGAACACAGGGATAACTGGGAAAGCTAGTGGGCTCCAAACTCTGCAGGTAACCTCATGCCTCCAGATTCCAGGAGATACAGCAGAGAACTAATGTTTATTGAGCAAGTTACGTGCCTGGTGGAAGTCAGAGGCTACAATACGGTGGCCTACAGCCCACACACAACCTACCGATGTAGGTTTTTTTGGTTTTACTCTCACAGTCCTTTAACAAAATATAAACCTATCTTTCAAAGTATGTATTTTATATGTATTATATACACATTCACACGCATACGCACAAGGATCTCATGGCTTCTCCTGAAAAATTAGAATATTCACCAACAATGAACTAAGATTCTTACACAGCAACAATACAGAGCAGCAGACACAGTCATCAGAGGGGTGCAAGCTCTTGATTCACCACAGTTCCTATGGTGCACTCACTGTATATGTGCGTGCATATCGCACATGGTGCCCTTGCTTCCCATTCACCCAACTTTGGTAGGCTTTCTCTCCCTATATATACAGGTATGTGTGTGGTATGTGCATATGTGTGCATAGATAGATAGGTAGATAGAGAGAATCTAGCTTAATTTCATTGACGCAGATTGTGTTGGCTCTGTGTTACAAAGGAGAAAATGTGCAGACCCTCAACTTACTTGGGGGCACAGTTGAGAAGAGGCAGTAAAGAGTATCACCTGAACGTGCGTGCCCAATGTAGTCCTAAAGGAATCACTTTCAGCATGGACAGTTTTGTTCCTAGAGAACATTTGCCAATGTCTGGAGGACATTGTTGGCGATTACTCATGGGAAAGGGGCATTTAGTGGATGGAGGCCAAAGATGCTGCTAAGCATCCTACAATGTGCAGGATCATTTACTGTAACAAAAAATTATCTGGTCCAAAATGTCAAAATGTTAATAGTGCTGAGGTTGAGAAACTCTTTGTGATGCTTAATTTTAGGTGTTGACCAGATTAAGAAATATCCAGAGAAACCTGGTAAACCATTATTTTGGATGTGTCTGTGAAGGTGCTTCCAGAGGAGATGAGCATGTGAGTCTAAGTGGGCTAGGTGAAGACCCACCCTCGGTGGGGGTGGGCACCATCTAATCGGCAGGGGGACCAGAGAGAATAAATACAGAAGGCAAATCAATCTCTCTTGAAGAGTTGGGATAGACTCTTCCTCTGATGCTTTGGATGTCAGAACTTGAGAGTCGCCAGCTTCTGGTTGCCAGGACTTACACCAGTGCCCCCACCCCAAATTCTCAGGCCATCATCCTCAGACTCAGAATTACATCATTGGCTTCCCTGGTTCTGAAGCCTTCTGACTTGGACTGAACCACTACCAGCATCTCAGGGGCTTCCAGCTTGCAGATGGCATGCTGTGAGACTTCTCGGCCTCCATCATCTCAGGAGCCGACTCCCCTAATTATTATCCTCTCATATATCTATATCTATATATGTATATATCTACAGATCTATATCTATATCTATGTATACCCTATTGGTTTTGTCTCTCTGGAGAACACTGACTAATACAAATCTTGACATTAGAGGGACAGAATTTTAAGGTTAAATTTTCATAATTGATTTTAGGTTTTCTGGAATTGGCTGTTTAATCTGATTAGACCTAAAAATGCTAAGGACTGTACTTCTAATAGTACAGACAGCACTGATAGCCCGTGATGTGAACTGGCTATTTATAGAAATACACAAAATAAATGCATTTGATATTCCAGATTCTTATAAGAGACAAAAAAATTTTGTGACTCTATACATGATACTTTCAAACAGTTATGGAAAACCAAAGAATATAAAGACATTTGTTGGTTGCTCCTAGTGTTGCTGGATGAAGTGATGAAAGAAAAGGATGAGCTCAGGGATTCTCTTTCTTGGCTCAAGCTTGCATAAATGATCTCTGCCAGCAAGTAAGTGCAAAGAGATCACATGGTGAGACAGGAAGCAAGAGAGAGAGAAACCAAGGAAGCCAGAATCTGTTCAACAACCTGCGCTGGCAGAAACAAATCCATTCCTGTGGGAGCAAGAACTCACTTCTAATGTACTTCCAAAAGGACATTAATCTAGTCATGAAGGATCTGCCCCCATGACCCAAACACCTCCCACTAGACCCCACCTCCCAACACTGCCACATTGGGAATCAAATTCCAACATGAGTTTTGGCAAGGACAAACCACATTCAAACAACAACAGCGTCTCTATGGTAAAAAGAAGTAAGCATTTGTTAATCTAAAATCGTTTGCTTTTGTTTATATAGCATTGACTTAATTTACAACCCCTTCATGAGACCCACTTACAAAATTCAAATCCATGCTCCCATTTACTGACAGGCTCCAACAACCTGTCAGAATACAGAATGGTTTCTTTATAAGGTAAAGTTGATAGGAAAAGAGTTTTACAGTACTAAATTAATTATTAACTTATTGACAAATTCAAGCTGTGGAAAGAAGGAAAATCTATCTTAACCAAGAAATGTTTCTTTACTCCAATTTTATTTGCAGTGACACATAAAATGGTCAATATAAACTGAACATCTTTAACATATTTATATTCTGTCACTTGTGTATTATTTGTTACACATCAAAACGAAATGCTTGAGGAAAAAGACATATCATAAAGAGTAACTGTTTACAACTGACCATAGGTGTTAAATTTGTCTTTAGCTGGTTATTTTTTTTCTTGTTAAAACACACATAGACCCAGGGAAGTTTCTATATTTTCTATATTCCTAACCCCAAATCTATGAATATGTTGCTGGTATTGTACTGAAGTTTGCATTTACACTATTTGGGAAAAGATTTGCTAAGTTGTTTTATAGTATAAATAGATTACTGGGCATAAGTAAATGTGTTTTTAAAAACCAAATATAAAGAATTATGGTGCTTGTTTTACTCCATTTTGTGTTGCTATAACAGAATACCACAGACTGGGTAATTTATAAGAAAAGAAATGTATTTCTCACAGTTCTGGAGGCTAGGAAGTCCAATATCAAGGGGCCAGCATCTGGCAAGGGCCTCCTTGCACATCATCCCATGGCCAAGGGCAGAAGGGCAAGAGAGCAGGAAATAATAAAAAGAAAGGAGCTGAACTCATCCTTTGATCAGGAACCCACTCCCACAATAACAACATTAATCCTTCATCAGGCAAACCCTCATGACCTAATCACCTCTTAAAGATCCTACCTCTCAACACTGTTGCATTAGGGATTAACTTTCCAACACATGAACTTTGGAGAACACATTCCAACCATAGCAGTACTAATCATATTTATATCAATAATTACTATGATGATTAAAAATGAACATCATCAATTTACAAACACAGAATTGAAGATTTATATTCATTCATTCATTCATCCAAGCATTTTTCATTTTTTTGTTCAATACAAAGGGGTCAGAAACATGTCTAGAAACAAACCAGAAATTGTGCCAGAGCTTCATTGTTGGTTTAGATTCTATCACAAACTTTTTTCTCATAAGGATTTCCATGGAACCTGGCAAAATGTTAGGTCAAAAACAGTGTTTTCATGATGGGCTGTGGACCTCTCATGACAGAATTATTTGGTATGTCTATAAAAATGCAGATTCCTGGGTCATACTCCATCTCTCTCTATTAAGAAAGCTCTGTGTGTGGTCTACAGACATTTACAATTAATGAATTCTCCAGATGATTCTCAAAAAGATCTCAAGTTTGAACCTCACTCTTTGAGATTCTCTTACTCTTCATGCCATCCCTTCTGACCCCCTTTGCTTCAGTATTTTTTCTCCATTTCCTACACCACCTTATTAACTTCAACAGTCCTCTTTAACTTTCCTGACCCAACCTAAATCCAAGGGATGGAAATTAGTAGTTGAGGAGGTAAACCAACAACAAAAAGTTTGAATATTAACACCAAGAAAGACCCTAGGTTATGAAATAGGACCTCACTCCTTTTTCCTCTTTTATTCTGTTTCTTATGGTTGAAAGGTAATGACTTTGGTCATTGTATTCTTGAAATTACCTATGAGTTACAGCAGAGTGAGTCTTTGCTAGGCTGTGCATCAAAATCACCTGTATTCCATAGGTTCATCAAGCTGGGAGAAATACTACAACTTATCTAGAGTTACAGAGAATGTATGTGTGTGTATGTATGTGTGTGTGTGTGTGTGTGTGTATATATATATATATATATATACCAAAATTGAACCTCAAGAGATGAAAACCACCATATCTGAGATGAAAAATACTCAAGATAGAATTAACAGCACTTGAAATATTTTTAAAAGATTAGTAAACTTGAAGACATGACAATAGTAACTATCCAAAATGAAACACACAGAAAGTTAAATGTTAAAAAATTCAATAAGCTGTGGGACAGCTTCAAGCTACCTAATATATATGCAATTGAAGTTCCCAAAGGAAAGAATACAACAGCAAAACCATGCTGTGTAAAAGAACAAATTGATAAATAGAAAGTTAAAACTGCAAGCTTCTGTTCTTCAAAGACTCTGCTAGGAGAATAAAAAAGCAAGCTTTAGACTGGGAGAAAATATCTGCAAATTATACGTTTGGTAAAATACTTATATCCAGAATATATAAATAACTCTTTAATATTGAATAGTAGGGAAACAACTAAATAGGTCAAAGGTTTGAACAGATAACTTCCACTCAAAGATTTATTGTTGGCAAATGAACACATGAAAAAAATGCTTGATATCCTTAATCACTAGGGAAGTGCTACTACACGTCTATTAGAATGATGGAAAATGAAAAGACCAGCCATACCAAGTGCTGGTGAGAGATGTGAAGATTTTACATTCCCACATTGCTGTAAAAAGAGAATGTACAATAGTACAACCATTTTGGAAAGCAGCTTGGCAGTTTCTTAAAAACATACATACACACATATACAATGATCTACCCATCCCACTCCTAGATAGGCACCCAAGAGAAATATAAAACCATATGTTCACACAAAAACTTGTATACAAATGTATATAGCAGCTTTGTTTGCAATAGCCAAAAATCAGATACATCCTAAAGGTCCATCAACAAGTGAAGAGATAAACAGAAGATATTATATGCATATAATAGAATACTACCCAGCAACAAAAAGGAATGAACTACTAATATACACAACATGTATGAATCTCTAGGTAGTTATACTAAGTGAAAGGAGCCAGACAAAGAAATATACCTCTTTTATGAACCCACATATTTAAATTCTGTGAAACACAAACAGATGTACAGTGACAGAAAAGAGGTCAGTGGTTGCCTGGGGACAAGAGGTGGGTGGAGGAGGAGCAGGAGAGAGAAAGTACAAAGGGGCACAAGGAAACATTTGGAGTGATATGTTAATTAGGTCATTCTGGTGATGATTTCACAGATGTATACATAGGTCAAAACTCATCAAATTATGAACTTTATGTGCAGTTTATTATATATCAATTATAAGTAAATAAAGCTGTTAAAAATTCAATGGTAGGAAGAGAGCAATGATGCATTAGACTAATAAGTGATCATTATTAATAAGCCCTGGGACCTGAAATAAAAGATTAGAAGGGGAAGCTTTCGTTGCTCATGCCAAATGGTGCTGTATATCAGTCTTCACATTAAAAAAAAATCATACTGGGGGGGCAGTTCCAAGATGGCCGAATAGGAACAGCTTCAGGCTACAGCTCCCAGCATGAGCAACACAGAAGATGGGTGATTTCTGCATTTCCAACTGAGGTACCGGGTTCATCTCACTGGGGTGAGTCAGACAGTGGGTGCAGGACAGTGGGTGCAGCCCACCAAGTGAGAGCCAAAGCAGGGCAAGGCATTGCCTCTCCCTGAAAGTGCAAGGGGTAAGGGAATTCCCTTTCCTAGCCAAGGGAAACCGTGACATACAGCACCTGGAAAATCGGGTCACTCCCACCCTAATACTGTGCTTTTCCAAGAGTCTTAGCAAAGGGCACACCAGGAGATTATATCCCACCCCTGGCTCAGAGGGTCCCACACCCACGGGGCCTCCCTCATTGCTAGCACAGCAGTCTGAGATCTAACTGCAAGGTGACAGGGAGGCAGGGGGAGGGGTGCCCGCCATTGCTGAGGCTTGTGTAGGTAAACAAAGCAGCCTGGAGGCTCAAACTGGGTGGAGCCCACCACAGCTCAAGGAGGCCTGCCTGTCTCTGTAGACTCCACCTCTAGGGACGGGGCATAGCCAAACAAAAGGCAGCAGAAACCTCTGCAGATTTAAATGTCCCTGTCTGACAGCTTTGAAGAGAGTAGTGCTTCCCCCAGCACAGAATTTGAGATCTGAGAATGGACAGACTGCCTCCTCAAGTGGGTCCCTGACCCCCGAGTAGCCTAACTGGGAGGCATCCCCCAGTAGGGGCAGACTGACACCTCACACGGCCAGGTGCTCCTCTGAGATGAAGCTTCCAGAGGAACGATCAGGCAGCAACAATTGCTGTTCAGTAATATTCACTATTCTGCAGCCTCTGCTGCTACTACCCAGGCAAACAGGGTCTGGAGTGGACCTCCAGCAAACTCCAACAGACCTGCAGCTGAGGGTCCTGACTGTTAGAAGGAAAATTAACAAACAGAAAGGACATCCACACCAAAACACCATCTGTACGTCACCATCATCAAAGACCAAAGGTAGATAAAACCACAAAAATGGGGAAAAAAACACACCAGAAAAGCTGAAAATTCTAAAAATCAGAGCACCTCTCCCCCTCCAAAGGAACGCAAGTTCTCACCAGCAATGGAACAAAGCTGAAAGGAGAATGACTTTGATGAGTTGAGAGAAGAAGACTTCAGATGATCAAATTTCTCCCAGCTAAAGGAGGAAGTTTGAACCCATCGCAAAGAAGTGAAAAACCTTGAAAAAAGATTAGACAAATGGCTAACTAGAATAACCAATGTAGAGAAGTCCTTAAATGACCTGATAGAGCTGAAAACCATGGCATGAGAACTACATGATAAATGCACAAGCTTCAGTAACCGATTTGATCAACTGGAAGAAAGGGTATCAGTGATTGAAGATCAAACGAATGAAATGAAGCAAAAAGAGAAGCTTAGAGAAAAAAGAGTAAAAAGAAAGGAACACAGCCTCCAAGAAATATGGGACTATGTGAAAAAAACAAATCTATGTCTGATTGGTGTACCTGAAAGTGATGGGGAGAATGGAACCAAGTTAGAAAACACTCTGTGGGATATTATCCAGGAGAACATCCTCAACCTAGCAAGGCAGGCCAACATTCAAATTCAGGAAATACAGAGAATGCCACAAAAATACTCCTTGAGAAGAGCAACTCCAAGACACATAATTGTCAGATTCACCAAGGTTGAAACGAAGGAAAAAATGTTATGAGCAGCCAGAGAGAAAGGTTGGGTTACACACAAAGGGAAGCCCATCAGACTAACAGCAGATCTCTCAGCAGAAACTCTACAAGCTGGAAGAGTGGGGGCCAATATTCAACTTTCTTTTTTTTGAGACAGAGTCTCGCTCTGTCGCCCAGGCTGGAGTGCAGTGGCCGGATCTCCGCTCACTGCAAGCTCCCCCTCCCGGGTTTACGCCATTCTCCTGCCTCAGCCTCCCGAGTAGCTGGGACTACAGGCGCCCGCCACCTCGCCCAGCTAGTTTTTTGTATTTTTAGTAGAGACGGGGTTTCACTGCGTTAGCCAGGATGGTCTCGATCTCCTGACCTCGTGATGCGCCCGTCTCGGCCTCCCAAAGTGCTGGGATTACAGGCTTGAGCCACCGCACGTGGCCAATATTGAACTTTCTTAAAGAAAAGAATTTTAAACCCGGAATTTCATATCCAGCCAAACTAAGTTTCATAAGTGAAGGAGAAATAAAATCCGTTACAGACAAGCAAATGCTGAGAGATCCTGTCACCTGCCCTACAAGAGCTCCTGAAGGAAGCACTAAACATGGAAAGGAACAACCAGTACCAGCCACTGCAAAAACATGCCAAATTGTAAAGACCATTGATGCTAGGAAGAAACTGCATCAATTAATGGGCAAAATAACCAGCTAACATCATAATGACAGGATCGAATTCACACATAACAATATTAACCTTAAATGTAAATAGGCTAAATTCACCAATTAAAGGACAGACTGGCAAATTGGATAAAGCATCAAGACCCATCAGTGTGCTGAATCTAGGAGACCCATCTCATGTGCAGAGACACACATAGGCTCAAAATAAAGGGATGGAGGAAGATCTACCAACCACATGGAAAGCAAAAAAAAAAAAAAAAAAAAAAAAAAAAACCAGGGGTTACAATCTTAGTCTCTGATAAAACAGACTTTAAACCAACAAAGATCAAAAGAGACGAGACAAAGAAGGCCATTACATAATGGCAAAGGGATCAATTCCACAAGAAGAGCTAACTATCCTAAATATATACGTACCCAACACAGGAGCACCCAGATTCATAAAGCAAGTCCTTAGAGACCTACAAAGAGTCTTAGATTCCCACACAATAATAATGGGAGACTTTCACAGCCCACTGTCAATATTAGACAGATCAACGAGACAGAATGTTAATAAGGATATCCAGGACTTGAACTCATCTCTGCACCAAGCAGACCTAATAGACATCTACAGAACTCTCCACCCCAAACAACGCAATATACATTTTTCTCAGCACCACATTGAACTTATTCCAAAATTGACCACATAGTTGAAACTAAAGCACTCCTCAGCAAATGTAAAAGAACAGAAATCACAATAAAATGTCTCTCAGACCACAGTGCAATCAAATTAGAACTCAGGATTAAGAAAGTCACTCAAAACTGCACAACTACATGGAAACTGAACAACCTGCTCCTGAATGACTACTGGGTACATAACAAAATAAAGGGAGAAATGTTCTTCGAAACCACGGAGAACAAAGATACAACACACCAGAATCTCTGGGATACATTTAAAGCAGTGTGTAGAGGGAAATGTATAGCACTAAGTGCCCACAAGAGAAAGCAGGAAAGATCTAAAATTGACACCCTAACATCACAATTAAAAGAACTAGAGAAGCAAGGGCAAACGAATTCAAAAGCTGGCAGGAGGCAAGAAATAACCAAGATCAGAGGAGAAGTAAAGGAGATAGAGACACAAAAAACACTTCAAAAAATCAATGAATCCAGGAACTGGTTTTTTGAAAAGATCAACAAAATTGATAGACCACTAGCAAGACTAATAAACAAGAAAAGAGAGAAGAATCAAATAGATGCAATAAAAAATGATAAAGGGGATATCACCACCGACCCAATAGAAATACAAACTACCATCAGAGAATACTATAAACACCTCTACACAAATAAACCAGAAAATCTAGAAGAAATGGATAAATTCTTGGACACATACACCCTCCCAAGACTAAACCAGGAAGAAGTTGAATTCCTGGATAGACCAATAGCAGGCTCTGAAATTGAGGCAATAATTAAGAGCCTAGCAACCAAATAAAAGCCCAGGACCAGACGGATTCACAGTCAAATTCTACCAGAGGTACAAGGAGGAGCTGGTACCATTCCTTCTGAAACTATTCCAATCAATAGAAAAAGAGCGAATCCTCCCTAACTCATTTTATGAGGCCAACATCATCCTGATACCAAAGCCTGGCAGAGACACAACAAAAAAGAGAATTTTAGACCAATATCCCTGATGAACACCGATGCAAAAATCCTCAATAAAATACGGGCAAACAGAATCCAGCAGCACATTAAAAAAAAAATTCCACCATGATCAAGTGGGCTTCATCCCTGTGATGCAAGGCTGGTTCAACATATGCAAATCAATCAATGTAATCCAGCATATAAACAGAACCAAAGACAAAAACCACATGATTATCTCAATAGATACAGAAAAGGCCTTTGACAAAATTCAACAGCCCTTCATGCTAAAAATTCTCAATAAATTCAGTATTGATGGAACATATCTCAAAATAATAAGAGCTATTTATGACAAACCCACAGCCAATATCATACTGAATGGGCAAAAACTGGAAGCATTCCCTTTGAACACTGGCACAAGACAGGGATACCCTCTCTCACCACTCCTATTCAACATAGTGTTGGAAGTTCTGACCAGGGAATCAGGCAGCAGAAAGAAATAAAGGGTATTTAATTAGGAAAAGAGGAAGTGAAATTGTCCCTGTTTGCAGATGACATGATTGTATATTTAGAAAACCCCATCGTCTCAGCCCAAAATCTCCTTAAGCTGATAAGCAACTTCAGCAAAGTCTCAGGATACAAAATTAATGTGCAAAAATCACAAGCATTCTTGTACACCAATAACAGACAAACAGAGAGCCAAATCATGAGTGAACTCCCATTCACTATTGCTTCAAAGAGAATAAAATACCTAGGAATCAAACTTACAAAGGATGTGAAGGACCTCTTCAAGGAGAACTACAAACCACTGCTCAGTGAAATAAAAGAGGACACAAACAAAAGGAAGAACATTCCATGCTCATGGATAGGAAGAATCAATATTGTGAAAATGGCCATACTGCCCAAGGTAATTTATAGATTCAATACCATCCCATCAAGTTACCAATGACCTTCTTCACAGAATTGGAAACACTAATTTAAAGTTCATATGGAACCAAAAGAGAGCCTGCATTGCCAAGATAATCCTAAGCCAAAAGGACAAAGCTGGAGGCATCATGCTACCTGACTTCAAACTATACTACAAGGCTACAGTAGCCAAAACAGCATGGTACTGGTACCAAAACAGAGATACAGACCAATGGAACAGAACAGAGCCCTTGGAAATAATACCACACATCCACAACCATCTGATCTTTGACAAACCTGACAAAAACAAGAAATGGGGAAAGGATTCCCTATTTAATAAATGGTGCTGGGAAAACTGGCTAGTCATATGTAGAAAGCTGAAACTGGATCCCTTCCTTACACCTTATACAAAAATTAATTCAAGATGGATTAGAGACTTAAATGTTAGACCTAATACCATAAAAACCCTAGAAGAAAACCTAGGTAATACCATTCAGGACATAGGCATGGGCAAGGACTTCACATCTAAAACACCAAAAGCAATGGCCACAAAAGTCAAAATTGACAAATGGCATCTAATTAAACTAAAGAGTTTCTGCACAGCAAAAGAAACTAACATCAGAGTGAACAGGCAACCTACAGAATGGGAGAAAATTTCTGCAATCTACTCATCTGACAAAAGGCTAATATCCAGAACCTACAAAGAACTCAAACAAATTTACAAGAAAAAAACAACCCCATCAAAAAGTGTTCAAAGGTTATGAACAGACACTTCTCAAAAGAAGACATTTATGCAGCCAACAGACACATGAAAAAATGCTCATCATCACTAGCCATCAGAGAAATGCAAATCAAAACCACAGTGAGATACCATCACACACTGGTTAGAATGGCAATCATTAAAAAGTCAGGAAACAACAGGTGCTGGAGAAGATGTGGAGAAATAGGGACACTTTTACACTGTTGGTGGGATTGTAAACTAGTTCAACCATTGTGAAAGACAGTGTGGTGATTCCTCAAGGATCAAGAACTAGAAATACCATTTGACCCAGCCATCCCATTACTGGGTATATACCCAAAGGATTATAAATCATGCTGCTATAAAGACGCATGCACACATATGTTTATTGTGGCACTATTCACCATAGCAAAGACTTGGAACAAACCCATATCCATCAATGACAGACTGGATAAAGAAAATGTGGCACATATACACCATGGAATACTATGCAGCCATAAAAAGGATGAGTTCATGTCCTTTGTAGGGACACAGATGCAGCTGGAAACCATCATTCTCAGCAAACTATTGCAAGAACAGAAAACCAAACACCACATATTCTCACTCATAGGTGGGAATTGAACAATGAGAACACTTTGACACAGGAAGGGGAACATCACACACCAGGGTTGTCGTGGGGTTGGGGGAGGGATAGCATTAGGAGATATACCTAATGTAAATGATGAGTTAATGGGTGCAGCACACCAACATGGCACATGCATAGATATGTAACAAACCTGCACGTTGTGCTCATGTACCCTAGAACTTAAAGTAAAATTTTAAAAAGAGAAAATGTAATCTGAAAAAATAATAATAATAACAAAAAAAAGTTCTGTAATCCAGAACCTGGAGGGGGCTGGGGAAGGCTTTCTGCTGAGACACTATTGTAAATAGCTTTATTCCACACACACATACACACACACACACGTGGGTGAAAAAATATGTAAACCTTGATATATAGATGTAGATATTCATTCTATTAGTTCTGTTTCTCTGTCTTCTTGAGTATGACCATCCTAGTGGGTGTGAACTAACACTTCATTGTGGTTTTGATTTGAATTTCCCTAATGAATAAGAATTCTGAGTATCTTTACATGTGCTCATTGGCCATTTATGTTTTATTCCTATATCATCATGTGTTGTTATCACCAATAATTAAAACATTCTCTGGTAAAATATTTTTCTAAGTTAATTGACTTATAAATATTACAAAGGCATGAAGTGATTTACTCAATGAATGCTGTTATCTCATTTAATTTTTCATGTCATATGTCATACTATGAGCTGATTCTCTCATTGGCATGTCCTGTATTTCTGAAATGAACCCTTCTCAATTATTTTGTGTACCTGTATGTTAATTATACATGCAATTCCATGACTTAAAAAAAAAATCATACTAAAGAACTGCGGCTAAAATGTATTTGTCCTCTTTTGATTCCACTGCTATCCAAAAAGTGGGCATGTAGTACTTTGTAATACTTGAAAGTTTTAAAGACTCTCTACTTTGTGCTGCTCTTCTTTTCTCTCTCAGTCTGGAAGTCCTCCAGCCACACACATGTTAATGATGGAATGTAAAGCTATCTTTACCTGGGAAGCTCAAGAAAACCTGTAATGCTCTCAAAGATCTCCAATTATTCAAGCCTGGTCAAGCTCTGAAAGTAACAGAGGATGTGATGGAGTATTAAAACAGTTATTTTACTATTGGCAACAACCATATGGATTATAGTGACGTCTAACCAGTCTGTTCTCACTCGCATGCTCCAAATGGGGACAAGAAGTTTCTCTAGCATGGCTTCCACACTCTTCTTGGCTTTCTCCGTCTCCTTAATGGGACCTCCCACTGAAGTCAACATCAAAAGACTCAAATGTCCCCCTACCCATGTTTGCCATCACCCAGATCCCTTGATTATCAAAATTGAATTCCATTTTAACAACTTGTGGAATTATTTCATTCATGTAACAAATATTTATTATACACTTACTATGTTTTCACATGTTGAATGAAACATACAAATTCTCTGACCTCATGATGTTGCAGGGGCAGAGAGGCTGAACGTAAACCAATGCGGAATGAACAGATTCATAGAATTTGAAGCATTGCATTGAAATAGGCAGGAGTCTGTGAGATCAAAGCAGAAAATTTTCTTCCCTTTACCCTTCATCAACTCTAGAATGCAGTCACGATGGTGGAAGCTTAAGCAGACACGTGAGACCATGATAAGAAAGCCCTGTGTCAAAGATGGTGGAGTAACTTGATAAGAAGAGTCACCAGACAAGTCCAGGCCTGGACTGTTTACTTCCTGACTTTATTTACCCAGGATAAAATAAATACCTCTCCTGCTTAGGCCATTATTTTGGGGTGTCTGCCTCTCACGGCCAAATTACATGTGTTCACGAGGTCAGGAGTTCGAGACCAGCTTGGCCAACATGGTGAAACCCTATCTCTACTAAAAATACAAAAATTAGCCAGGCATGGTGGCACATGCCTGTAGTTCCAGCTACTCAGGAAGCTGAGGCAGGAGAATTGCTTGAACCCAGGAGGCAGAGGTCACAGTGACCGAGATTGAGCCACTGCACTCCAGCCTGGGCGACAGAGCAAGACTCCATTTCAGCAAAAAAAAAAAAAAAAAAAAAATCTTCCTCTGAACATTCACAACACTTTAGCAATAATTTAACCTCTTCCTACTCTTCATTACGATGACTTAAAAGCTCACTGCATATTCCTAGTTTTTCAACTTTTAGAGGGCAGTGTGGTTGACATATTTTATTGATCTTCAGGTCCTCCAGGGCACCTCAGGTGTTGGTAGGCGTTTGTTGGATTGCTTCTGCACTGATAGAAGTGAGCAATAGCTCATAACACATGCTCAAAAATAACTTCAAATCTATATTCATGGTTCTGCCTAGCCCAGAGTTGGGACCAGTCACCTATGGTGCTTTGTCTAATGTACTCCCAGTTGTTAATAAACATAAAAGTATATAGACAACCATCTTGGGACATTGATGTTGCAGCTCTCACAGCTGAGGCTTAGAGCTGAGTTAGCCCACTCAGGCGGGACTTCGGTGCCAGCTTTATCCCGCAGAAACCCTGCTTGTTTCTTCTAGTTGTTAAACAAAGTAAAAACCCACCTGCTCAGCCTGAGCAACTGTTTTCAATCAATAATTAAGTAACTTTAAGGTCCCGATCTATACAAATTTATCAATATTTTCACTGAAAAGGGATCAATATAGCAAGAGGGAAACATCCAAGTAAACCCTTTTAATGGCCATGTTTTGGCTGTGGGAAGTAAATGAATTGATCAAATGAGTGGCCAATATTGGCCCACCAATGCCATTCTTTTCTCACTTTCATAAACATTTCCACCAACCTAGTTTAACCCTCTCCCTTGGTGTTACGTTACCTTGATAAAGTTCTATTCTAAGTGTTCTACTCAAGAGGGGGCATATGCTTACATTAAATGTAAGAGAGTTTCTGAGTTAATCATTATTGAGAACCAACTATATCCAGGCTTTGTGCTAGTGCTTCACATAAATCATTTAATGCTGGCTAAATTTTGTGAGATAGGTGTCATTATTAATTTCCATTTTGCAGATGAAGGAACAAAGGCTTTAGGAAAGTGAAATACTTGTCTCCAAATCACAATAATGAGTAAGAGCTGGAGCCAGTACTTTCACCTTGTTCTAGTATCCACTGCCCTATTCAGCATTCCACACTGCATCCTTACATGATCCAACCTGCTCTCCCACCACTGTGGGCCCCAGTGCTGATGCCCAACTCTTACGCAGAGTATGATGATGAAGTTTTGGCTCTTAGTAGGTACAATCTTAATGTAAAATGAGTAATCCCTTTAGCCTCCATTAACTTCTTTCATTTTGGCCAACTGTTGCCATCACTCGGAACATTTCTGGAGATTTGTCCTCAGAGCCCATAGAAGCCACCAGCTCTGTAATCTGAATGAGTTTGGGTTAAGATCCTAGCTCCACTATTTCCTGTCTGTATCATCTTGGGCAATTTATTTATTCTCTCTGAGCCTCAGTTTGTGTATTTTCCTGTTGGGGATAATAATAGGGTTGTTGTGAGGATTAAGTGAGATTATCCATGTAGAGCTCAGTGTGGCATGTTTGTATTATTATCTTTTGAGAGCAAATTTTATTCTGCAAAAGTTACTTGGAAACAGGTGTAATAAAGAAAAAGGCAATATGTTAATCCATCTGTGCTTCTATAACAAAATACACAGACTGGGTAATTTCTAAACCATGGAAATTTATTTCCCACAGTTCTGAAGGTTCAAGGTCCCAGCAGGTTCAGTGTCTGGTGAAAGAGCACAGCCTCTGCTTCCAACATGGCACCCTGTTGCTGCAACCTCCAGAGGGGAGGAATGCCCTTTCCTGATGTGGTGCAGGGGACAAAAGGGGCAAAACCGAGCACACTCCCTCCATCAAGCCCTTTTATAAGAGCACCTAATTCACGAGGGCAGAAAGCTCCTGACTTACTCACCTCCTAAAGATAAAACCTCCCAACACTGGTGAATTGGGAATTAAGTTTCAACATGAATTTTGGAGGGGACAAAAACATTCAACCCAGAGCAAGGATGATCCAGTTTAGGTTGGAGTCAAAAATTAAGTGTGGCTCCAAAACACTCCGACCGGTGTGCTTGACTGCCTGCCCACCGCTGCACAGATTCCAAAGTGGGTTTCCAGACCTTCCGGATCATTGCCGCAGCCTTGGCTTAAGTGTGCAGCCTCCCAAGGTGACCATTCCACAGGTAAATACATATTTGAATATTTAATTTTAGAGAGAGCTTTTCTAAAAAATATCGCATATGCAATAAAATGGATAAATCTCATAGACATAAATGTCGAATGAGAAAAAAACAGAAAAATAAGGGTATATACTGTACAATTCTTTTTATATGAAGTTCAACAACAAGCCAAACTAATCTCTGGTGACAGAAATCAGAATAGTGGCCTCTTTCTGGGAAGTGGTACTAAGGAAGAAGGAGGAGGAGGGAGCCTTCCGGGGTCCTTGATATAGTCTATGTCTTAAATTGGGTATGGTCATGAGCACGTACGTATGTGAAAATTTATCGAGATGGACACTTAAGATTAGGCACTTCACTGTATTTATGTCATGCCTAAATTTTTCTTAATTGTCATACTTTGTATTTATAATCTAACTGAGTGGCCTTCTCTCAGTCTCTCCACCCACCGTCACCCCCGCCCACCCACTGCAACCCTGAGATTGAGCTGGGCTCATCATAAGACAACAGAAAAAGAGGCTGATGGGAAATACCCAATTTGAGCTGAAAAACTGACTGTATGGGCCCTCCCACAGAAGCCGTTTATCCATTCTGTTGGCTTCTAACAATAATGCCAACCCTCAAGTTCAGTATTCATTTGTAGATCAGATTTCAAATATGCGAAACGGAAGTGAACAAATATTTTTCAAACCCCAGTTTCAAGATCATAAATGCAGTGCGTGTGTGTGTGTGTGTGTGTGTGTGTGTGTGCGCGTGTGCAGTCCTTTCTGTGCATGTGGACACATAGACCAGTCTTCTTTCGTACTTTGGAAGAAGTTTTTTCTAAATATGTGTGTCCTCAGCATTTATCAGTGAGACCACAGTATAAAAGGATGGATCTTCATGTTTAACATTTAACAAAAAATCAGAGGCCATCAAGTTGGAATAAATCTTCGCAGTAGAGGTCATTGACTCATCTTTCCACCCTGTCAGGACTTTTTTCAGTGGCAGCCCTGATGGAGGATCCAGATATCCCCATGAAGCTTAATTAAGACACCTAGAGAATTTCTGTCTTGTTTGCCACTGGGCCATCTGAGGATGCGAGAGGCTGAAGTGAGGGTGTAAGCCAAAAAAGGAGAAGAGCCGCCAAATAGCTTTTATGTGTAATCAATACAGAACAATTCAACAGCAATAAGAACTACTACATCTCCCCTTGGGCCCTCTGCCTTGTCTTCTAAAACCAGCCACATTAAGTTTAGAGCAATTCAGTGCTTAGATTGTTGGAAATAGGCATGTCAGAGAAATGCAAAAGTTGCAGTGGCATTTGAGGTTTGCTCTGCCCTTCAGCAGGGATGGAAATCTTACCTCCCATTACATCTGTCCAGGTCATCCAGGAGTCTTCAGCCGCCCTCAGCTGTTGGGAGCCATTGTACACACTTTCTTTCTTCGTAAATATTTTTTTCAAAGGTTTATTTTTTTAAAGAATTAATACACATTCTCATCTTTAAAGGCTGAAACTCCCGTCTGCCATCTCTGTCTGCCCTTCATGGAATTCTCTCTCCCTTATGGAGCACAGCTGAGAAGTGTTCACTTATGCTCTGTAGAAAAGGATTTCCATGTGACACATGGAAAATTTCAAACTATAAAAGTGACCTGAAAATTGCACAGAGCACATACTCACCGCTGATGGGTCTCAGTCATGAATAATTATTGATCTGTGGGTCTAAATTGGGTAGTTAATGCTAGGAAGGGTGCAAAAGACACATTTTAGAAGAAAGTAGATTATTTTTGTGTTTCTAATCTATGTGGTCACATTTTAAGTAATTGCCACTATATGTTTCTTTTAAAAAGAAAACAACGTAGTTATTCTTTATATGTCAAAAGATAACAATTGATCATGTGCATCAGTTTTAAGAAAATCTCCTATTTTGTCCTTGTTACACCATTGACTAGAGCAGCCACTAGAAAAATAGAGAGCTAACTAAATTTTTAGAGATAAACCAGAGTTGAGATGTATATTAAGGTAGAGAAGCCCCTTTCCCTTAAATTGTATGTGAAATACTTGCCTGGAAGTTTTCATCACTCTCCCTAAATGTTTAATGGAATATTCAGTATCCAAAAGCACTGAAAACAGATCATCTATTGTTTCTGTGTCTAGTGATACAAATATAATAAGAATGAAACCCAACCAACCATATAACATAGAAGAAAGAAGGAAAACCAGCATTTCCCATGTACCTACTATGCATGAGGCATCATGCTAGGATAAGAGTAACTCCAATCCTGCTGTGAGGAGTGAATCAAACAATGGGTATAAAGAACATAGAACAACAACATATGTTTAGCAGATATTTAATAAATTTTACCTATTTATATCAGGTAATGTGTGCTTCTTTTCTTTTTTAAAGTTACAACAACTTTGTTATTTAATACTGAAACGTTTATCATTTTCTCAGTTAATCTAGTAATTAGCCCAAAATCCAAACTTTACAGAAAGAAAAAAGGGAAAAAGCAAATGTCTCCCAAAGCCAGCCACTATCAACATTTTGTTGACAATTCTTGCATACCCCCTCTTCCTATACACTCACACATACATAAGTTTACATAGTGGCATCTTACTGCTTATGCATTTTATGATCTGACTCTTGAATTCAACAGCATGTCCTGGTGTTTGCAAGGTAGATATCATTATTTTCATTCGGGGGAGCTGAGAAATTTAAGGCTCAGAGAGGTTGTGCACATCTTCCCAAGGTCAGTCATTTTACTACCAAGGAAGCAAAGCTAAAATTCGAATTTTAACCTAACTAATCCAAACCCATGCTCTTTCCACACAAATAAGAAACATACAGTAACCGCACATTTCCCTTAAGAAAAATTCAATTGTACACAAATTTACTTCTATAAACCTTTTTAGCAACTTGTTTCCAGTACATATGAATGGCAAGCTAGTCCTGTTGGGAGTAATTTTAAAAAGAGAGAACTGGGGTTTGGGAATAGAAAGGGGAGATAAAACAGATGGCAAAGAAAAAGGAGAAGATTTTGCACTGCGGCCTTGGGAAAGATAAGGGAAGATGAAGGGAAATCATTCCAACCTTAGAACTGTGCCTTTCTCTGAGGAGGGAGACGCAACCTGTTGAGGAGGGTGAGGCAGCAACAGGAGTCTAGGCAAGAAGTTAACATTCCCCGACCTAAGCAATCTATTCCCAGGGGCATTTCAGGAGAGTAGAGCACTAAATACTTCTTAAGCAGAGAACAATCGAGGGTCTCCAGTGACTTTTCCATCTCAGGCAGTCAAGTCTCTGCTTCTGACTCCACTGAAAAGACTAGAGGGGGCATTAAAGGAGAGGAGCTCCAGCCATAAAATCAAAAAAGCATGAAACATTTGGTTGGAAATGAGAAAGACACATAAAAATTTTTGTTAGCATGCTTATTGCCTTTAATTAACATTTATCTCTACCTTTAAACACGCTTATTAGCATGCATATTGGAGTAAAACAAATTGGCAACCACCAGTTTTCAGGAAAGATCCTGAAAAGTTTCAATTAAGTTAAACATGGCAAGGGAAATAAATGTACACGCATTGTTACTAATTTAGTGTGAGAAAAGTCACCAATTGACTATATTTGGTGTTTATTTCTGCAGTTACATTTTCTTAATAGAAAGGTATTTATAGGAGATTTTATGTGAATATTTCTGACCTTTGTCTTCATTCTATTTTCCCCCTTAAGGTCTTCATTTCCTCAAAAGCGAATTCTCTTACCACAGTTTTCCAGATCCTTTCTTACTTCCCTGTATTAGCCAGCCACTTACACTGAAATAATGATATGGAAGAACAGGAAAAGATGGGACAGCCCATTTTCCTTTCAGCCCTTCCTTACTCATGAGTAAGCCAAAGGCAGAAAGCACTGATAAAATGTGCTTATATCAAGAAGTGACAGAAGACAAAACAGTTGACCTAATTCAATGCTAGCTTTCCACTGTTCTGGTTAGAACAAAATATATATGTATGCATGAACTAACAAATACAATTTATGAAGTTTTAGTGATTCTGCACACATGTTAAATGCTCGTATATTTAATTTAAAATGGGCACTGCACACTTGATTTTCGATCTAAGATATTCTATCACTAGTTTATTACTTTGGGCAAGTTATCTACAAATCTGTGATCCTGTATTCTGTCTTTAAAATGAAAGTAATAATATTTACTTTCCAATGTTGCAGTGTGAATAACTGAGATACTCTAAGTAGTAGTTATTGATCTCAACAATCATTTATTTGGCTTCTGATATATGGCAGAGCATTTGAAATTCAAAATAAAATATGGTTTCTGATCTCAAGAAATTCACCATTCAATGGAAGAGACAAGATTATATACATATAAATACAATGAGATTTAGAAGTGCCAGTAGAGGTAGGTACAAAACGCTAGGGAATATAGAAAAGCATCATTCTGGGGGACAGGTGAGATTTCTCCAGGTAGACAAGATGGGTAGTTGTTCCCATCAGCAGGAAGGGCGGTGAAAAGATGTGATGTGGTGCGGCAACATGGCTCGCTCAACAGCCAAGAGCGGGTGGAAGAGGCAACAAGAAATGGGCTCCAGGGCCTGATCACATTCACCTGGTAAGAAATTTGAATTTCTATTGCAGTTTGTCTCTTAAATATGATCTTTCTCTGATACACTATGATCAACTGGTTTGCAAAATAAGAACTTCGTATCACCCAACTGAATTTTCCTGGTGGACAGATTTTCCAGATTTCTAAGGAATGGATGTTTCAGCATAAAGTAGCTGGTATCCTCTGTATTGTCATCAACCCTGACACAGAAATTCACAAGGAATAACAGCATCTAGAATTTTCTGTGCAGGCTATTTATAGAACAAAGTCAGAGCGGTTATAGGAGTTCTGTTATTCACCCAGGATAACATCACAATTCATTCATTCACTCATCTTGCAAAGGTTGCCTGGCCCTGCTCAGGCTGCAGGGTGGGGCTGACACGCCCCCACCTCCAGATGTAGAGCTGCTTCATAATCACTGAGCAGTGGCACCTCACACTGTCCCATTAGAGAGGCGCGCGCAGCCCGCTTGTTGGGCATGTTGATGCAAGCTTGGGAAGGAAAACATAATTCACTTTTGCCAGTGACAGAAATGTTAACACTTACTTGAAATAGCTGATAATCTGACACAGGAGAGTTAAAGGATTACTGTATTTCATTTGGCTAATAAGAAAAGCTGTTTAAAAGCCATATTAAAAAGACTTAATGTATGGTGACTGAGTATTGCTTTAATGTATTCTGTGTCATCAACTATTAGAATGATTTTCCCCTTTTATATTGCCATAGATTTTTGCCTCTTTTACCTGGGAAGAGAGAATAGAAAGCAGCATCCATTCAACAGAGACTTGCCAAAGAAACATTCATTCAATAAGTATTTCTTGAGCACCTACTGTGTGCCACTCACCACACTAGGCATTTGGGGTTCAAGGTCTCAGACCTCTCAACAGGGGCATGTTTTTTGGAAAGAATTGTTGGGGGAAGACAGTGGACAAAAGATATTGAAAAATCATGTTTGGGATTTAGTTGATATATGAAATAATCTTATTCAACTCTCATTTACTAGATGAGGAAACTGAGGCCTAGATGCCAAGTGACTTGTGGACAGGGCATGGCTAATTAGTGGGGAACCCTGGCCTGGATCCATGATCTTTTGCTTCTCATTTTGATGCTGGAGCACAATCTCCTGTAATCACAAGAAAGAACTATGAAAGGACGTGTTTGCAGCAGAGCAAGAAACCCAGTAAAGCAAAATTCCCACATGGCTCCAGAGTCCCTCAGCATCCACAGGGAGCACTAGAGTCCATGACGAAGATGCCTTCAGTTCTGTCCACACTACGCAAGAACAGGCTGCTTCAGCCTCTTGCACTGGAGGGTTGCCCTCTTTCTGGTGGTTTCTCCTGGCCCAGTACCCCTTCTTTCTATGTAGGGCACTTTCAGCACAGAAGACATTATCAAGAAATAGCTACATTCCCCCACCCCCACCCTCACCAGTCAGCGAAATTAGCTCTTTCTACAGCTGAAATAATCAGGTCTAAAGCCAGACTCCTTCCTTCCTTCCTTCCTTCCTTCCTTCCTTCCTTCCTTCCTTCCTTCCTCTCTCTCTCTCTTTCTTTCTCTCTCTCTTTCTCTCTCTTTCTCTCTTTCTGTCTCTCTCTTTCTCTCTCTCTTTCTCTCCTTCTCTCCTCTCCTTCTTTCTCTCTTTCTCTCTTTCTTTCTTTCTCTCTTTCTCTCTTTCTCTCTTTCTTTCTTTCTTTCTTTTTTCTTTCTTTCTCTCCTTCTTACCTTTTAGCATGTACCTCATATTCAAGGTACCAGGTACCATTCCTTCTTCTCAGGACTTGGAGCTCCCTCTCTCCCTGAGGTCTTATGAATCAAAGGCAACATGACTCCATTCTCAGATAAGACAGCAAAACTTCTCCCCAAACCCTTGGGATACTTACCCCCAACAATGGCACGATTATGTGTTCCTTCGCCAAAAGATTACTATTGCAGGGGTCAATACTGACAAGGGAGCCTGGAAACTAATGCAAATGGTTAGTGGCTCCCCCTTCTGCCTGCCCTAATTTCTAGGTGAGTGTGGCCCACCTTGGTGACAACAAGGAGCAGGAAGGAATTGATGTGGTTAATGCATTAGAGTCACCTCAAATCAGCATTCTTTCATACAGAGGTGATCACAAGCAGTGGCCACACAGGTTAAGCCACGTGGATATACAGACACCTCATTTACTTTTTTTACTACAGTGTCAGAAATTCCTGAGATTATGGGCTCAGTAAATTGATCTAAATAACTCAAGGCTATTATTCCCAGAATACTATTCTTCCCCTGCTGCATAAACTAAATTCTTCTTTACATCCTCCCCTAAATTGGACCTAACCATCCCCTAAATTGGACATTAAAAACTATGTGGTTTTCCACACTTAATTTTTGTTTGCTGCATTTACAAAAGGCATTCTTTGTTGTAATTTCATTGACCTAAGGATTTCACTACCTTCACCACTCCATGTATCTGGCACAGCTTCCTTTTGGATCAGCTTTGCCCTTGACTCACCTCACTCTTGAGGTCCCAAAAAGGCAAACACACTCGTGTCTCCCACTCATTGCCTTGTCTGTCACACCCACTGCCTCACATAAATTCACTAACTTAGCATATCGCTTTTCTATGAAACAAATTAATACATTTCCCCCTTCCCACAAAAGAGGCTTACTTCTAATCAGTCTTAAGAAACACTAATAATCTTAACACTATTAGTATTAATAATAAAATCTCTATCATTTACAATGTGCTTACCATGGGCCAGGCCTGGTACTAAATGCTTTATATGTATTACCATGGTTAATTCTCACAATAATCCAATTATTTTTATTTCACAAATGAGGCTCAATGAGGTTGGGTAAATTATCCAAAGTTATTCCAGTTATAATTATTTATGCCAATCTTCAGATCTAGGTCCTTGTGACTCAAAGCCTGCTGGTTTTTCAATCCCCCTAGGTTAACCTCGAATTTGTTCTCCTGGAGCACTGCACAGAAGTCAAAAGACTTGGTTCTGAGTGGCGAGCCTTGGTCATTAACCCTGATTCTCAGAGAAGTTGACATCTTCCAGATTCTATAGTCTCTGTGCCTTTGCAGCGTGCCTTCCTGGGAAAGAGAATGTTTAGTTCTCAGAATTTTTGTTCCAGTTAAGTAAAGCCATGGTTGTGTCTTTTAGAAATGGAAAAACAAAACAAAATTCTATCTATAGTAGTTGCATGAACCAGCTAACTTGAAGGTACATTTTGTCCTGGAAAGAGAGGGATAGAGTTGGCGTTAGAAGACTTTCTTTCATTTACCAGCTCCACCACTGAATATTTTTGTGATCTTGATCTTACTGACCTCAATTTCCTCATCTGTGGAAGGGGAGACTATTACCCTTCTCCCAGAACCCTCAGGAGGATTTAAGGAGACCCTGCTTGAGAAGGCTCTGGGCACAGTGCCTGGCACGTCATCTGCTGATGTTCTTGTTGGTTTTGTTTGAGCCTTAATTTATCTGAATTTCCCTGGGATATCTATGTAAGAGCAAGTAAAATCTGAAATCAGATCCTTATCTCTTTACATATTCTTCTCTAGGCTTTATAAGTTAATAAAATGTTACATTTATCAGCATTCTTTTCACCCCTACATCTGTATTACATGCATATCACAAAGTATGTGGTTAAAAAAAAAAAAAAGATGTCTCCTCCTTATCCTTTGGGTCTTCTCCTTGAATTAACCTCTGTTTGAAAATACTGGAAGCTAAATGTGAATAAAAAATACAAAGTTCACCAAACTAGAACTCAGGTCAGTGTTCAGGAACCAAAATCTTACTTTATTGATAACTACAGAAAATTCCTAGGATATTCACAGCTATTCTCAGTGCTTGCTACATCACAGAAATGCCTGTGATCCTCTGACCTTTTGATCAATTGCTCTCCTATCATCTAACATCTTCTGCTAAGTGAAGAGCAGGGTATCCCTAAGAGTAGGTATTAATTATTAATATGTATTAATAATACATTGCATTACCCTTTCAGTGGAGTGCAGGCTTTTGGATCTAGTCAAGATTTATAAATTGTTGTCAATTTGAATAGGCATGGCATTTTTCAATAAATCATTGCAGTCTGGATCAGTTTACCCCATGCACCCTCCAGTCAATTGCCCAGGAAAGAGAAATGCCTGAGTGGAGATATAATGTTTTTGTTGATTTCAAATCTATTCCATCTATTTTTTTCTAAAAATAGCACTCAAGTTTTGCTGGAAGTTCTGCCTGAGCTTAGCCCATCCATGTGGATCAATTAAACAAACTCATTCCTCCTCTGTCCTCAGAGGTGGGCATTTGACCCAGAACTAGCCAATTAGCATGCAACATTCCACTGGTTCAGTGATGGGCGTGTGACCCAATCAGAACCAATCAGAACTAATCCCAAGACCTCCCCCTGAGCTTGGTTCCTCATCTGAGAGAGAGAGAGAGATAGGGTGAGAGAGAGAGAGAGAAAGTGCGTGTGAAGGGATGTTGACGGAGGGGGACACATTTTATGTGGGCCCATGTTAGAAAGATTGGGAAGGAAGAAAACAATGAGCATGATCCTTTCCTTAAAATCATGAAGAATTATTTATTGAAAGATCATTGCTACCATTTATGGAAGACTTTAATCTGTGCTAGGCAGCTGTACTAAATACTTTATATCAATCATCCCATTTCATTCTCACAACTGCGTGAGGTAGATTGTACTATTATTATGTACTTTTTAACATTTTATGCAATAAGCTACTTGCCCAAAGTCACGCAGCAAGGCAGTGAGAGAGTCAGGATTTAAACCTAAATCTGTGCTTCCGTAGCGCCCAGCTCTTCCTCTGAATAAATCGGTTACTTACCAATCTAATTGACAGTGTACAAAGGGTTCCTAAATTTCCCATGATGTGGACTTGTTAAATCAAGTTAATGTTAGATGAGAAGGGAAACAATGTTTGTCACTTTATTCTCGTGGGAATTGAAATATTTTGATCATAGTACTTTCACAATGGGTGTTTTAAAGAGACAAATATGCAGATCAAGGCCTGCATTCCTTCTTCTAGCCAAACTGGCTTCAAACCTATGTGGAATTTAGGCAATAGTGCCCTTCCAATGGTAATAGGAAATCTAGTGTTAGCAGGTGCGCTTCCCTTCATTGATAAAAATCTTTTGGAATTAGGTAATTCAAAATTACCTTGAGATGTAGCTTTGAACTTAGAAACATAGAATTGAAAAAAAAGTGATGGATAATTTCTGATGACATGAATGGACCTACAAAATATGTATTTCTTTTCTCCCCATCTTGCATCAACTCATTTGGTATTTCAGTTTGTGTAATAGTTAAAACTCCCGGCAGAGCAGAGGCAGTGATTGCAAACAGCTGTAAAGTATTACTCATCTTGCTGATCAAAATGACTTCCCGCTAAATAAACCATGAAAAAAGCTTTTTCCACCCACAGAGAAGTGAAGTGTAAATGATATATAGACTCTACCATGAAGAGATCAACAGATTGCATTTTCCTATAACTACGGTTTTATATAGCTACAGTTACTTTCAAAAATGGCTTATAAACTGAGCTAGTTCAGGAAAAAGAACTTGGATAATAACATTAATATGGCAGTGGGGATCCTGGGAAGTGTTTGAAGTTACAAAGCTTTTGGAGAGCCATCTTGATTCCCCTCTTAGGCTTTCCAACCGATGAAAATAACTTCAAATGTGGTTTTATTCATGCTTATTTTGGATATCACTCCAGCTCTCTTGCCCTTCAGAGACATTGTATCTGAGGAACATTAGCTGGACATCCATGTCTTGGTCTTTCTATCATGATTTTGAAGGGTGATGGATGCACGGTGGTGGTAGCGTCAATATGTTGATGCTACTGCTGTGGGCATCTGACTGTGAGCTTCAGCTCCTGATAAAAGAATAATCTGGTGCTGGAGTCACAGAGCTGACCTCTGATGTCACTCCCGCGACTTGCCCACACTACACTGCCAACTCCTTGTGATTCTCCTAAACTAGGAAATTCACTGGGCAATATTCACCAAAAGACAATAAAAACTTGTCTTCACACTCAGACATAAATCTCTCTCCCCTACCTATCTTCTTTCCCTAAATCAAGACTCATCTATAAATTGATGCTAAACCTATCTTTTCAGTCTTACTGCTTTTTTCATTTTTACTTGAAATGTAATTGTACACATTTATAGGATACAGAGTGACATCTCAATATATGTATACAATATATGTATTTCTATATATGTAATGATCAAATCAGGGTAACTAACATATCCATCACATCAAACACTTATCATTTCTTTGTGTTGTAAATATTCAAAATATTCTCTTATATCTTTCAAAATATACAATAAATTACGGCTAACCATCTTTACCCTACAGTGCAGTAGACACTAGAACTCATTCCTCCTATCTAGCTGTAAGTTTGTATTTGTTAACCAACCTCTCCCTGTCCTCTCCTCCGTGCTGCTCTCCCCAGCCTGTAATAACCAGAATTCTACTCTCCACTTCCATGAGCTCAGTGGTTTTTTTTTTAGCTCCCACATATGAATGAGAACATGCAATATTTCTCTTTCTGTGCCTAGCTTATTTCACTTAACATAGTCTTCCAGGCTCATCCATGTTGCAGCCAAGGACAGGATTTCATTATTTTTATGGCTAAATAGTACTCCGCTGTGAATATATACTACATTTTCAATCTATTTATCTGTTTTTGGACATTTAGGTTGATTCTAATCTTGGCTACTGTGAATAGTGCTGCTATAAACATGAGGATGCAGGTATCTCCTAAATATGCTGATTTTCTTTCCTGTAGATAAATGCCCCATAGTGGGACTGCTGGGGGAAAAAAAAAAATCTTTTTCTTTAAACCTAATCATGTCTGTCCTCATAAATGCATGTTAAACCCATCTCTCACCATCAATGCAACCCCACCCCGAGCAGTTCTCTTCCCTCGTTCTCTGCACCCCGTGTGGCTCCATACCCCAGCCTTAGGCCTTTCTATACCATTTCCTATTTGGGGCACTTAGTTTTTATTCAACTTTATGCTGTCCTTTGAGAATTTGCAATGTGGTTTGGATATGGCACTTTTTATCAAGATATCACGTCAGAGTTGATAAATTCAAAGTAATATCGTTCTTTTTCCTGCCAAAGTCAGCTCCTCCTTTCCACTGCACTTTCCTGCCAATGCCACCACTCTTTCTTCTGTTGTATAGGGAGAACACAGGTCACCTCCCTGGCTTGAAATGTGTAGGTGCTCAATAAAGATTTGTTGAATACATGAATGAATGTTCTTAGAGTACACCCTTGTAACTAGACTGATCATTACATAGGGGTAAGTTTTATTCTCTAAAAGGGGTGAGTGAGAGTTTATGCTAAGGTTGTAAGCATCCCTCAGGGCAGACTTTGGATGTATGTTACAGAACTGCTGAGCTTGTGGAATGTGCATATTTAATACTGGAAATATTTAATGCCACATGTGTAAGACTTTTGCCAACTGGAATCTGAACATCAACAACTTTGAAGGCCTTATTCCACCTTCTCAGCACAAAAATACTTTTTATAAATGCACATATTTATGTGCAAAAGTATAGAAAATCGACTTTAAAATGCACAACAAATTCATTTTAGCAACTGTCCCTGGGGACCTAGAAGGAGAATGAGATTGGGGTGGGAGGGGTGGAACATTAGCTAATAATGCTTTATTTTATTAAAAATAAATGCTGAAAACAAATACAATAAAATATTAACATGTGAATTGAGGGGGTTGGGAGTCTAGTGCTTATATTCTTCTTTACATGTTTTTAATATCTTTAACATTCCTTTTTTTACTTTTGTTAAGCAAGTCACAGTTTAATTGGCAGTATATCTATAATGATACAAGAAATAATGTCTGATTTCTAAACATACATTAGATGACATATATTAACTATCAAGCTTTGATATTACACTATAAAATTAATTGAAGAAAGTCACCCCTCTTTGTTTCTTTTTTGTTGTTGTTGTTATTAGGTGCCCCATATGATCTGCAGGAATTTTTTTTCTAGGCTTTGATCATTTTAAATAAAATCAGAATTTGTTAAAGTTCAGTTAACACTCAGCTGTGGACCCTATGGTACTGGAGTCTTTTTCAATGGGAGATCTTTAAGCATTATTCCAAACTATTCTATGCTAATTGGCCTATTGATAATTTATAATTTATTATTAAATACATTAAATTTCTTAAACAGAAAAAGCAAAGAAGTAAAGGAAAACATTTATTAAAATTTAAAGGAATTAGCAGTTGAAAACAAGAAAACCTATTCTGAGCATCCATACTTCTTGGCAACCAAAACAATCAATGAAATCAATGCATTGGGTTAAACAGTTCCCCATTGTCCACCATGTTACCAGGAGAAAACAACCTTTTATCATAGGGTTAAACTTCGGGAAAGATTTTCTATAAGAATCTTAATATAAAGGTTCTTGAATGACATAATGTACAAGGTCTTTGATAGCAATGCAACCCAAAGTGCAAAGATGTTTTACTAGTGCTGTTGGTGTCTCAGATTGGCTCTAGGTGACTAATCTGGACATACTGTGAAGTTATAATTCCATATAGACAGTTCAACTTAAGGGGTTAGAGTGATGCAATCCAAATAGATGGCTTTCTTCTGAGCTGGCTTAACATAAATCTTGAAAAATCTGGAGGAGTAAATGTTTAATATATCCTCAGATCTCAACCACTCTTCTTCCCATGACAGACAACATCACAGGCAGGACATCCTCCCAAGGGTACACTCAATATTATGTACAGTTCCCACACAAGAAAGCACATCATAATCTTAGTGAGAATGATGTTCTCATAAGGTCAGTTATACTCAGTATGCATAGTTGTCCAAGTGTGAGTGTGAAACCAAATCATTCACAAGTACCACTAGTCTGATTATTAGTAATAATAATCCACGTGTGACATAGCTTTTCTTTACTGAGACAAAATATTGTTTTGACACCATGGTTGAAACATTGGTCTTAGGCCAATGCTCTCTATTATCTGTTGTTTTTGCCAAGCCTTTGACAGGTGTTTTATGTGAGGCAAAAGTCCCTTCCTGTCTCTTTGGTCAAAGCAAAGGAGGAGTACAGATGACTGCGAGAGTGATCACGCTGCTGTGCCCACATATGAGGTAGACCTTGATCCTGGGTTGGGAGATGTTTTGTGATCAGGGTACAGTAAAAAGAGCACACAGCTAGCAGTAAAGAGAGGTGGCCCTGATTGCAGCTCTGCCTCTAACTTCCTGAGTAACCTCAGGCTAGTCACCCAGTGACTGCTCCCCACATTCCTTTTTGTACGCTGCAATGATTGAATCAGACAATAGCATCTAAGTTTCTCCTGAACTCTTACACTCAGGGAAGCCAATGATGTTGGCAGGGTGAGCTACATAGTTTGTAGGGCACAGTGCAAAATGAAAATATAGGGCTCCTTGATCAAAAATTAAGAATTTCAACATGCAACGGCAGAGCATTGTAAACCAAGTGCACAACCCTTCTGAGATCAAGGCTTTCTGCAACTGCACAGGTCATAGCCCTTGAAGCCAACCCGGTGTCAGCTTCCCGTTATAAAGCTGGTCTGTCACTCAGGGCTCAGAAGTTGGATCTTCCAGGCTGAAAGTGGGAGAAGAGCACATGTTGTCCTAGTCACAGCCAGAGATAACACAAAGAGGACTTAACAAGGGCCCAGGCACAACACAAATTGTTACAAAGAAGAGAAGAGGGTCACCTAGGGACTCAACACAAAAATGATCCTCTGTCCACATCTCCTCTCCAGGTTTCAGTCATGGTAAGGACTGTCCCAGATTTCAGAGCCTTCAAAGAAGATATTAACTCTAAAACCTGGGCAAAGTCTGGGGATAGCAGGTTGTATGCCACCTCACTCTCCTGTCTCTTTCTCTCTGAATAAACATCTTTTATCAGGAAGCCCCGCAGAACACAGTCAAGAAGAAAGTGGGTGACTGGTATTCCCGTCTTGCTGAAATCGCAGCCACTTGGGGTCAGCGTGATGGCAGTGGTGGCTCAGGCCTTGAACACATGAGAATAGACTGTGTTGTCAAGGTGCTGATGCAACACACTTCTGCCTGACTTGGTGCATTGTCTCAGGTCTCAGCTCTCACAATGGATACTCTTAATTCTATACAGAATCCCCAAATGTCAATGAGGATCATTGGCCAACCATACCTCAGTTCATGGAGGGTAGTAAGGATAGCAACTAAGGCCCCACCTTACACCACCCAAATGCTTCTTATCAGAGGGATGAGCTTGGGTAATTTTGTGATGTGTGACAAGATGGTGTCAGCAGACTGGCGAAATCCACATTCAGTATTTCCCATCATGAGGTCTTTGGTGTCAGGTAACATTAAAGAATGAGAGTGATGAAGAAACACCTTCAGCGAACCACTTTACAATAGGCTGAGAATGCAGCTTTCAAATCACTTCCATTACTTGGCTTAAAGAAACGGGAAAACTAAGTGAAAGAGAGAGCACAGAGCAGGTCAGAGGACCTGAGATCCTGCTCTCAATTCCCACTTACAGGCTGAATGACTAACAGTAAGTCACCATTTGTCCTCCTGTATTTCTGTTTTCCCCTTGAAAAATGGCAATAATAAGTAATAATGCTTGCTTTGTGGGGACCCTGTGACCAGAAAATGAGGCAACCTATATAACACACATTTAAATAGAACATCACTGTAGTGGGTGGTGGCTCACGCCTGTAATCTCAGCATTTTGGGAGGCCAAGCTGGGTAGATCACTTGAGGTCAAGAATTCAAGACCAGCCTGGCCAACATGACGAAACCCCATCTCTACCAAAAAATACAAAAACTTAGCTGGGTGTGGTGGCGGGCACCTGTAATCCCAGCTACTCAGGAGGCTGAGGCAGGAGAATTGCTTGAACCCGGGAGGTGGAGGTAGCAGTGAGCCAAGATCCTGCCACTCCACTCCATCCTAGACAACAGAGCAAGACTCCATCTCAAAATAAATAAATAAAAATAAAATCACTCTGCAACTAGTGGGTACAATCTGAGGTTTTTTTGTTTGTTTGTTTTTGGTTTTTTTTTTTTGTCTGTTACCCAGGCCATTGCCCAGGCTGCTGCAATCTCGGCTCACTGCAACCTCCATCTCCCAGGTTCAAGTGATTCTTCTGCCTCAGCCTCCTGAGTAGGTGGGATTTCAGGGACCCGCCACTACGTCTGGCTAATTTTCGTGTTTTTAGTAGAGACAGGGTTTCACCATGTTGGCCAGGCTGATCTTGAACTTAAGACCTCATAAGCCTAATAGATTCAATAAAATAAGTCATGATTATCATAATGATCTTTAGAGGTTTCCGTAAGGTAGAAACTGCTGTTATTTCAACCACCCAAAATGACTTGTGGGGCCCTAAGTTTATCCGTAGAATCTACAAAGAGACACATACTCAAATTAACAAAGTCACATCAAAATTTGGAGAAGAAAAAAAAAGAAAAGAGGTTTAAGAGATTTACTCCACCAACCTCTTAGTAATTTTTGTGCTCATTATCAGTAAGCTGTGTTTTTCTTGTAAAAGAGCTACTTGGGCGTGCAGTGACTTGAGATAATTAAGAATGCATTAACATTTTGTGGAGCCACTAATGCCCTCAGCATTCCAGGATCCTGCATTAGATTTGCTCATGGTACTTTCCTCCAATCAGTGAATATTAAAATATTTAACCTGTATTCAGGCAGTAACCTCTCAAGACACTAAGACTTGATTCAGTGATGTCAAGAAGTCAAAAAGGGGTTTGTCAACAGAGGAAAGCCATAGCTACCCTCCAAATTCTGCTTCTGTGGGTATTTTTCCTCCTCTTTTAATTGCTTGAAGGATCTCATTAAAATTTCCCAGTTAAAGTGAAAATTGGAAGGACCAAGGGCAACTGTGAAAGAAAGACTTTTAACACAATTTCCAAATGACAACACAAAAAAGGGATGTTGCCAACCATTGGTCCTCTAAAAAATGAGAATTCGAATTCTCATTTCCCACTTCCTTTGAATTCTCTCAAAATGGGAATTCAAAGAAAGTGGAAAATTTGACCAGATGACCTTCTGAAGTCCCTTCCTACTCTAAATTCTATGTAGTGTACAAAGACCACGATTTGCAATTGCCCCGTGTCCTAGTCTTCTGAGGCGCCTGGAAAACAAAGATGCAGACTCTACTCAGTGCATGGAAATGTCCCTGGACCTTACCTGGAAAGAAAGCAGCCCAGCCAGGTAGCTCCTGAAATATGTGTTTTGCAATGGCAGCAGATGGAAACTTTCCCCCGTACCCCTTTGCAAATCTAGCAAGCCATCCTTCACACTGCCATGTGAACCAGGGAGTGAGATGGGCTGAACTGTTAAGCATGCCACTGCATTGCCACACCTCTTATTTGGGCAAATGCACATAAATAATTGAGCAAAATAAATTGAAGCCCAACACAGTCAACACAGCATCAGGCAGTCAAAACCATCTGGGACTAGGTATGTGAAGAAGAGGGTATAAAAACAGAGTATTTAGAAGTCTTGTCTGTCTGTGGTTCTAACTTTCAAAGTCAGAAGAGATGTGTCCCCTAGGAGGCTGGACCCTGCTTAGGAAGACATTTGGACTAGGCAATAAAATAATATGAAAATACCAAAAAATAAAAATAAGGAAGAGAAATAGATATGTAACTTTACTCCGGGACTCCTGTGGTATCTCACAACACCATGCTTCATGAACCCCAAAGAAAGCAAAAAATCCAGCTAGTGTTATAAATCCTGGTCAGCTGAATTATTTCACATGTTGCAGCCTGACTTAAGTTATTCATCGCAGAGGCTAGCAGCTCCCTGATGCATCCTTCCATGTCACTGGACAGGGTAAAAATAATAAATTGGCCATTGTGAGACACTCTGAGTTTCGTGGGGTTGAGCAGAGCATATTTTATATTCTTCTCTTGCAACTGCCTCTTGTTGGTAGTAAATGGCTGCCAGCGCTGCTGTTTCTCAATAGACAAGTCCTAGAAGTAAAGATAATTCAATTTTCATTCACTCTTAGCTCTTCTGCTACCGGTGTTCTTCTTTGACACCGACAGGGCTGTACCTGTCTTCCTGGCCTGTAGCACTTGTATGGTTTGCCACTTGCCAGAAAATCCACGAGCCACTCTGAAAACCTTTTGCCCAGTAGAGACCACTCCAGTGAGCACAAATTATCTAGTGGTATTTTTAGATGGTCTTCCTCCTTAGCTCATTTCTCTCCAAGAACAAAGATATCAAGGTGTTGATTTAGCAGCAGCTCCTGAAAGACAATCCAGCTTGGTTTAAATCTTTAAAGGTTTTCATTGTAATAAAAGATACAATAGCCACAGTAGCATCCTCTGTTACATTGAAATTGAACTACTACTTTTTCAGTGTTGGGGTGGCAAGTATAATTTCTATCACTTCTTTGGAAAGCAATACAACTTACTAAAGATCACCAAAATGTTTATACTTTTTGGAACCAATAATCTCACTGAAAACAATTTATTTCCAGAGTATGAGTCAACAGAAAAAAACAAGTAATATACATGTGCATGTTTCTTCCTGTGAAAACAGCAACACAGAATTTATTAAACAAGTTTTGAAACAATTGGCTATGTGGTAACATGAAACAACTTTCTTCTATAATGTTAAAGGATAAAAGCTTAGATAATAGAATATATTCTATGACTCCAACTATGAAAGAAAACCTAGATCTACATAGGAACAGAGATGATAAACATGCAAAAACAGGTGTTGGGTTCATGGATTATGTGTATTTTTCCTGCATTCAAATTTATCTTTATTATTGCTTTTTTATGTTCCTTCCTCCTCCCCCCAAAAATACTAAAGGTCTTGAATATGCCCCTATCAGTATTTAACATTTCTTCTGAAACTGGGTCTAGATGACTCAATCTGCTCCAGTGTTTTGAACAACATGAATAGCAAGGTTATTCTTTCCATTTTTTTTTTAACAGCCAGACACAGGTCTTTAATTATACAGCTGGCTTCTTTGTTTGAGATACGTTACTTTCAATCATTTTCATGATCCTCTGCATGATTTACAGAAGCCGAGTGGTATGCTTTAGTATGTCCATGGTCCTTCTTCTCCACTGTCATGAGATTCTAAGGTGAAATTTTTTTAGAGCCATTATTCTCCATTTACAAAAGCAGAATGCAATGGCATGAGCTGGGACTCTGGGAAACCAGCAGCCAAGAATTGAAACTACAGCATACTACAAAACACTCAGATAAGATGTCCCCATCATATTCTATCATTGGGCAAAATAAAATGTAAACCACATACTCAAAACAGCAAATATTCTGGGTGACAGTGACACTGGTATTCGGAAAGATGAATAAATGCAATTAAGAAACCAGGCAAAGAAGTAAACATGCCATGTAGCTTACAAAAGACCAGCAACATTGTGTTTATTTTAATATTGTTTAACGGTAACACCTAATAAAGAGAGCATCATGATTGTGTGAACTAAATTTTCAGTCATAATGAATGCTACAAACTTAACCTCCCAAGTTTAAATAGGCTACAACGTCTTGGGAAAAATGCAAGAAGAATTATTTGATAAAGGTGACGGTTTTTCACACCTGAAAATAATGTTTTTCTTCCAGCCTATCTTGATCAACAGCCAGCAGCAACACATTGCAGATATAATCTCAAGACCTTGTGGCATGTACTTGTCACTACATGCATAACTTACTATGGACAGAGGATCACGGAGATTTTGAACATAATTTCCCACACGACAGGAGATTAAATAGACCACACTGGAAGAAGGCAAGAAGAAGCTAGGTCTCTGGAGTACCAAAAAGTAAACTTCAGCCAGTTCTGGAAGCAGATAAACAGCAGGAAATATACTTTCAGATGGGCTACTTTCTCAATAGTTCTTGCTTGCAGTAGCTCTAGGGAAAGTATGAGTTACTGGGTAAAAATGTGATAGAAAAGGGGCCAGCCTTGGGAACATTTGCAATGGAAGAAAATCAGTGTCTCCTCATTTACATGTTTCTTTCTCCTCTTCCTTTGTAATGCTACCTTTCTTGGGGTATTCCTTCCCCTAGAATACCCTACCTGTCACCCCATGAGAACCTGCTCTTGAGACTGCATTTCTAATACCTATAATGAGATGTTAGGTAAATGCCTTCTCTCTCAGTATGTGTATATACATATTAAGCTTTCTCTCTATGCTGTGTTTTCTCATGCAGGAATATCAGACATTAATGAACCAATAGAGAAGATACTGGGGTGCAGAAGAGCTTTCCCAGTGTCCTGGGAGCCATTCTACACAGCATCCTGCAGCATGACTTTGGATCTGCTGTGCTCAGTTTCTTTACTTGTGAAAATAGAGTAATAGTAGCACCTACCTCACAGGATTGTTCTGAAGATTAGAGGGGTTCTTTCATGGAAAGCTCTAGAGCAGTGCTTGGGACATGGTAAGTGCTCAAAATGTGTTTATTATTATTATCATTATCAATATTTGATGTAAAAGCCTTTCTGAAAGCAATCACACGAGAATATTATCAGCTAAAAAACACGTATGAATGAAAGTATGTTTGACGCTGTCACAACACAGAGTGGCATAATGGTTAAGAACATAGGCTTTGGAAGTCAACCGTCTGTGCTCAAAGCCTTGTGTCACCACACGGCCATTGGGGGACACTGGGCCTCAGATTTATAGCTTGAAAAATGGGGAACAATGTCTGTCATATGAAGTTGCTGTAAAGATCAAACCAGCTAAGAAATGTGAAATACTGAACAGTGCCTGACACAAAATAAACATCAAATTAAAGGTAGCAGGAAGAAAAGAGTGCTCTTCAACCAAAATTTTACCTTCAGAAATTGGTTAAGAAGAAATGAGTGCTTGGGAATCTTACTGTCAGAGCTGGGGAACACAAATAACCCCAAGATATGACCCAACTGAGAAATTAGACACCAGAGTCAGCAGGTCTCAGGACTTGAGAACATGTCATAGATCTGGGGGCCAAGTGACTTCCCAATACCCCAGTCCTGAATTAGGCAGATGTGCCCTTGGCTGAGCTGGACTGAGGCCTCCTCCAAAGGGAAAAATAAATGTGCATCCTGACAAGAGCTGACTCTGAAAGAGAGAGAACCCCACAGAGGCTGAGTTTCACCAACACAACTACTTCCAAGCACATTCCTCAGGTAAGTCATTTCTCTTCCAAGGGGAAGACTGAATGAGCTTATGGTGAGAGGCTGAAAGCTTTTTCCTTTATTTTCCCCTCATGGGGGAGGAATGGAAGTGCTATCCTCTCTGTGGGAACCTGCAGGCTATGGAAGTTTCCCCAACACTTGGCATTGACTGATTTATCTGCATGTTTCTATATCCACATCTTCTATATGACGAATCTAAGTGGGAACAGCCTCCAAAGTAATCTGATAGACACATTGTAAGTATAAATATTGTTTATTCTCCTTGTGGTAGTTTGTCCTCAAGATGATCACCACCAATTTCTCCCTTCCTTCTATACACACTTTTCCACCATCTGGAGGTGAAGACTGTTTCTTCATCCTATTGAATCTGTGCTAGCCTGTGACTGCTGTGACTGGTAGAATACAGCAGACTGATGCTGCCTGGATTCCAGGGCTGGATCACAGGTGTCTTACAACTTCTGCCTGGCTCTTGTGGAATGCTTGCTCTAGGAGGTATCAACCCCCTTGTGAAAATCAAACTGTCTTGAAACCTCCATGCTGTGAGAAAACCCAAGCTAGCCATGTGGAGAGAGAGAGAGATGCCCAGCCAGCATCCAGCTGCTCCAGCCATCTCAACTGGGGCATCAGCCATGAGAATAAAGAATCCACTTTAGATTTCCAACTCAGTCAGTTCAGATAACTCCAGCCTCAGCTGAAAACACAAGAAATTCCAAGTTAAAATCACACATCTGAGCCCAGTCAACCCAAAGAACCATGAGAGATAACAATAATTAATAACTATTTCAGTGACTAAATTATGGAGCTTAATTATGCAGCAAAAGATAACCAAACACTCCCTTTACTGACTTTACCAAATTCTTCACTAAGCCTGCTTCTTCTTGTGGTTGTCTTTTAAAACTAACTCAAATGGTGCTTGAACAACTAAGACTAATTTTTATTCAGAGGACTTTAACATTCAAGATAGATGATGCTTGGCATTTGTTTTGGTGTTATCTGAACAAAACAGAAAAACTCTCCTTCTGCGATCCTCACTAAGGATTGTTCTTTAATCCTCAATTAAAATGCTTTATAAAAACAAATGAAATTGGGTTCCTTCTAGCACGCTAAATGTCACATCTCTAACGTAAATAATAGATTGGACAACAGAGAGAATGAATATTTACCATGAAACTAATTTCCTATAATTTGATGCCAATTAAGATTGTAATTGCTTCCTCAGTATCACCAGATCATTCACAGTTTCAGGAAGTACGAGTATATTTGGTTACATTTATTTAACTTGTGTAAACTATTCTGTGATCTGTTATTTCCAGAGAAAAATGGAACTTGAAACCAGGAACACTTCTGAACTAATTTTCTGTAATGGTAGACCTTAAAATCAGATAAATTAGTTAAGTCAGTAATGCAAATGAATCCGTGCTCATAACCCTGATGTTCAAAGAAATTAAAAAAGACAACCAAAGATATATTCAGGTAGTCATTAATTAGTCCTCCTTGCCTATAGTTTACTTATAGATTTGATGGAATATTTTTGTGAAATGCATTCTTTGAATGTAAGTTAGGGCACCAACAGATCAAAATGCCCATGATTGGGACACGATGTAGATACTGATTTATATAGAGGAGGACAGTCACATGTTTGCCTGCTAGGAACATTTTTCTGAAGGCTAAAGATATTTTGTTTGCAAAACGGTGCTTATTTTTCTGGCCCAGGAAACCAGGATACATGAGACTTACAATCTTTCAACTCCCTGGCACTCAGGGTTAGCCTCTTTATTTCTCTGAGCTTCTCTTGGGGCAAAAAAAAAAAAAGAAGGATGTGTGGAATTTAGGAATTAGGCACATGAACTAATTCATGTAAAAGTGACCTGCTTGATCTCTGACTTTTATAGCAAATGATATATACATAAGAACACATGAAGAGGGGAACTCTCCAATTCCCCAAAGCCCAGGCCACTCTGCTGAGCACTTTGAGCACCACTGGAGGTAGCTTATGTTAACTCTTACAGACACCAAGTAAATTGCTATATTGGTATAGCTTCCACCCAAGAGAATCTTGCTAGGATCTGATCTGTGATCAGGGCTAGTGCTGGTGTTTCTGTCCCAGAGGCATTTCTGCTGTTTTAACCAAACTATTTCACCTGCTAATCCCAGTATTGCAGATCATCTCAACCTACTCTCCAAGCAAACATGGAGAGCAGAGCAGTCCCATCTCAGTTATGGTAGCAGATGAAGCAACTCAGGCAAGTAAATGACATCCTTCCCATCTTGGGCCTTATAACCAGGAAGTGCGTAGTCATTTTCGCCACCTACTCTGGGCATGTTGTTGAGTCTTGGGATAAAAGTTACTGAGCATAGATGCAGCAAGCAAAATATTGGGCTTTGATGAAGGCCCACGAGTCATTGTCATTGGTTCTAAAGCATGAAACTTGGTTGGTTTTCCCAGCCCTGAAATACTTGGAACTCCTTTTGGACCCCTCCTACAAATTCAGAACCACATAAAGGAAATGGTAGTGGTAGGAGAGAAGGAAGGATGCAGATGGAGGAGGAACTATAGACAGGGCTGTAAAAGCGGTAGTCTCTGAGAAATTGTTCTCCAAGGATACAGAAAGAAAGGCTTTTATTTGGACCTATCTTTACATGATTGCTTTTACCAAAAATAGAAGTCAGTCGTAGACTGAGAGAATTGGATTCACATTTTTAAAATCTGTGTTGCAAGCAATTCTAAAGTCAACACATGATAATATGGACACACAAGTCCTTTCAGGAAAGCAAACATGACGTAGTCAGGTAGATATGATATCAGTGATAGAGGCACTCCAATGTGATCATAGCTTTCTTTGTTTTTATTCTCCACTTTGATGGAAAATTTGTGATTTTTCATCCAGTAACAAAATCAATAGAACTGTGACTTATATTTCACAATTTAAATCGATGACTTTATACACTTTAAAAGTTCAATAATATTTTCTACCATTATATGTTTTTTCTTTCTTTGGAAAATTTCAAGGGGACATACCCCAACCTTTCCCCAGTGCTTTGTGAATATTGTCATCTCTAATGATATTTCTCCAATTTCCTGGAGGAGCTGTGATAACATCTAGGCTTTACCTTACATTGAATTTGAACAAATGGAACTCAAAAGGCTAAATAAAGTACAGATTAGTCAGAAATCTGAAGTACTGGAAAGGGTTGTGGCAGGTAATTTAAAAGAAAATTATTTTGATTGTCACTAAAAGTAACAATTGAGTGTCAAGATGACATGCACGGTACAATAAGCCCCTGGCAGTTGTGGATTTAACATTCATCATTTTGAATGTTCTTAAATGACCCTGAAAGTCCATAACACGGAGTAATTTATAATTTTGATGAGGCACAAATCTCAATTGCCTGAACTGGGAGGCAGGCATGAGTCATTTAACTGGACACCATGACTTTAATTCTCTACTTGTTTCCTTGTAGGAGTTTTGTGGATTTGGGAATCTACAAAGTTCTCAGAGATTTCTTTGCAAACATTTGTATAATTAATATAGTGTTAGAAACACTTAAAAATGGTGGTAAAGGGGTAAGGGGTACAAATACATAGAAATATTTGAAGAATTATAACCAGCATAGAACACTGACATGTTGAGAAAGCTCAATGAATACTTATTTGTGTTGATTTATTATTAAATGGAATAATGTATGTTAAGCATCTAACACAATGTCTGACACATGGTGGGGTGTTCTTTAAGTCTGAACTTCCTTTTCTTTGCTTCATGTTTACTGATGAAACATTTATATGGTAGCTTCCACTTACAGATAAATTTCTTTAATTAGATAAAGGAAGAAAATACCAGAGACTATCACTCTTTTTTGTTGTTGTTGTTGTTGTTGTTGTTTTTAATTTTCTAGGATTTCAGCAATGTTTAGTGCAAAATCTGCTGAGGATAAGGAGTCTCTGTTGTAAAGCCCACACTTGATTTAGCAGTCAATATTTATGTATAGCGACAGAGGCATTGATTATACATTCTCTTAATCTGCAGCATCACAGTGTGACAGGATTAGGAATCTGGTCCCATATGCAGATGTTAGGGTGTGTGGCAAAATTGAGACACTTCAATAAATTTGCTTTTGAAGATTAGAAATGGGTGCTTGATACACCCATTTGGCTTTTCTCGGTGTCTGAACACAGAATCTCAGTAATCCTTCTGATGGCAATCTCATTAATGTGTCTTTCAGATCACATTACATTTACACACATATCATGTCTGCTTAAAAATCAGATAAGCCTAGGTTTCATTAACATGGTCTTTTTTTAATGAGTGAATATTTCAGTAAATAACACTGAAATAACTTTTCTCAAAGATTTGGTAATTTACATATTTTGCAGATATTCAAATGAAAACTGGTCCAAAATACAGCCATTATTGCTCTAAAACTCAGGAAGCTGAGTGTTTTTTGATGCATCCCTGTAACAGATTTTCATAATGAGAGGATCCTAAGATTTTGTCTTTGTGTTTGGATATTTTTGGGGGGAGGGAGTGCTGTTAATAACATCTTCCCCCCAACATGGGTTTCTAAAGTACTGTGGTTTCACAGGAGTGACAAACAATAGAAATCAGCCAAGTGTTTGGTCATCAAAATATGAATATGGTAATTCATACCAACCGCTACTGTCCCTTCACTCAAAATAATGAGAAATCAGTTATACATTTGCATGAAAATTGAAATTTAGGGTGGCATTATAGTTGTAATCTGCTCTTCCATCCCCTCCCCATTTAACTGCCTTAGGTTTGCAAACTGCTTCAGCAACCGTCAGCCAAGAAATGTGCATGTCATCTGCAAATCACAGATCACAGATCTTGACTTGAGTGATTGTAGATGGAGAAGTGCTGAAGGGTTCATAGTGGCCAGAACAAGACTTAAAAGTAATGTGAAATAGGGAGCAAAGAGGGCTGCAATTGCCTTGGAGCCTAAAATAGACTGAGCTTCAATGCCATCGAAAAAATCACCAGCTTCTCCATCATTTCTTTAAAGGTCAAAATTTTTGTAGGTGGACTGGGAGAGCAGCAGATTGCAGATGCGTTTAACAGCAGGGTATTTTCCGCTGCCATGACCAGTTAAGGAAGATTTTCGAAAACACACTTGCTGGTAAACAGTTTGGCCCTACTCTGGGTCATCTGCCTTCTACGGTCTCCTTGCTGCCTGGATTCTTACCTGGGTAGAGTCCCAAACCTAACATCAGTCAAAGTTAGGCTTTCAGCACAGTCTATTATGGTTTTTAGAGAGGTACCTCAATGGCTTTCAGGAAGGTTTTATGGTGTGGGGCTGCTTCTTCCCAAATGCATGAAGCACACGCATGAGGCCTACAGGCCCAGAGCATGAACTCACACCATTTCTTCTTCATGCTGCTCGTCAACCGGTGGGCACCTTGGCCAGATGCACATCGTCAAGTACCTAATGCAAGCCAGCTAAGCTCAGTAACTCTCTCTGTGGAACTGCCCAATGGAACTGGAGGGGACCAGCTATTTGGTCGCCTCTCAGGGAGGTCACCCAATGGTCTACCATGTTATACTCACCTTTTAGGTGTTATAAAACAAGTAAGCCATTTGGAAAACCCCTCCTGAACCCATGGTCAGAGTCAGATTGAAGATGGAAAATCTTCCAAATCTGCCCACATTTTTCACACCAGTCTGCGAGGGCACACATCAAAAATGATAAGGATCCAGGAGCTCTTTCAAGCTCTTCCAGATCTCACAGATTCCCACAGACAGCAGATTTCCAGGTGTGAACAGAGGAAGACAAGACCCCAGTGTAGCTAAATTCTTCTTTTTTCTACTACAACCTCCACCTCCTGGGTTCAAGTGATTCTCCTGCTTCAGCCTCCTGAGTAGTTGGAATTACAGGTGCCCACCACCACACCTGGCTGATTTTTGTATTTTTAGTAGAGATGTGGCATGAGTCACCACGCCTGGCCTGTAACTAAATTCTTAATGTTTTTCCTCTGAGCCACAGACATGCGGGAAACCACCTGTTCCACAAATTTTCTCTGTCCCAAATACCTTGGATTCAAATGAAAGCTCAGCACCAGTTAGAAATTACACCTTATCTAACATTCCCTCCTACAGCAACCAGTAAGTAACACACTGGCACAGGTGGATGAGGGCGGCCACAAGTGGGCCCCTGGGAAGAACGCATGTGCTAGCAGCTTGCTGTTCAAAATTGTCTTAAAGATACTGTTCATAGTATTAATGGAGCCGTGCATTCACGTTTGGATAGCAAAGTATTTAGCATGGCTTGTCGTGGGCATGGGGCTTCCTGAGGATGGCTCACATTTTCCAAAAGGACATTATCAGGCTGGAGATCCTGACGATCTTTCCCCTTGAAGGGGACACAGGATGTTCTCCTTCCAATGCTTCTCAGCACCAACTTTTCCATTTGGCAAAGAAATGACAGGCATTAACATTAACATTAACATCAATACATTAAAAGTATTCAATCCTTCATGGTTATCGCAAGCAGAAGAGAGCGGTAACTAAGACAGGGACACGGTTGTATAAACTTAAGTTACTTTAGCTATCTGTGCCTCAGTCCCTCACCTAAAATAAAAGAATAATAGCATGAATCCATAGGGTTGTTGGGAAGATTACACAAGTTAATATATAAAAAATGCTTAGAATAGTGCCTGGTACATAGTAAGTACTTAGACACAAGTTCAGTTTAAAAGATTGCTGCTGCTACTGCTGTTGTTATATCTTTGCAGCACCTTATCCACCATCTTTCACTGTATGGAGGCAAGGGAGAGCGAAGCAGGAAAGACTGGTGAAAAAGTGAGATGAGGGAGCAGGCTATCACCGTCATGGCAGATCCACAGAGTCCATGGGGTTTCATTCATTTGCAGATGTTCTTTGTGTCTTCCGCTCTAGTTTTTATTTTATCTTTTCAACTCCTGTAGCTCACTTTCTGTCTTCATGTACATCTAGGTCTTTCATAGGGACAAAATAAGACACTTTCAAGAGTTTTCAGAAGTCAGTGAAGACATAAGAATGAGTAAAGCCAGGACACCCATGTAAGAACCAATGTGGGTACTGGAAATGTGGGTTCCGGAAGGGAAGGTGGCAATATAGTGCTTAGAGTCCCAGTATTTATCCGTATACCACAGTAATTCTTGTGAATGAGAACACAACAAAGGAAAGGGAGGAATTTCATTTGGAATCATTAATCCACTCATGCCACTTTCTTAGCCCTTAATCATTAAGGGATCCAAGCAAAGAAGCTTTCATCCAGCCTGGGAGATGCAGAGCAGTATGCTGCTTATGCCAGCACTGCCTCTGCCTGCTGCTTTAAAAATGCCCAGAGCCCAAACCTGGGAGGAAAGCAAGTGGTAGTTTATGCTAAAATGCTAAAACCATTTGAAAGCAAATGCATATAATAGAAAGAATTTAAGCAGCTGGTAGATGTCATTACATTCATTTCTCAAGGAGGCCTGTCTTCTGGTGACACCAATCAAAGAACTAGGTCATCTCTCAACAGTAATTTTCTTGGAGGCCATGAAATTCTTGCATTGATTTCACTCCCTTTGGCTGAACATGCACTGAGAACAGCCAAGCTGGCGAGGGCTCAGGCAGCCCATGGGGCTGTCATCAACTCCATCTGAAGAGTTTATATCGTTAATGGGATCAGAGGTCTTATCGGTGATTCTTCATAAGTGCAACAGAGAAACGATCTTTCTTTCACCACTGATTCCACACCTGACAATTCTCCTATTTATCAGTTAACAATTATTGTCTGAGAGCAAGTCAATTACAAGAGAAATTTATGAAGTCTTTAGCAACTAAGAAGAAACTTGATGGAATCTTATCTATTCTGCTCAGAAAATGAAATGTGAACTGTCTGAAGACAGTACTAACTTCACATATATTAGCACCACGTCATAATACATATCATTAGGACATTAATTCTTGTGCTTCTGTATATATCAAACAAGTTATAACTATATCCAGGGGCAATTAGAAGTTATGGTTGCTGTAAAAGGGGGGCATTAGTCCTGGCCCCCTTCTTTGTGAACCCTTCCCAGCACCCTAGGAAGAGTTGCACTCTCTACAAATTCATGTCATGACTCAGGATTTATGGTGGTGTCATTTATCTGTTTACTCTTTGCTAACAGTAATGGAGACCTCTTTGAGAAAAAGAGCCACATTTTATTCAACCTACCCACCCCCCCCCCCAGTGTCTAGCACAAGCATGGCACATAGAAGCGGCTTGATGACATTGTTCTGATATGTTAGAATAGTGCCTGGCACATAGTAAGCCTCTAATGTTTCTCTTCAGCCTATAGACATCAGTATCGTTAAAGAAAAAATTGTCCAATGACGCTTGTTAAACAACAGTAAGGCAGAATTTAATTCAAGAGGAGGATTCATGATAAATAGAGGGACCACTGCATTAGGGTCTTGCATGGAGAGATTGAGCTCAACTCCAACTCCCTCAAGGACAAGTGGGGATTTATAGCCAAGGAGAAGGGCGAGGGTCGGCGAATGTAAAATACTAAGAAGAAACATTGGGGGTAGGTGGGACTCCCGCTAGACCAACTCAATGGAATTCTTGCTGAAGGTGGGCTAACATGATAAGATGTGGAGAGGAGTCAGAAACCAACAGTGGGAAAGTTAGTCAGTTCACTAAACTGACTTACTAGGAATCTTGCTCACATTAAATTCTACAAGGACAGAGGGAAGTCCAAGTCCAGGCCTGGTCAAGCAGAGGTCTCAGAGGAGCCTGATTAAAGTTAGTTCAAGAAGAGAGTCTTTGTCAGCATTTTGAAGAGCTTCCCCTCTCATTCTCTAAAGCTCTGGCTAACAAATATTCATGAAATTCCTAATCAACATTCTAGACACCGGGGTCCATTTTGTACCCTGAATTCAAAGAATTCAAGGACAGCTTCAGAAGGAGACCTTTCTGCAAAGAAAGTATGCATATCCAATTTCATTGTATTGTGTTGTAGATGCTCTGACCTCCACCTTTCAGCCATGGAAAGGAAGGAAATATTCTGAATAGTTCTTTTTGAGGAATATCTGCGGTCCCATCTCCCCGCCTTGTTCTGATCATTGTGGCAACCACCAACTGGAACCTGACAACAGTTTGCTGCAGTTGCTACATATAATCTGGCTTTCTGTCCTGGACTTTTCTTCTGCCACCAGAGACACCTACTCAGCCATCCCTGGGCATGCTGGAGAGGTTCATACTCCCTGAAGGCCACTCTTTTCCAATGGCATGTGAAAGCCAATAGATGATTATGGCTGTCTGGCAGTTCTAAGGTATATACACAAGGCTTTCAAGGCTGTCCCCAAGAGGAAGGAGTCCCAGTTTCCCACAGTGGTAATCAGTGCAATAACACACCCCAGGACTGGTCTTTTCTTCTACCTTTCAGTCTTCTCAGTTGTCTCACTTTTGTCTCCTGAACCACTTCCCAAAAGAAACCACCTGCTTGCAAGACCTTGTCACAGGCTTCACTCTTTGGGAAAAAGAAGGCAAAGTCCAAGCCATGGTGTGACTAAACCATCCAAATAGCCTATTTAAGTGAGTATTTTGACTAGGTTCAGGTTTGATCATGATGACAAATAAAATGAAGGAGTGTAATGCCTTAGTCTACATTCTCATAAAATGCGAAGTGTGTATAAAGAATTCTATAATTAAGTATATATAATTAACTATTCCACAAATTTTAACTATTCTTTAATAATTTCTATTCTTCTTTTGGATTTATACAAGAAATCAAGCCAATAATACATTTTCCTACGCACCTATCTATAGAAGTCAATGAATAGCTACTTCCCAAGAAACAATGAACTTAAATGTTACTATATCTCTCGAGACAGAAATAGATTTGTCCAGAACAAAGTAAAATTGACATTGACTTTGCCAGGGTTTTTCTCCATATCTAGTTCCCTTTTAATGATGTTCATCATGTTTGAGATCATTTGCTTACTGTTTCTTGTTCCACTAGGCTGAAGCACCGAGATGTTGAGTCTGTGTTTGCTTCCTTTAAAAGTATATCCTTAGCACTTGGTTCTGCATCTGGCACACAGTGGGTCGTCAATGAGGTTTATTGAATTTAATGGAGTGAAATCAAATTTAACTGTACAAGATATAAAATGCCTGACAAAATCTGAACCACTTGTGTGATTACTTAAAGACCATCCCCCAAAGAATCAGTCACCTGTTCATGTTAGTTAAGGAAGTCTCTGGCTTGATTGAGCCACAAGCCCCTTAGAGAGTAGAAACACAGCAAAGGTGCACGCTCATCAGAAGAGAACCCGGGATAAAGAAGTCTGATTTTCCTTACGTTCGAATAGGAACTCTAATATTAACTCTTTGTTTCTAGCAAAGTCACTCCATTTCTCTGAGTTATCTTTGCCATTAGTAAAATGAGAATAATATTAAATCTTGAATTCCTCAAGCTGAAAAGAAAAGTCAGTCAAGTAGCCAATGAACCTACCTAGAATACATAGCTGAGGACTGGTTGTCACTTTAATTTTAAAAAGTATATGACCAAGATACCTGTCCATAATCTTTTACAGTATTAAAAATACTATTCAAAGTTTCTTCTTTATGTTCCAATAAAATCTTTCCTGTTAAATTTTATCTTTGATGGAAAAGGAGAACAAATGGAGCCTTCCCATAAAAACTCTTTTTCTCCTCTTCTCTTCCCCACACAAAGTAACTCCCTTAGGGTTTTTGTTGTTGTTGCTGTTGTTGTTGTTGTTGTTGTTGCTGTTGTTGTTGTTTGAGAAGGAGTTTTGCTCTTCTTGCCCAGACTGGAGTGCAATGGTGCGATCTCAGCTCACTGCAACCTCTGCCTCCTGCGTTCAAGCGATTCTCCTGCCTCAGCCTCCCAAGTAGCCAGGATTACAGGTGCCCACCACCACGCCTGGCTAATTTTTTATTTTTATTTTTGTATTTTTAGTAGAGATGGGGTTTCACCATGTTGGCCAGGCTGGTCTTGAACTCCTGACCTCAGGTGATCCACCCACCTCGGCCTCCCAAAGTGCTGGGATTACAGGCATGAGCCACCACGCCCAGCCCCCTTAGTCTTAAAAACACAAATATTTCAGCCATTTAATTATATTGAACTCTTTTAACTCTTTGCGTGTTCATTGTATCTTTTTTTCTTTCTCGTGTTGTGAGAACCACTTCTAGAGTCATCACTCTAATAATACCACTCATAAAACTTTATTATTAGTATTAGATTAAACATGGTAGAGGAAATAACACTGACTTACTTGTCCAAAGACCCAGGTTTAATCTTAGCTGTCCCATTAACTAGCCTCATGACTTTGAGACATTAGTACAACTTCTCCAGACTTCTCTTTCCTCTATTGTAAACCAGGAAGTAAAGAGATTGATCTCTAGCATAACTCTTAGCTTTAACAAATCTGTGAATATTTTCAGAGAGAAGCCTTGGTAAATCATTTGTTTTGTTTTTATAAATTGTACTATATCTACCAAGTATTAATAAATTCATAAGCTTAGTTTGTCTAGTAATGCTACTGACTGCCTTCATCATAAATGACCGGCATTTTGGAAGTCAATATTCCGAGCATGTTGATGGCTTTACTCCTTCCATATCAAGTAGGAGGTGTTCTGAATTGGTGCTCGTCTGTCCAAGAAGGAAATCTGGATGAAGTTTGAAGCCTGGAAGAGTCCAGACCTAGAGAAAGCTTGTACAAGGTTCAGTTTGTAGCTTGTGTATATCTTCCTTCAGCCCTTTCCCCTGACTGTCAAATTGGGAAAGCAATAAGAACAAAATCTTGTCTTTGTCTCTATACGAGAACCAAATCATGTCTAATTAATGACGGCTTGTATCATTTACAAGCTCAAGGTAAGGAGACACTGATGTCATTGTCTTCGGGTCATGGAATGCATTTTGAAATTTCATGGGGGAGGTAAAAGTTAGAATATAGGGGACAAAATATATTCTGCAAATAGTGATCACCAAACCCAATACACATCTTGGAAATGGTCACAATGTCAAGGTTTGTAATTTAAAATGATAATATGTCAGATTATAAGTGGACTCCACCTTAGTCACGTAACCAACTCAATCTTTCCTTAAAGAATGACCAAGACATGGGAAGAATCTATATTGTGATTTCCCATATTGTCCTGAAGATAGATACACTGAGGACACAAAGTTTCAGTCACAGAAATTTAGAAAGACTTTAATTAGGAATTTGAGGGTACTTCTTCTCATGGGAAAAACCATGATTTGCTTCTCATTTAAAGATTTATTTTAAAGAAATTCAAAGCTGTTCATCAGAAACCAGAATTTTTTAAACTTTCACTCAATAGTTATAAAAGAATAATAATTTGAATAATCTTTCCTTCTCAAGTTTATCCTTTAGCATAGGTGTGTAGATCTATTTGCTGCCAAGTTAAGCTCCAAGACATTACTTCCTGATCTAGGTGCCATTAATAATGTATTGTCTAATAAGCGAAGAACTTCACAAATGACTCAAAAAACAAACAGATGAATGGGAAGCGGGAATTTTCTGGAACAACATCTTGCATTCTAGAAATGATTGATTGTTTCAGAAATGTATTGTTGAACTGATAAATGATCGAATTAATTCATTTTTACAACCATTTAGAAATAGAATTTAGAATTACAACAATTCTAAATCTTCTGAGGTTGAAATCACTGCCATTAATAAAGTTATTCTGATATGTTTTCCCAAGCCTTATCTGTTCTTTTTCAATATAAATGATAAATACTCTTTAAAGGTTATTTTTATGAAATATTTTAGACACAAAAAATATAGAGGAAAATACAACAAATATTTCAGTCCTTGCCACCAGGCGTAAGAAGTAAAACATCATAACTACAATTGAAGAACTTCTGTGTACCTTTTCTTATTCCACTCCCTTCTTTCTTCCTACCAGCAAACACTCCTCTGTGCATGTTTTTACATCCTACACTTGAATGAATCCCTAAAACAGACACTACTCTTTCATGTACACCAAAACTTTATGCAAATGGCATCAGACTCTGTGTCAACAACTTGCTTCTACTAATTTAATATTGTATGTAAAATGTGTCCACATTGACATATGTAGTTTTGTTTATATATTTAACTGCTAGACAGTATGAATTTACCTCAATTTTTTATCCATTCTATTCCTGATTAACATTTAAGTTTTTTTTCTAATTTTCACTTTTACAATGTCACAATCAATATTCTTATATATGCAACTTGTGCAAGACTTTCCCTGTGGTAGAATTTCTAGAACATTTAGTTGATTAGTATTATCAAATTGTTCTCTAAAGTATAAATTGCCCCAATTTACACTCCCACTAGCAAGACATAATCCCCACTGACCCACTTTCTTGCATCACTTGGTATGTTCAACATTTTCATATTTGCCATTCTAATAAATGTGAAGAGATACTTTACTAGATTTTAATTTGCATTTCTCCAACTCTTATCTTTGTGAGAATACAGGCCCAAGCATAACATAGTCAGAAAATGTTGTCTCCACTGTCTCACTCCTCACCCCTCATTCTGCTGGGAAACTCAGAGAACTTGCATATCAGAGGACCCTTCTGTTGTTTCCCTCCATGTGGAGGTGTGACAATCATGACCTCCCCCTCCCAGTGTTAAGTCAGAAACTGTGAAGGGTCTGAGATTTTACCTACTTGGAAGCTAACAAGTTAGCCTGCCATAGTTTTATATACGTATACTGACAGAAGACACAGGACTCCTGGGTCAGAGAAACAGACCATTTATTACTCACAGTATGACTCCCGTTTCACAGAATTATTTGGTAAGTCATATACACAAGACTGAACTAAGCTACCCACCATCACCTCTTGTTCCTTCACATTTCATACTTCATACTTAGGATAAATGACCAGTATTGCAATCCTCATTTGCCTTCTGAAGCAACAGAGGAAATCCACTATCCTGAAACCCTTTTTACTTCTACAGTAGCCATGCATATCAACAGAGAAAATTTTTGATATCCTATTTTTAGTGCTTTGTTTTTAGTTTAACCAATTACAAGCTTGGCACTGTGGCATGGTAGACTCCGGTAAGACACAATTTTACCTATTTTTGAATATCAGTTTTGCCATTTAATAGCTAAGTGACCTTGAGAAAGTTTCTTAATTTCTCTGAGATTTTATGTCCCCATCTGTAAAATGATAATAATAGTGCTTGTGTCAAAGGGTTGACAGATTTGGATGAGCTAATACAGGTAAAGTACATGATACATAATAAAGACCTTGGTGTTAACAGCTATTTTTACTTCAAAAGGCAACCTCCCCTTTTGTGGAAGAATGTTAATTCTCTGAATTTAGCAACGACTACTGCCCTGATGCTATTCCAATTATTGCTTTCAGGGATGTTTCAGATTTGGCAGATAATAACGACTGCCAGTTACTGAGTACCTACACACTACGTGTTTTCTTCTAGGTAGAAATTTTGCAGGTGAGGATATAGTACAAAAGAGGTTAAGAAACTTTCCTACAGTCATACAGCCAGTGAATAGCAGAGTTAGGATTTGGATTCTCAACTCTTTACCCCTGAATGCTGAGCTTTTGATTATTCTTTTCTATCAACACAAAGAAGGATGTATACATTTAAACAAAGAAGCCAGATACGAGAGTATCACCCTCATTTTACTCATCCATGAATGTGAATATGATGATAAACATATATCACAGGGTTTGGGATAGAAAACATGCCAAATTATCTTGTGATCTTCATTATCAGGGAAGCCTGTCTCTACCAAGCGCGCGTGCACACACACACACACACACACACACAGTGTTTAAGTGTCTTCTTTTTTCTTCTCTTTTCTTTTCTTTCTTTTTTTGAAATGGAGTCTCGCTCTGTTGCCCAGGCTGGAGTGCAATGGCACAATCTTGGCTCACTGCAACCTCCGCCTCCACGGTTCAAGCAATTCTGTCAGCCTCCCGAGTAGCTGGGATTACAAGCATGCGCCACCATGCCCGGCTAATTTTTGTATTTTTAGTAGAGATGGGGTTTCACCATGTTGACCAGGCTGGCCTGGAACTCCTGAACTCAAGTGATCCACCCTCCTTGGCCTCCCAAAGTGCTGGGATTACAGGCATGAGCCACTGCACCCAGCCCCTCAACCTTCTTCTTTATTTTAACTTTCATATTAGGTTCAGGGTATGTGTGCAGGTTTGTTATATAGATAAATTGCGTGTCACAGGAGTTTGGTGTACAGATTATTTTGTCGTCCAGGTAATAAGCACAGTACCCAATAAGTAGTCTTTCCATCTTCATCCTCCTCCCACACTCCACCCTCAAATAGAACCTGGTGTCTGTTGTTCCCTTCTTTGTGTCCATGTGTACTCAATGTATAGCTCCTACTTATAAGTGAAAACACGCAGCATTTGGTTTTCTGTTCCTGCATTAGTTTGCTTAGGATAATGGCCTCTAGCTCCATCCATATTGCAGCAAAGGATGTGATTTCACTCATTTTTTTTTTCTTTGAGATGGAGTCTTGCTCTATCGCCAGGCTGGAGTGCAATGGCGCAATCTCGGCTCACTGCAACTTTTGCCTCCCGGGTTCAAGCGATGCTCCTGCCTCAGCCTCCTGAGTAAGTGGGACTACAGTGTACACCACCACACCCAGCTAATTTTCTGTATTTTAGTCAAGATGGGGTTTTGCCATGTTGGCCAGGATGGTCTCAATCTCTTGACCTCATGATCCACCCACCTCGGCCTCCCAAAGTGCTGGGATTACAGGCATGAGCCATTGTGCTCGGCCAGTCTCATTCTTTTTTATGACTATGTAGTATTCCATAGTGTATATGTACCACACTTTCTTTATCTAGTCTACTGTTGATGGGCATTTAGGTTGATTCCATGTCTTTACTATTGTGAATTGTGCTGTGATTAACATACACGTGCAAGTGTCTTTATAATAGAACAATTTGTGTATTGGGGGGTATATACCCAATAACAGGATTGCTGGGTCTAATGGTAGTTCTGTTTTAAGTTCTTTGAGCAATCACCAAACTGCTTTCCACAGTGGCTGGACTAATTTGCATTCCCATCAGCAGTGTATAAGCATTCCCTTTTCCTGCAACCATATAGGCATTTGTTATTTTTTAACTTTTTATTAATAAGCCATTCTGACTGGTGTGAAATGGTAGCTCATTGTGGTTTTGATTTGCATTTCTCTAATGATTAGTGATGATGAGCATTTTTAATACCATTAAGTGTTTAAGCTTCTTAAGTAAGTTTGATAGTTAGCAGAGCCTCTTGAGAAAATAATATTCAAAAATCAGTAATATTTTAAAGACACTTCCTTTTTTCTGCTTAACTGAGAGTATCTGGAAAACCCAGCAACAATTCTAGGAAGCTTCTCTGACACAGAAAACAATCCCAGGCCAGAGACATTTGAACTTGGGCACTTTACAATCTACTTACTTTTTATTTTTCACTTTTACAATCCTTCTGCTGAGCAGCAAAATGAGTGAGAGCTATAAAGGAATATTAGAATTTTTAGTGTTTTCAGATCCACTCAGAAGGCTTTCTGATCTGAGTGATGCTTTAACTATGTTAACACAGAAATACAGCATCAATGTCAGTAGCTTAGACTTAAAGAACTATGCTTAGTATTGAATGGCATGTTTAACTTCTGCCTTTTTCATAATCTAAAGACTTATCTGAAGTTATACAATAAAAAAGATCAATGTTTAAACTCTAAAAGACTGTTAAGTTCAAAAATCTACCCCCCAAAGTCCTTCATCTTTCATTGGCTCACTATTTTAATATGTGATTAAAGCACAGTAATGCCACAAGTGATGATGTGAGACTTTCTGGAGGATTAGTCCATCCGCATTCAGCCTTCTGTCCTTCGCTTCTTGGTTGAGCAGAATTCTACAGTATCAGCCATCACTGCCTGCCTGTTCTTCTAATTATTTAAAGTTAATTTCAAAATAAATAATTATGAGAACCTATCTATCTGTGTCATATCCATGCTATACTTTTTCTTCTTTCAAAAAATCTTCTTCCTTGTTCCTCAGGTAGCTCTGCAGAAAACCTCCAATCAAATGCTTAGGAATAGAAGCTCCCTGAACTTCTATTTGGCATACTCAGTCCATAGATACTGGACTACCTATGGATACATTAAGATGCAACTCATTTCCCTGAGTATTTAAGGTATATATGAAGACTAAAATACTTACTCTTTTTCGCTTTAGGAAGATTCTTGGTTTAACTTTTAATTACTTCCTAGGAATGGCTGCCTCTACCCAATTCACTTAAGCAGATGTAACTACAACTGCAAAAACACTGTTGACTGATGTTCCCTAGAGACCTGTTCATTACCTGTCATTAAATGTTTTAAAAGTTTGCATAATTGATCCAGCCAATAAGTCATCATTGATTTATGGGGTTCTGTGCTGAAGAGTTGCTCTTTAAAAATTCATCACACCAGTATGTGTCTTTACAATCCATTAGCTGTTACGTACCCACAGTCTTAGCATTGATTGACCTTGGACTGAGATTCTCATGGACTTCTTTTTTTTGCAAGTCCTCAATATAGAAAAGCAATACTTCAGCCTTATCCCTTGACAGCTATACTTTGATTTTTCCCCTCCATCAAAATGAAAACTTTACTTGAAATGATGAATAAATAAAGCATATTCCATAAACAGCTCTTCACTATTATTTAAGCTTATGGGCTGCGTTGTGTGAATCTCCTTTCCCCACCATCAGATTCAAGTGTGTAAATGTTCTAAAAGGCTTTGAAAGTTTTATGATTATTTCAGGGGATGGTGGAGTAATAGCTGAAGAGTAAAGCTATTAGTTTTAATATTTATATTGAGTGCTCTGAAACATTAATGTGACAGGATGTAAGATCAGTGCAGTGGGATATATTTACTTCACAACCACTGCCACGTGGCAAAAGGGAAAAAAAGCTCTGTGTGTGTGCATTTATTTTCTAAAACTTTGAGGTCAAGGTTCAAATGCTTGTGGGTTATTTTTTTGTTTTCCTTTTCACAAGATTTAAAGTTTCAACTGACAGATACATTTGCTTTTCTTGAACTTGAGCTACTCTTAGGAGGCAGGAATGTACTGCCAGACAAAGCTTGGCACATGGGTTTGTTAGTTTATATGAGTCTGCATTCAAATATCCTCTGAGCCTGACATGGTAAATACTATCCACCAGATAAGTAACACTAGGTTATGCCAACTGTGTCTTGAGAAAATTTAAAGAATGATGGTTGTAATCTGGATAGAGAAACCTTCACGGACAGCTCCTCTTACTACATATGGAGAAGTAAGGCAAAACATTTCTGATTCTGGACTCTGACAGCTCTGGGTTTCAGTCTCAGCTCCACCCTGACAGGCTGTGTGAACTCGTGAAAGTTCCTTCACATCTTCAAGTATAGGTTATTGATTTTTTAAATAATTGTACCAGCAACATAGTTCTTGTGATGATTAAATGAGATAATCTCTTTAAAGACCTGGCACAAATGGCATAAATATTTCCTATTATTATCATCACCAAAATCAAATGAGCAAATACCTTTGGTGTGCCTGTAGGGTGCAAGGCACTGCATTTGTACCTATAATCAGATTATGGGGTTCTCATTCTCAAGTAACTAATTTACTTATTAATCCTATTGTTTTGTTATTAATTTACTTACTAATCTTATTACTTTGAATACTTCAGAGATATTGCAGATTTAGTTCCAGATCAACACAATAAAGCAAATCACATGCAAATTTTTTGGTTTTCTGGTACATAAAAAAGTTATGTTTCCACTATACTATATTCTATTAAGTGTATAATAGCATTATGTATAAAAAAAAGTTTTAGAAATGCTAACAATCGTCTGAGTCATTAGCAAGTTGTAATCTTTTTGCTCATGAATGGTCTTACCTCAATGTTGATGGCTGCTGACTGGCCAGGTGGCAGTTGCTGAAGGTTGGGGTGGCTGTGGCAATTTCTTAAAATAAGACAATGAAGTATGCTACATTGATTGACTTCCTTTCATGAACAACTCCACAGTAGCATGCAATGTTGTTTGATAGCATTTTACCCACAGTAGAACTTCTTTCAAAATTGGAGTCAATCTTCTCAAACCCTGCTGCTTTATCAACTATTTATGTAATATCCAAATCCTTTGCTGTCATTTCAACAATGTTCACTGCATCTTCGCCAAGAATAGACACTATCCCAAGAAACCTCTTCCTTTGCTCATCCATAAGAAACAGTTTCTCATCTGTTCAATTTTTATCACGAGATCACAGCAATTCAGTCAGATTTTCAGGATCTACTTCTAATTCTGGTTCTTTTGTTATTTTCACCACATTTTCTATTTTCACCACATTTTGGCTATTTTCACCACATTCACCTCCACTGAAGTCTTGACCCCCTCAAAGTCATCCATGAGAATTGGAATCAACTTCTTCCAAGCTCCTGTTAATGTTGATATTTTGATCTTCCTATGAATCCTGAATGTTCTTAATGGCATCTAGAATGGTGAATCCTTCCCAGAAGGTTTTCATTTTACTTTGCCCAAATCCATTAATCACTATCTATGGTAGCTATACCTTCATGAAACATACTTCTTAATAAGACTTGAAAGTTGAAATTATTCTTTGATCTTTGTGTTGCAGAAGGATATGCAAACAACATTCATCTCCTTGTACATCTCCATCAGGGTTCTTGGTTAACTAGGTACATTGTCAATGAACAGCAATATTTTGAAAGGAATCTTTTTTTCTGAACAGTAGATCTCAACTCTGGGCTTAGAATATTCAGTAAACCATGCTGTAAACAGATGTGCTGTCATCCAAAATTTGTTGTTCCATGTATACAGCACAGGCAGAGTAGATTTAGTATAATTCTTAAGGGCCCTAGGATTTTTAGAATAGTAAATGGCTTCAGCTTTAAGTCACCAGCTGCATTAGCCCCTAACAAGAGAGTCAGCCTGTCCTTTGAAGCTTTGAAGCCAGGCATTGACTTCTCTCTAGCTATGAAAGTCTTAGATGCATCGTCTTCCAATAGAAAGCTGGTTTGCCTACATTGAAAATCTGTTGTTTAGTGTAGCCACTTTCATCAATGAGTTTAGCTAGATCTCTGGATAACTTGCTACACCTGCTACATCAGCACTTGCTGCTTCATTAGGCACTTTTATGTTACAAAGATGGCTTCTTTTCCTTCAACCTCATGAACTAACTTCTGCTAGCTTCAAACTTTTTGCAGTTTCCTCACCTCTGTCAGCATTCAGAAAATTGAAGAGAGTTAGGACCTTGCTCTGGATTAGGCTTTGATTTAAGGAAATGCTGTGGTTGGTTTGATTTTCTGTTGTTGTTGTTGTTGTTGTTCTTCTTTTTTTTTTTTTTTTTTTTTTTTTTTGACAGAGTCTAACTCTGTCATCAGGCTGGAGTACAGTGGCGCGATCTCAGCTCACTGCAATCTCCGCCTCCCAGATTCAAGTGATTCCCCTGCCTCAGCCTCCCGAGTAGCTAGGACTACAGGTGCACACCACCACACCCAGCTAATTTTTTGTATTTTAGTAGAGATGTGGTTTCACCATGTTGGCCAGGATGATCTCGAACTCCTGACCTCATGATCCGCCCGCCTCAGCCTCCCAAAGTGCTGAGATTACAGGTGTGAACCACCGCGCCTGGCCAGTTGGTTTGATTTTCCACCCAATCACTAAAACTTTCTTCATATCAACAGTGAGGCTGTTTGGTTTTCTTACCATTCATGTGTTCCCTGAAATAGCACTTTTAATTTCCTTCAAGAACTTTCTTTTCGCATTCACAACTTGGCTAACTGTTTAGTGCAAGAGAGCTAGCTTTTGGCCTCTCTCGATTTTCAACATGCCTTCCTCACTGAGCTTAATCGTCGCTAGCTTTTGATTTAAAGTGAGAAATATATGACTCTTCCTTTCACTGGAACACTTAGAGGCCTTTGTAGGATTATTAACTTTATTAACTGGCCTAATTTCAATATTCCTGTGTCTCGGAGAATAGGGAGGCCTGAGGAGAGTGAGAAAGAGAAACAGCTGCTTGGTGGAGCAGTCAGAACATAAACACTTACCAATTAAGTTTGCCATCTTATGTGGTACCCCAAAACAATTACAACAGTAACATAAAAGATCACGGATTACAGATCACTATAACACATATGGTAAGCATCAAAAAGTTTGAAATATTGCAAGAATTACCAAAATGTGACACAGAGACTCAAAGTGAGCACAGGATCTTGGAAAAATGGCACCAATAGATAACAAAGCAGGTTTGCCACAAACCTTCGGTTTGTAAAAAAACACAGTATCTGCAAAGCACAACGAAGTGAAACACAATAAAATGAGGTATGCCTCTGTTGGGAAAACAAAAACCTTTTCTCACTTAAATCTCAAAAGTTTTTTTTTTTATTCTGGTATTATTCTGGTGTTATTCTGGTATTAAAGCAGACTCCTAAGACCCAGGTTCAAGTCCCAGCTCTGCCTTTTGCTGCCTGAACAACACCACACTTGTCATATGATCACTCTGGGACTCTTTCGTCATATGTAAAATGAGGATATTAATAATTACCTCACATAGTTACTGTGAAGATTAAAGAAGATGATGTTAATACTGTTTGTGATAAAAACTAAGCTGTTAAAAATGTGCTATGTTCAGACAATCTCAGGTTTGAGGAGTTAGGCAAACCCGAGTGGTCATATGAGTTACCAGTTATCTTTAGCTGTCAATAACAATGAAAACATTCATTATGAAATAAGTGAGACAAGGAGTAAGTTGTGGTAAAGGTCAGCTAAGGAAGAGCTTGCTTTTATGCTAGTATAATCATGACAAGGTTGGATTGGAGCTGGACGTTTAATAACAATTTCAACATCAATAAACAAATATGAGTAATTAAGTATGAGTGAATTTGAATTGGGATAACTACTATGAACACAAGTGAAGGGAAGGCGCCTAGGTGTGTGGGATGGTAGATGTGTGGGGCGGGCATGGCTTGAACACCGATCCCTGGGAGAAGAAGTCAGGCATGTAAGCTAGGGAAGGAGGGCAACCTTGAGCACAGGCTAAAGAGATGTTATTTGATCCTGCAGTCCAGCTTAAAATATGTTCATAGCTCAAAGCAGCAGTCTAAACTTTGAATGTACATCAGAACCACTTGGGGAGCTTTTACAAATCCAATACCAAGGCTTCACCCCAGGCTGTTTAAAACAGGATTTCTGGAGGAGAAACCCAGACATCAGTATTTTTAAAGCTCCCAGGTGATTCTGGTGCAGCCAAGGTTGAGAACCACTAGTTTGAAATGACTAGAGAGAGAGAGAGATTTTGAAGACTGCAATCCAGAGGTATAGATTCAAGTTGATCTGAATGTATGCTCCTCCCATATTCTAAATTCATAACTTCTATCTTCTGTTTTCCATTATTAGTCTCTCCCTTTTCTTTTGGAATATTTCCTCAGATGTGTGAGATTCTGTATGTGCATGCTCACATTCAAGAACGAGGTACTAAAAAGATTATAGAAAATTTCTTTACATGGATTTTGTATGAATTTGACATTTTTTTCCCCCAATTGTTGGGCTTTACTGTCAGTGTGTAAGTGATGAGCTGTCTTTTTTGTTGAAAGATTCACAAATGTCAATACTCATAGGTCTTTTCTTTGGAATTCTCTGCATTCTGAAAAGAGGCCTCCAAACTCCTCCTTGGACACTATATAGGACTGGATACATCTAGTCTGTGAGCAGGGCAGGGAAAGGATGTCAAGATCCCTACCAGTCAATATACCAACTATCACTCAATGCCCCCATCTTCTGACTCTGCACCTCATCCTTTGCCCTCCCATGTGGCCATATCCCCCACCCCAGAGCCTGCCTGGTTACATTTTTCCAGAGATTAAATCCCTGTCCTCTGTGGTGAATAGAGGGGGTGGAGGGAGGAAAAAGAGGGAGGTATTGGGGGTGGGTACAGACCTGGGCTGTATTGGACTGGGCCGGGGGTCTGGGAGTCCAAATGCTCCATGCACTAAGCTTCCACGAATTCTCCTGATTTCTGCTTCATCTCCTGAGTTTTTCACCGCATTATGTGACAGCTGGTGTCCAATTCTGATTTTTTTCTAGGATTTTGTCAGATAAATTCATTCATGTGTTGTTAATACTATTAGCACTTGTGTTTTAACTTCCTCTGCCCTGCCGAATCATTCACTACCCTCCACCGACTTCCTACCTTCCAGAAATGTCTTAGCCACTTCTTGTCTGCTTGTGTCTCCCTTCCTGCTTCTTTGTCCCTGTGGGTTTATGAAATTTTGTTTTTGTTATTTGCATATTATATGAATAGAGACATTCAAGTGGAAGAGAAGAGAAATACATGTGGTCAATCTGCCATGTTTAAACAGAAGTCCCAAAGGTTTGGGGGCAGGGGTGATTGTTGTTTTTATAAATATTGTGCAGAACTATGAAAAATAGATAAAAGTGGACTCACGAGGAGTGCAGAAGTTAGAGAGCTTCTCCTCAGCTTTCACTTTTTCCTCTAAACCCAGACCAACTCTGAGAACACAAATATAAGAAAGCGGTGGTGGTCTCTAATTGCGGTCTCCACTTCCTGCCTTTCTAGATCTTTCTGCCAAAATGTAGAGAGACCAAGGAGCCATGAAGAAGTTGTCTTGTTTCCTACTTGGATGACATGTTTCTTTTATAGATTCTGTCACTCAGCAAAGTCTCCTTATGTGCCTTCTTCCTAAAGATGCTTAATATTGTGTGGGGGATGCAAAGATCAACAAAATAGTGTATGCTCAAGAAATTTAGAAGCTAGTGGGAAAGCTGGTAGAGGAAAAACTGTTATGTCACATGCCCATTCCAAGGTGCTCTGTCTTACCTCACAAGTCTTGAGAAGTGAGTAACCCTCCTATCATTGCCCAACCTCGTATCTCTTCAGTATCAAAAAACACTGGTTTCATGATGGAGGTTCTGCTTGCGAACGCTCAAAGAGGGCAAAACTAAATGGTAAACAGGTGAGCATTGCCACTACAATCTAAACTGTTCCAATTCCAACTCCCCTCTTCAACTCCCCAGCCTCAGCAGAGATCTTCAAGAAAGAAAGCTCTTGGCCAATGCCAATGCATATTTTCATACTGAATAAGTATTGCCTAGGCCCAAATTCAAAGCAGGAAATATATATCAGCAGATGAAAGTCTTGATGTGAACATTCTAATTTGTATCTTCTCATCTTTCATCTCCTCTCTCTCTTCCCCTACATTTCTCCCTTGTTCTTTTTCCATTTAAAAATTTCACTTTGAGCAACACCCCAAATGCTCACATGGAGACAGGTAAACACGCTCTTTGTTTGTCCCTAGCTATGGGTCCTTTAATGTAAAGGTCGCATGGCAAATATTTTCTATCCCAAATGTCAAAACCACCATGGACTTCCCCGAGGGGACTGTTTTCCAAAACTCTGTGAAATCAGGTTGGCAGGCCAGGACAGACATAATGCTGCAGCTACACATATCCCTTGAAAAACCACAGGAAATAGCACACTCAGAGTCCTCACATTACCACATGGGAACAGGCCAAGACGGGGCTCCTGGGGTGCTTGCCAGGCATCATGAGCGGTAGGTACAACCACCTACTCACTCACAGTCAAGACCATGGCCCCTCTCACTGGCTGCTCCTTTTGCCTAACAAAGAAAATTTGCAGATGTACACACCTCACTCATAGGGAATAACTAGTCTTTAAAAATCTTCTGTGGGGAGGCACTCACACACCCTTGCAGGCTTATTCTCCAGGGATGGCAAGCTCTACCATACACGTATAATAGTAGCAGCAGCTTCCCTGTGAGTGTGCTTCCCTCTGTGGGATTCCAAAGTGCTGTACACACCATAGGGAAAACCTGGCAAAAGAATTCAGATTAGTAGACAGCCTTTTCATAAATTCTTTCTCTACCTTCCTAGTAAGGGGAAAAGAGGAAGACAGAGAGGAGAAGAGAAGATGTGAGAAGGTTATAACTTGTTCACAGCTTGCCCCCTTCTTCTGGGTGACTCAGAGGTTTTGGGTCTTGCCTGTTTACCTGATCTCCATTCCCTAGTGTTCTGAGAAAAGGAGAGGTAGAAGTTATACTGGAAGAATCTACAGAGAAAATCAGTAAGAATAAAAGAAACCATATGATGCCCTAAGGGGCTATATGGTAAAGGAAATGTGGCATATTGGGAGGCATTGTACAGGACGGGGAGCCTGGAGAAAAGAGGTGGCAAAAGGATTAATGTAAGGGTAAAAGGAAAGAATTTTTTTGGGCTAAGTGAGAAATTTCTGCAAGTCTTTTTGGGCAAAACAATGGAAGACAATGGGTGATATTACCATACCTTGCATTGGTCTATGGACTTGAACTTCTTTCAGTGACTGAAATATACAAGAGAAGCTTCGAATTTTTATTGGAACCATAATCTTTTAACTAGACTACTGCTCTGGTATGAGACCACATTGCGGAAGCTTTCTAGGCCTTCCTAGAGAGTGGTTCCATACATATTTGTGCTACCTATCCATCTTTTCTGCAACCCCCAAAGATATTTTGTCCCATTCAACTACCTCTTAAGAATCAGCCTTCTAGGCTCTTTTCCTCCTCTTCCTCTGGAAATGCACACTAGACCTTGGGTGGTCTCCATTCAGAATATTCACCAAAATGAGGTTTAGCCAATGAGTGGAGAATAATGTTTAAACTAATGAAAAGGTAAGGATTCTTTGATTAATGTACTATCATTTGCCTACCCTTCCAGATACACCTTTCTGCACCCTGGTCTAGGTCCCAGGGCCTGACCTGCGTGATCTGATGGATGACAAAAATCCTTTGTCCTCTAACTTGTGGTTGAATTTGGTCAGTGGGGAACACTAGAAGGAGATTTGGAGATAGGATCTGGTTATTTACTCCCAAATTCATTTCCTGTTCTACAGGAGCGTCCCTCAACCACTGGCACAGCCTCAATTGAAAGGCCCCCTCTACCCAGCTCTCTCTCCTTCCCTGGGTTTCGGTAACCACTTTCTTCCTCACTCATTCAGACCTTAGGTTCACTAGCTCTGGAGTCTGGCATTATCCTTTGTGAGTTTTCCCTGCTCCTCATCCACGTCCTTGTAAATAGTCTTTTTATTAGAGTGTCTTTCAAATTACCAAATTAGAGGGTACCATCTGTTTCCAGCTGGAACCCTGACTGACAGAGTTGGTAGAATGAAATTTACCAAAGCAAAATGCCTAGCCTACCCAGAGGGCAAAAATAAAACGAGGGTGCTATTTATTAAGCAGTCATAAAAATAAACATAAGCTGAAGAAAAATCTTGTCAGACTTAGGTTACATAAGAGAGCATTAAATTGAAACAAATAAATCATATTGTAATAGAGATTCCTATAGGAAGACTATGATTCCTATCACTGTATTATAAGAAAGACTGTTAAAAATTGTTTACAATCATTTTTCTTTTAAAATTTCTTTAAAAATTAAGAAACAACGCAAAACACTACTTTCAATAAAGCAATTAACCCTAAAGACCAAGATGAAAGGGATCTGGCTTGGATCATAAAGATTCTAAAGAAGGCAGAGTAAAAGAAGTAAGATCTGCATTACAAGCAGTAAAGAGCAGAATTGCCACCGAATAAAATCAAGTCATTGGTTGTGAGGAATTCACTTGAGGGACTCTATCACACACAGAAGAAATGCATAAAAAACATCAGCTGAAAATAAACTGAGCACTAAGCAAAGTTACTAAACAGCCTACATACAAGATGGACATTCAATAAGCAAAGCTTTCTAATATATCAGAATAACTATGCAGAAGCCATAACGGGAAAAGACACCATTCATCTTAGAAACAATAATTATATACTTAATATATTTTTATATTAACAACAAATTATGGAGTAGTATGAAGAAAACTATAGAGCTTTATTGAGTTATAAAAAATAAATGGAATGGCATGTTATATCATTGACTAAGAAGACTCACTACTGTAAAAATATCAATTATGCACAAATTAATATAGGGGTTTTAATGCAATAATAATCAAAATCCTAGTGGGACTTATGTTTGGTCTGCAGTGAAAGAGCAAGAACTTGACAAAATGATTTTGAATTTGTGTAAGAAAAAGAGCAAAAAATAGCAAAGAAAAATAAGTTCAAAGAAAAAATTTGACCTACCAAGCTACACTATTAAGTTATAATAATTAAAACATTTTATTAGTTGTACAATTATCAGAAAAGCTAATACATGCAAGAGAATGATATTTTTAAGATAATAATTTTATAAGTATATAACGAGCCATCATAAATCCATGAAGAAAAGAGATTATTCAATAATTGATGCTAAAACATGAGGTTACATTATTGAAAAAAATACGTGCCACTTCACCTCATGTTACAACAAAACCAATTCCAAATGAATTAAAGATCTATAATTATTAAATTATGCCGTGAATTATACCAAAAAAAAGCTAGACAAATTGATATATACTTATTAAGTCTTGGATTGAGGAAGAATTTTCCACATAAAAGTAACACAAAATATCATAAAGAAATAGTTTATTAGTTTTTTTAAAAAGCTAGTGCTGGCTTCGGCAGCACATATACTACAATTGGAACAGTAAAGAGAAGATTAGCACAGCTCCTGCACAAGGCTGAGACGCAAATTTGTGAAGCATTCTACATATACATATATTTATACTTTAAGTTCTGGGATACTTGTGCAGAACGCACGGGTTTGTTACATAAGTATTCAAGTGCCACAGTGGTTTGCTGCACCCATCAAACCGTCATCCACATTAGGTATTTCTCCTAATGCTGTCCTCAATGCTATCCCTCCTAATGCTATCCCTCCCCTACAACCCCACCCCATGACAGGCCCCAGTGTGTGATGTTCCTCTCCGTGTGCTCGTATATTCTCATTGTTCAATTCACACTTATGAGTGAGAACATGCAGTGTTTGGTTTTCTGTTCCTGTGTTAGTTCACTGAGAGTGATGGTTTCCAGCTTTATCCATGATCCTGCAAAGAACAAGAACTCATCCTTTTTTATGTCTGCATGATATTCCATGGTATATATGTACCACATTTTCTTTATCCAGTCTATCATTGATAGGCATTTGGGTTGGTTCCAAGTCTTTGCTATTGTGAACAGTACTGCAATAAACATACGTGTGCATGTGTCTTTATAGTAGAATGATTTATAATCCTTTGGGTATATACCCAGTAATAGGATTGCTGGGTCAAATGGTATTTTTGGTTCTAGATCCTTGAGGAATCGCCACATTGCCTTCCACAATGGTTGAACTAAAATCAACACTCCCACCAATAGTGTAAAAGCATTCCTATTTCTCCACATCCTCTCCAGCATCTGTTGTTTTCTGACTTTTTAATGATCACCATTCCATTCTAACTGGCGTGAGATGGTATCTCATTGTGGTTTTGATTTGCATTTCCCTAATGACCAGTGATGATGAGCTTTTTTCATATGTTTGTTGGCCACATAAATGCCTTCTTTGAGAAGTGTCTGTTCATATCCTTCACCCACTTTTTGATGGGGTTGTTTGTTTTTTTTCTTGTAAATTTGTTTAAGTTCCTTGTAGATTCTGAATATTAGCTCTTTGACAGATGGATAGATTGCAAAAATTTTCTCCCATTCTGTAAGTTGCCTGTTCACTCTGATGATAGTTTCTTTTGCTGTGCAGAAGCTCTTTAGTTTAATTAGATCCCATTTGTCAATTTTGGCTTTTGTTGCCATCGCTTTTGGTGTTTTAGACATGAAGTCCTTGCCCATGCCTATGTCCTGAATGGTATTGCCTAGGTTTTCTTCTAGGGATTTTATGGTTTTAGGTCTAAAATTTAAGTGTTTAATCCATCTTGAATTAATTTTTTATAGGTGTAAGGAAGGGATCCAGTTTCAGCTTTCTACATATGGCAAGCCAGTTTTCCCAGCACCATTTATTAAACAGGGAATCCTTTCCCCATTTCTTCTTTTTGTCAGGTTTGTCAAAGATCAGATGGTTGTAGATATGTGGCATTATTTCTGAGGCCTCTGTTCTGTTCCATTGGTCTATGTATCTGTTTTGGTACAAGTACCATGCTGTTTTAGTTACTATAGTCTTGTGGTAGAGTTTGAAGTCAGGTAGCATGATGCCTCCAGCTTTGTTCTTTTTTGCTTAGGATTGCCTTGGCTATACAGGCTCTTTTTTGGTTCCATATGAACTTTAAAGTAGTTCTTTCTAATTCTGTGAAGAAAGTGAATGGTAGTTTGATAGGGATAGCACTGAATCTATAAATTACTTTGGGCAGGATGGCCATTGTCATGATATTGATTCTTCCTATCCATGAGCATGGAATATTTTTCCATTTGTTTGTGTTCTCTCTTATTTCATTGAGCAGTGGTTCATAGTTCTTCTTGAAGAGGTCCTTCACAACCCTGGTAAGTTGGATTCCTAAGTATTTCATTCTCTTTGTAGCAATTGTGAATGGGAGTTCACTCATGATTTGACTCTCTTTTTGTCTCTTATTGGTGTATAGGAATGCTTGTGATTTTTGCACATTGATTTTGTATCCTGAGACTATGCTGAAGTTGCTTATCAGCTTAAGGAGATTTGGGGCTGAGATGATGGGATTTTCTAAATATACAATCATGCCACCTGCAAACAGGGACAATTTGACTTCCTCTTTTCCTAATTGAATACCTTTTATTTCTTTATTTTGCCTGATTGCTCTGGCCAGAACTTCCAACACTACATTGAATAGGAGTGGTGAGAGAAGGCATCCTTGTCTTGTGCTGGTTTTCAAAGGGAATGCTTCCAGCTTTTGCCCATTCAGTATGATATTGGCTGTGGGTTTGTCATAAATAGCTCTTATTATTTTGAGATACGTTCCGTCAATACCTGGTTTCTTGAGAGTTTTCAGCATGAAGAGATGTTGAATTTTGTCGAAGGCCTTTGCTGCATCTATTGAGATAATCGTGATTTTTGTCGTTGGTTCTGTTTATGTGACGGATTACGTTTATTGCTTTGCATATGTTGAACCAGCCTTGCATCCCAGGGGTGAAGCCAACTTGATCTTGGTGGATAAGCTTTTTGATGTGCTGCTGGATTAGTTTGCCAGTATTTTATTGAGGATTTCTGCATCAATGTTCATCAGGGACATTGGTCTAAAATTCTCTTTTTTTGTTGTGTCTCTGCCAGGCTTTGGTATCAGGATGATGCTGGCCTCATAAAATGAGTTAAGGAGGATTTCCTCTTTTTCTATTGATTGGAATAGTTTCAGAAGGAATGGTACCAGCTCCTCCTTGTACCTCTGGTAGAATTTTGCTGTGAATCCTTCTGGTCCTGGGCTTTTTTTTTTGGTTGGTAAGCTATTAATTATTACCTCAATTTCAGAGCCTGTTATTGGTCTATTCAGATATTCAACTTCTTCCTGGTTTAGTCTTGGGAGGGTGTATGTGTCCAGGAATTTATCCATTTCTTCTAGATTTTCTAGTTTATTTGTGTAGAGGTGTTTATAGTATTCTCTGATGGTAGTTTGTATTTCTGTGGGGTCGGTAGTGATATCCCCTTTATCATTTTTTTATTGCGTCTATTTGATTCTTCTCTCTTTTCTTGTTTATTAGTCTTGCTAGCGGTCTGTCAATTTTGTTGATCTTTTCAAAAAACCAGTTCCTGGATTCATTGATTTTTTGAAGTGTTTTTTGTGTCTCTATCTCCTTTACTTCTCCTCTGATCTTGGTTATTTCTTGCCTCCTGCCAGCTTTTGAATTCGTTTGCCCTTGCTTCTCTAGTTCTTTTAATTGTGATGTTAGGGTGTCAATTTTAGATCTTTCATGCTTTCTCTTGTGGGCACTTAGTGCTATACATTTCCCTCTACACACTGCTTTAAATGTGTCCCAGAGATTCTGGTATGTTGTGTCTTTGTTCTCCTTAGTTTCAAAGAACATCTTTATTTCTCCCTTTATTTTGTTATTTACCCAGTAGTCATTCAGGAGCAGGTTGTTCAGTTTCCATGTAGTTGTGCAGTTTTGAGTGACTTTCTTAATCCTGAGTTCTAATTTGATTGCACTGTGGTCTGAGAGACATTTTGTTGTGATTTCTGTTCTTTTACATTTGCTGAAGAGTGCTTTAGTTTCAACTATGTGGTCAATTTTGGAATAAGTTCAATGGGGTGCTGAGAAAAATGTATATTGCGTTGTTTGGGGTGGAGAGTTCTGTAGATGTCTATTAGGTCTGCTTGGTGCGGAGCTGAGTGCAAGTCCTGGATATCCTTGTTAACTTTCTGTCTCGTTGATCTGTCTAATATTGACAGTGGGCTGTGAAAGTCTCCCATTTTATTGTGTGGGAGTCTAAGACTCTTTGTAGGTCTCTAAGGACTTGCTTTACGAATCTGGGTGCTCCTGTGTTGGGTACATATATAATTAGGATAGTTAGCTCTTTTTGTGGAATTGATCCCTTTGCTGTTATGTAATGGCCTTCTTTGTCTCTTTTGATCTTTGTTGGTTTAAAATCTGTTTTATCAGAGACTAAGATTGTAACCCCTGGTTTTTTTGTTTGTTTGTTTTTTGTTTGTTTGTTTGTTTTCCATTTGCTTGGTAGATCTTCCTCCATCCCTTTATTTTGAGCCTATGTGTGTCTCTGCACATGAGATGGGTCTCCTAGATTCAGCACACTGATTGTGATTGGTCTTGATGCTTTATCCAATTTGCCAGTCTGTCCTTTAATTGGTGAATTTAGCCTATTTACATTTAAGGTTAATATTGTTATGTGTGAATTCGATCCTGTCATTATGATGTTAGCTGGTTATTTTGCCCATTAATTGATGCAGTTTCTTCCTAGCATCAATGGTCTTTACAATTTGGCATGTTTTTGCAGTGGCTGGTACTGGTTGTTCCTTTCCATGTTTAGTGCTTCCTTCAGGAGCTCTTGTAAGGCAGGCCTGTGGTGACAAAATCTCTCAGCACTTGCTTGTCTGTAAAGGATTTCATTTCTTTCACTTATGAAGCTTAGTTTGGCTGGATATGAAATTCTGGGTTGAAAACTCTTTTTTTTTAAGAATGTTGAATATTGGTCCCCATTATCTTCTGGCTCATGGGGTTTCTGCCAAGAGATCTGCTGTTAGTCTGATGGGCTTCCCTTTGTGGGTAACCCAACCTTTCTCTCTCGCTGCTCTTAACGTTTTTTCCTTCATTTCAACCTTGGTGAATCTGACAATTATGTGTCTTGGGGTTGCTCTTCTCAAGGAGTATTTTTGTGGCATTCTCTGTATTTCCTGAATTTGAATGTTGGCCTGCCTTGCTATATTGGGGAAGTTCTCCTGGATGATATCCTGAAGAGTGTTTTCCAACTCGGCTCCATTCTCCCCATCACTTTCAGGTCCACCAATCAAACATAGATTTGGTTTTTTCACATAGTCCCATATTTCTTGGAGGCTTTGTTCGTTTCTTTTTACTCTTTTTTCTCTAAACTCCTCTTCTTGCTTTATTTCATTAATTTGATCTTCAATCGCTGATATCCTTTCTTCCACTTGATCAGATCAGCTATTGAAGCTTGTGCATGCATCACAAAGTTCTCGTGCTATGGTTTTCAGCTCCATCAGGTCATTTATGGTCTTCTGTACACTGTTTATTCTAGTTAGTCATTCTTCTAACCTTTTTTCTAGGTTTTTAGTTTTCTTGTGATGGGTGAGAACGTGCTCCTGTAGCTTGGAGAAGTTTGTTATTACCAAACTTCTGAAGCCTACTTGTGTCAACTCGTCAAACTCATTCTCTGTCCAGCTGTGTTCCATTCCTGGCAAGGAGCTGCGATCCTTAGGAGGAGAAGAGGCACTCTGGTTTTTAGAATTTTCACCTTTTCTGCTCTGGTTTCTCCCCATCTTTTTGGTTTTATCTACCTTTGGTCTTTGATGTTGGTGACCTACAGATGGGGTTTTGGTGTGGATGTCCTTTTTGTTGATGTTGATGCTATTACTTTCTGTTTGTTAGTTTTTTCTTCTAACAGACAGATCCCTCAGCTGCAAGTCGATTGGAGTTTACTGGAGTTCCACTCCAGATCCTGTTTGCCTGGGTATCACCAGCGGAGGCAAATATAGCAGAACAGCAAATATTGCAGAACAGTAAATATTGCTGCCTGATCCTTCCTCTGGAAGCTCTGTCCCAGAGGGGCACTCGGCTGCATGAGGTGTCAGTCAGCCCCTACTGGGAGGTGTCTCCCAGTTAGGCTATTCGGGGGTCAGGGACCCACTTGAGGAGGCAGTTTGTCCATTCTCAGAGCTCAAATCCCATGCTGGGAGAACCACTGCTCTCTTCAGAGCTCAGTTGAAAATGCAGAAATCACCCATCTTCTGCATTGATCACGCTGGGAGCTGCAGACACAGCTGTTCCTATTCGGCCGTCTTGGAACGAGCCCATTCTGTATTTTTTTAAAAAAAGAAAGAAAAAAAAAGCTAACCTCTGTTTGACAAAGACATTAGGGTAAGTGTAGGCTACTATAACAAAGTGTCAACAGCATGATAGTGTCTTAGTCCACTCTTGCTGCTATAACAGAATATCATAAACTGTATGGCTTATATACAACAGAAATTTATTTCTTACTTTTATAGAAGCTTGGAAGTCCAAGAGCAAGGAGCTGGCAGATTTGGTGGCTGATGAAGGCCCACTATTCTAGTTCATAGGCAGTTGTCTTCTCACTGTAACCTAGCATGGTAGAAGAGGTAAGGAAGCTATTTCTGGGACTTCTTTTATCAGTTCATTAATCTTATTTATGAGGGTTCCACCCTCATAACCCATTCACTTACCAAAGACCTTACCTCTCAGCACCATTAGAGGTTAAGATTTCAACATATGAATTTCAAGAGAACACATTAGTCTATAGCAGATGGTTTAAAGAACAAGCAGTTTATGGGCTCTTTCCCAAGAGTTCAGGGTGTGCCATTTATGATCACCCAAGTTCTTTCCAATTTCTTGCTCTGCTGTCTCCTAGGGCATTCTTTTTGCCTGTATGGTTAAAGCTGTGCCAGTATCTCCTCTGGGTTTCCAGCTGGTAAAAGTGTAGAAGGAAGAGTATGAAGTAAGCACTTCTACTCCACTGATATAGTCAGACAATGGTAACCATTACTTCTGCTTACATTGCATTGCCAAAACATTGCCTGGCTCCATTTAACTACAAGGAGGGTTGGAACAGGTTGTCCCTAGTTAGGTAGCCACATGCTTAGCTATAATTGACTATAGGAAAAAGAGAACAAATTTAGGTAGAAAATAGCAATATCTACCACACTACTCTAAAAACAATTGAAAGGCAGAGAGCTAACTGGGGAACCATACTTCCAGCAAATATGGAAAAAGGTTGTCATCTTACAACATAAAATTTATCTTATGACAAGAGAAAAAACACAAATGCACCAAAAAATCAGCAGAGGACACAAACAATATAAATGTCTTATAAAGATAAAAATTGTACACCATTGCTTGTAATAAAAGAAATGTAAGTTAAAACAATTAAACGCCATTATTTATCAATCTGTTTGTTGAAATCTTCCTTAATTATTATTCTCAGTGCTGGCACAGTGTGGTAACACCACTTTGGTTGAGTATGAATCAGTGTTCCACCATTGTGAAATACACTTCCATAGTACACACAAGAGCCTTTGCTCTTCTTATGGAACCCTGAGTCCACATTAGAAGCCTACCCTAAGGAGATAATCCAAGATATGGTCAAAGAAGTACGTGCAAATATGTTCACCATAGTATAAACAATTGGAAATAACCTAAATGTCTGACAATAGAAGAACAGTTAAATAAATTATGTGTAGGGAGCAACACTATTGCTATCTCCATGCTCTCATCTCACCTTATAGCCCAGATTACTTCTGTTCATCTCCCCATTTGGGAAATACCAGCAAGGAAAATATATTAAACAATTCCTTCACTCCTTACTTGTTCCTTTCCCAGAAAGAAATTTCAGAGACTGTCACATCTATTAGTCATGTACCACACAGTTGGGTTGACAGGAAACATGTTCCATTCTTTCTTACACTCAGGTTCTTAGGAAAAGACCAGACTTCCTCTCTGTTTCTTTATGATATGTGTATGAGCTGTACCAGAATCAAGACCTGCACTCTCTTGTATTCTCCATTCTACCATAAATGGATTTGTGAGACAGGCCTACCTAAAACTTCCAGGCAGGTGCCTAGTTGAGCACCTTGAAATTCACCTTACAAACTCAGTTATTCCAACAGAAGCATCCAATACCAGGAAAATGGGAGGTCTCAGATCCCTGTCTCTCTCTTAAAGCTAACTTCTCCAGATACTTCTGAATTCTGGGACTTACAGGACCTAATTGATAGGGTGCTGTGTTCCCTACATGGCTACTTGTGCCTGTTTTCTACTGGAGGGACTAGCGCATCAAACTTCTAATACTATGGGATAGCTATAAGTGAAATAATATGCAATTTTTTAAGAATTATGTTTATTTTATTTATATTTATTTATGTATTTTGAGACAGAGTCTTGCACTGTCACCCAGCCTGGAGCGCAATGGTGCGATCTCTGCTCACTGCAAGCTCCGCCTCCTGGGTTCAGGCCATTCTCCTGCTTCAGCCTCCAGAGTAGCTGGGACTACAGGCCCCCACCACCACGCCCAGCTAAATTTTTGTATTTTTAGTAGAGACGGGGTTTCACCATTTTTTAGCCAGAATGGTCTTGAGATCCACCCACCTCAACCTCCCAAAGTGCTGGGATTACAGGCGTAAGCCACCACGCCTGGTCTAATTATGCTTATTTTTATGAGAAAAAGCTAATAATATGATTGCTAATTGAAAATTCAGGAACTAAGACTTTCATTTCAATAATGTGTCAAGCTAAAATCTTTCCAGAAAAAAGCACATAAAATGCTGGATAATTTGTTTTAATCTTTTCAACTTATAGCTTAACTGAAAGGAAAAATGAGTAAAATCCTCATAGGTCAGGTTGTATTTGCTAAGATAGGAAAGCACCTCCATGACGTTTGTAGCTTCAGCTTTAATAGGCCGTGGGTTAATGGAGGAAAAGCTTAGAACACATACAAAGTAGGATTTGTATTGGCAATCTCCTTTCTCCAAGAACCATAGTGGGAAGAGGGGCCATGATGAAGGAAAAGTTCACTGGCCTTCCACACAGCCTGCATTAGATGGAAATGGGAGCCTGATGTGCTCAGTGGAGGTTCCTAATCAGTCTCTTAATGGGAGGCAGGAACTATAGACCAAGGTCCACTATCGTGAAGCCCTATGGCAGATCTGCAAGTTTGCTCAACTTTTGTTTTAGCCTCATTTGTGTAAATCATCTCATGTAATTGGGCTCTACCAGAGCCTGCTGAAAGATCCAAATAAGTTACTCAAGAAAATAAAACCTAACATAGATTGGAGTGGCCAAGAGCAATCTGAAACTCAAGCCAGGATTATGGCAAGAGTCCAGTCACCACAATGACTAGGATATATAAGGAGCTGAACAACAAAGTCCAAGTAGAGACAAACCTTCCTTCTCCAGAAATCCATATAGCATCTTTTAAAAGAGTAATAATAACAGAAAATACCTACGTGATGCTTACTTCAGGCCAGGCACTATTCTAAGCTATAATACAAACTCATTTAGTCCTTCCAGTTGTTAGCCCCAATACTTAAGATGAGGAGACATGTACTAAGATAACTATGTGGCAGAACCAGGTTCAAATACAGGCAGTTTGGGGCTGGGCGTGGTGGCTCATACCTGTAATCCCAGCACTTTGGGAGGCCAAGGTGGGCAGATCACCTGAGACCAGGAGTTGGAGACCATCCTGGCCAATATGGTGAAATCCCATCTCTACTAAAAATATAAAAAATCAGCCAGGCATGATGGCGCATACCTGTAATCCCAGCTACTTGGGAAGCTGAGGCATGAGGATTGCTTGAGCCCGGCGGGGAGGTTGCAGTGAGCCGAGATCGTGCCACTGCACTCCAGCCTGGGTGACAAAGTGAGACTCTGTCTCAAAAAAAAAAAAAAAAAAAAAAAATACAGGCAGTTTGGCTCCAGAGTCCAAGGTCTTAACCATTAGCTCTACAACCTCTTGCATACTGATCAGGTATTCGTATTTCAGGGCTCTACAGAGGATTTTGATGACTAAAACATAACATGTGTCACATGTATTTCACATTAATTAGAGTGCTCCTAGAAAGTAAGAATTCCTGGAAGATAATTAACTTTGTTTCTCTAGAGTTCTACCTCTTTCTTTTCTATATAATCCTTTTCCTCTATTCTTTTTGCCCTTTGGTCCTGTGGAAGTTGTTAGAATCAAAATGGAGTAATTTATGCCAAACATTAACAAAATGGAGTTGAGAGGTCACAAAGGAGGGACCCTCACGTACCCATCTAGGCTAAAACCTATTACAAGGACAATGAAAACCACAACCTTGCCCAAAAACCACTGCAACCTTAACAGAAAGAATACTTCTGTGAGGACATCTGCCCAGCAACTACCTAGTGAACCTTGGACTGGTGCCACCATCATTATTGATCTGTGTAGACAAGGGTAATTGTCTCAAAACAAATTATGTAACCCTCCTTATTTTGCCTTTAGAAGTTTCCTCTTGCTCCAGCCTCTCCAGATGCACCTATAATTAGTGACAGACTGCATATTCCAAATTATAATTCCCTGTCATTCATTCCCAAATAAATTCATTTATTTTGAGAACCACTCTCTCTGTTGTTATTTTAGGTTGACAGTGTTATAAACATTTCTAAGGTACATTCTTCTATATAGTCATGTTATGCCCATGACTTCCAGCAAGGAGTAGCAGTAGAGCCCTTAAAATATAAAGAATGTATGGGCTTGTCTCTGATGGCACAAAAGGAAGGGGCACCAGGGAACGTTGGCCAATGGGTATGAGGAGGTAAGTGTGAAAATAATTAGCCAGACGTGTGAATTTTGGAAAGAAAGTATACAATCTGTACACAGTGGGTGATAAAAGTGACAAAGGAGAGTGAAGCAACTGAGTTCCAAGACCCAAGTGGAAAAAAAGGTTTGGGTCTAGGAAGATGCTTGGAAGCCTAGTAGCCTGGCAACCTTATAACTCTCATACCCCTCCTTTCTCTGTCCCAATTTTTCTTCTATCTTTTCCACCTCTAAAATTCTTCTATTTTCTGATTAGAATAGGATTTAGGACCAAATGTCAATATCCAGAAGTAGATTGACCCCTTTCTTAATATTCTTTTTAGCACTCAGAACCCCAATTTTACCATGAAGTTTGAGTGTTAAAATATAGTTCCTTCTTAGGAGAAACCTAATTGAAAACAGAAATATAGTCAGTCCACTAAGCTGAAACTGGACCTAACTCTGTTCCCTAATTCAAACCTACTCATTTAAATTACCGTATACCTCATTTTCAGTCATTTCTCAGTTGGTAGTCAATGAGAATTGTGTCTCACCATGCAAACTCTACTGATGGTGGATTTGAAGACAATGAATGTCATGTCAGAGAAATTAAGTTTCATCCCCACACTGCCTTTCTGGCTTCCTACAGAGAACAATGCTATGAATTCCAAATAACACCTGATAAGTTTACCCACTCCTTCTGTTGGTGGTCATGATCAATTTCAAATGAAGTCTTGATGTCTGTCTCATTACATTGGCCTCAAAGTACTGTCAAGTTTGTTTTCAGAAAAACTTTTCAAAGTATGTAATAGACCCCAACACCAACAACAAAATGTTGGTAGCCACAAAGACATGCAAGGTGCATTACTACTGCATTGGCATCCTTCTTTAGAGATCAGGGGAAATAGGACAAACGTGACTCCTATTATTGTTAAAGCATATTGCATTCAGCTATGATGGAAAAGAACTGGGAAAGTATATCCCAAGGTATTTTCACTTCATGCATTTGGCATTGCTATTAGTTATTGCATTTAAGATAAATCAGTCTGTTTACTCCTCTTGTTTCCTCACAGAGAAAATATTAACCATGAAATAAGAATGTTTGATGTTACAAATTATCTGGCTTGCTAGTCTCATTTCCCTTTTAGTATGCAATTATTTGTTTAGCTTCCCTCAGCAAATGAAATTTCAAGAGCATTTCAAGGAATATAAATAATATAAAAAGGAGTAGAGCCCCAAAGAATTTTTCTTTCCTCTTGTTTCGTTCTTTTTTTTTTTTTTTTTTTGTATGCAGGAACAGCACTGAATCATGCATATGTATGAATCAACAAAATCAGGTTAGCTAAGAAATTGGGAATTGCACTCCACTAGAATATTTGTCTTGCTCTGGAGATCTTTGTTATGGATTTGAAGGACTAATAAAAAATCACCAGCATAACTGGAACAGATGTTTTTTATGGACTTGGGTTGTTAATAGTCTTTTTAGCTTCTCCTAAGGACTTAAGCAGATTCCTCACTTGTCCTCAATACCTGAAATTATGTTAACATTGTCCAAAATGTACACTAACAAGCTACATTAAAAATGCCATAAATTGGAATGGGGATACTGAAGATTTCCAAAAACTAGAATAAATTTTAACAGTTGCAAAGAGAGGCAGATGCTAGCTAGATAACAAGATCAATGAATAAATAGAAGATATGGAGAGATAAATATAGACTTTAAACAGATCAACAAAAACATGAAATAAACATTAAAAAATAATAAAATAATTAGCTAATCTTCATTTTCTTCTTAAGGGAAGAGATAACCCCTTTCCTAAACAGAAATTACCAGGATCACAAGAAGCACAGAATAGAAAATAAACTCAGAATGCTGCTCTTATATTTACCTTGATGGTGTGCCTGGAAGTGTTTTCTCTGAGAATTCATATGCAATATTCTTTCCTTCTAAGCCCTTGCAAGTTGCTCCCAGTGGAGGCCAAAATTGATCAATTTTGCAGAGACCAAAATAGGTAAGAAACAGCAGCTAACAAGCTTCCTGGTGTCACTAGGAAGGCTGTTTGTTGCCATCTTCTTAAACTGCATGAGTAGGTGAAAATGGGGCACCTGCCCCAGCCTTGCCCTCTCTCTTCCCATCTCAGTTGGAGTACACCCCTGCTGGGCATGTCCGTCCCATTCAGCTCAAGGCCATCTTGCCATCTGCTTCTTCAATTCCTGGTGTTGCCCACAGTTTATTTTACTCTCATTAATGAATGATGATACAGGATGAGAGGAAGAATCAAGCCTACCAGTGTAAGACAATGCTGTGCATTTTCTCCTTTCCCCTTTATCACACAGATACATGCCAGTTTCAATTCCAGCTCCTCACTTGTGAACTATGTAAACTTGAGCAAGTTTGGAGAGCTCTGAGCCTTTGGTTACTCCTCTATAAAATTAAATATATATTATTTATTCTCAAGACTGTTGTGAGCTAGAGATTACTAATTCACATGAAAGTAGCTAAAATAGTATGTAGCACATGGTAAGCCATCAATAAATGGTCATTACTATCATTCATTTTTTCATTAATTCTACAAAGATATTTTGAGCTTTCCCCATGTATATGTTAATGTGAAGTTATGAGCATATAGAAAAATAAGACAAGCCCCTGGTTTCTCAAAAGTTCTATCCTAGCTGAAGAAACAAATATATAGATAAGTAATTATTCTTCACAAAACAAAATTAAATGTGTCAAAAAAGGCATACATGTAGTAGAGTTTGAAAATAAGAGAGGTGAGAGAAGGGGCAAAAAACTATTTGAAAAAAAAATGACCAAAGTTTTTCAAAAATTTGATGAAAATCATAAACTCACAAAAGCAAGTAGAACTTCAACCAGCCTTAAGCAGGGAAATACAAAGAAAATGATGTCAATATACATTATAGTCAAATTGCAGGAAAAAACTGGTAAAATGAAAATCTTAAAATCATCTGGAAAAAAACACATTACAGGAGAACAGCAATAAGAATAATTTCCGACTTCTGACTAGAAATAATCCAAGTCAGAAGATAGTGAATAACATCACTAAATTGCTGAGATAAAATAAAAAACTATCAACTTAGAATTCTATATCCAGTGGAAATATGTATATCAAAACTAATGATGAAATAAAGATTTTTCAGAGAAACAAAAGTAGAGGGAACTCGTAGTCCGCAGATCTGTATTACAAGAAATGTAAAAAAAGTTCATGAGGCTGAAGAGAAAGAATACCAGATGGAAAAACAAATGTACAGGAGGAAACGAAAAACAGAAAATACTTAAATTTGGGGAAAACATAATGAATGATCTTCGTTCTTCAATTTCATTAAATAACAAAAATTATAATAAAGTATTTTAGGGTTAACAACATGTTAATAAATGTTAATAATACACCTCATACATATAACAGTTGTGGAAAGGAAGGGAGGACAATAAATGAACATATACTATTTTAAATTTCTTAAACATGAAATGGTATAATATTAATTTAAGACAGACTACAATGAATTAAGGATACATTGTAATACCTAAGGTAATCACCAAAAATAAATAAACGAAGTAGTACAACTAAGCGTTAATAGAAGAGACAAATGAAATAATAAAAATACCTGAGTGGTCCAAAAGAAGCTAGAAAAAAAGGAACAAAGAACAGAGGGAACAAGTAGAAAAGAAACAGCAAAATGCTAGACTTAAACCCAGGAATAAGAATAATTATATTAAATGTATATTGATACATAAAACAATTGAAAGTGACAGAATGTCAAACTGGATAAAAGAGGGAAAAAGATACAACTACAAAAGACACAGTGGAAGTATAAAGACACAGCTAGTTGAAGGCAAAAGGATAGAACCAGATACACCATGCAAATGTAAACTGGCAAAAGCTGGTATGGCTATAATAATATCAGACAAAATGGAATTCAAAACAAGAGGTATTACTGGAAATAAAGAAGGATATTTGATAGTAATAAATGGGTCCACTCATTAATAGGCATAACAATATTCAATGTATATGTAACTAACAACAGAGCTTCTAATAGAGCAAAACCTGGCTGAACTAAAAGAAGAAATCAATAAGCACACAATTACAGTTGGAGACTTTAATAATTCTTTCTCAGGAACTAATAAAACAAGTAGAAAAGAAAAGGCAAATATATGGAAAACTCAAACAACCCTATCAAACTTACCCTATGTGACATTAATAGACTTTGTCACACAACCGGAGCAGAATAAACATTCTTTTTGAGTACAAGCAAAACATCCACCAAAAGAAACCGTATTCTGGGCCATAAAGTGAAATCTCCATAAGCATCAAAGAAACAAAATTATATGTAGCATACTCTTTGATCACAGTGAAGTACAAAGTAGAGAAACAAGAGCAAAAGTTTTTTCTTTGAAATGATTAATAACATTGATAAGGCCCTCAAAAGAAAAAATTAAGAAAAGAAAATGAGCTATCAAGCTACAAAAAGACATAAAGAAACCTCAAATGCATATTGCTAAGTGAAAGAAGCCAATCTGGAAAAGGCTACATATTGTATGCTTCCTACTATATGACATCCTGGAAAAGATAAAGCTATAAAGACAGTAGAAAGGCCTGTGGTTGCCAAGGGTCTGGGAGGAGAAAAGTAGGCATAAGTAGGTAGAGTGCAGGGAATTTTTAGGAGAGTGAAATTGTTCAGTATGACTCGGTGATGGTGAATATATATCATTATATATTTGTCAAAACCCAAAAAATGTACAATACAGAGTGACCTCTAATGTAAACTATGAACTTTAGTCAATAAGAATATATCAATATCGGCTCCTTGCTGTAACAAATGAATGACATTAATGCAAGGTATGAGTAATAGGGGAAACTGATGTGAAGTGATAAGGGGGCATATGGGGACTCTGTTTCTGGTTCAATTTTTTGGTAAACCTTTAAAACTGCTCCTCAAAAAAGTCCATTAAAAAGAAAAACCACACACACAAATAACCAATAACAGGGGAAAAAAGAAGAGATATTATTATAGGTCTTTCAGATACTTAAAAGATAATAAGGGAATCTTATTATCTTTTCCCTTATTATCTTTTATAATAAGGGAAAATGTATGCCACTAAATGTGTTGGCATACATAAAATGGACAAATTCTTTGAAAGATACAACTTACTGAACAAGAAACAAAAAAACAAGAGACAAGAAAAAAATTGAAAATACATAAAAATTAAATACAAATACAAATCAATAGCCTTATACCTGTTAAAGAGCTTAGAGCCATAATTCAAAACATTTCCCCGTGGCTTTATTTGCATATTTAATCAATCATATTTAATCTTAAAATATAAAGATAGCCAATTTTATACAAAATCATTAAGAAAATAGAGAATGAAGAAACATTTCTTAACTTGTTTGTAAGTTCAGTATAACCCTGACCTTATAAGCTGACAAAGACATTAAAAGGAAAGAAAAACGAAATATTAGTAAATGAAATCCAATAATATTTGAAAAGAATGATACCACATGATCAACTGGGTTTTGTCCCAGGAATGTAAAGTTTGTTTAACATTCAAAAGCCAATTAAGGGCCAGGCATGGTGGCTCACGCCCATAATCTCAGCACTTTGGGAAACAGAAGCAGGCAGATCACTTGAGGACAGGAGTTCGAGGACATCCTGGCCAACATGGTGAAACACCGTCTCTACTAAAAGTACAAAAATTAGCTGGGCATAGTGGTGGGCACCTGTAATCCCAGCCACTTGGGAGGCTGAGGCACAAGAACTGCTTAAACTCAGGAGGCGGAGGTTGCAGTGAGCCGAGATCGTACCACAGCACTCCAGCCTGGGAGACAGAGCAAGACTAGGTCTCAAAAAACAAAACAAAACAAAACAAAACAAAAAAACAATTAAGGGGTGCAGAGCAAGATGATAGATAGACGCCTACACCATTCATTGCTACCCCTTCCTGGACTACCAATTTTTGAGAACTATCTGCACACAGAAAACCACTGTCACAAGAACCAAAAATCAAATGAGCAATTACAGTAACTGGTTTTAACCTCATGTTCACTGAAAAAGTCATGTATGAGGGCGGGAAAGACGTTTTGAATTACGGATGCCCTCCCTGCCATCCCCCAGCAGAGGCGAGGTGGAGAGAGAATCTGTGCACTTTTAGGAGGGAGAGAGCAGTGGCTGGGGAAATTTACATTGAACTCGGTGTTGCCCTGTCACAGCAGAGAATAAAGCTGTGCTGGGCTAAGCCAGTGCCCGTGCACAGAGGGAGAATTTGGACTAGCCCTAGCCAGAGGGGAATTATCCATCCCAGTGGTCAGAACTTGAGCTTCTCAGCAAGCCTCACCACCACAGACTGAAGTACTCTGGGGTCCTAAGTAACTTAGGCAGCCTAGAGCATGAGGACTGCAATGCCTAGGTAAGTCCTAGTGCGAGACTGGACTTAAAGCCCATAGACTAGGGTGGCCCATGACCAAAGGACACACCAGCCGGGGCAACTAAGGGAGTGCTTGCACCATCCCTCCTCCAACCCCAGGCAGTGCAGCTCACAGCAAAGAAAAGTGACTCTTTCCTTCTGCTTAAGGAGAGGAAAGTGAAGGGTAAAAAAGATTTATCCATGCATCTTGGACACCAGCTCAGCCACAGTAGGATACGACACCAAGAATTGTGAGGTGCCCATTCCAGGTCCTAGCTCCTGGACAACATTTCTAGACATACCCTAGGCCCAGAGGGAATTGCTTCCTTAACTGGAAGGACCCAGTCCTGGAAGGATTCATCACCTGCTGATTAAAGTGCCCTATAGCCCTGAATAACCAGCAGTGATACCAAGGGGAGTACACCATGGACCTTGGGCTCTAAGACTTACTGGCTTCAGGGGAAAGCCAGTGCATTCCCAGCTGTGCTGGCTATGGTGAAAGACTCCTTCTGTTTGAGAAAAGCAGAGGGAAAAGTAAAAGGGACTTTGTCTTGCACCTTAGATGCCAGCTTGGCCACAAAAGGGTAATCTCAGGGTCTCTGTGTCCAGGCCTAGGCTCTTGGATAGAATTTCTGGACCCAAACTGGGCCAGAAGAGAGCTTACTGCCCGCAAGGGTGAGTTCCAGGCCTGGCAGCATTCATGACAAGCTACTAGAAGAGCCCTTGGGCTTTAAGTGAACATCAGCGGTAGCCTGGCAGATCCCTCGTGGACCAGTGTTGGTGGTGGCCACAGGGACAGGCTCCTATGTCTGTGGAAAGTGGAGGGAAGAATAGGAAGGATTTTGTATTTTGGTATGAGTGCCAACTTAGCCACAGTAGAATAGAACATCAGGTAAACTGCTAAGGTAGTTGACTTCGATCCCCGGCTCCCAGACAGCATCTGTGGACATGAATGGAGCCTGGGAGAATTCACCGTTCTAAAGGGAAGCGCCTTGGAAAAGACCCAGTGCTGCACTATTTTCAGGACTAATCTAGCACAGTCCCAGTGGTGGGGGCCACAGTGGTGCTTCCATCACCACAGCCTCAACTTCAGGTGGCTTAGCACAGAGAGACTCTATTCATTTGGGAGAAAGTAAGGAAAAAGAACAAGAATCTCTGCCTGGGAATCCAGAGGATTCTTCTGGATCTTATTCAAGACCACAAGGGTGGATTTGCAAATCTGCAAAAACCATAGTACTGTTGGGCGGGGCCCAAGTTCTTCAAACTCCTAGAAAGCCTTTCCACCGAGGACAGGAACAAATAAACCCAGTCAGTGAAGACAGTAAATATCTAACTCTTCCATGCCCAGACATTGGCAAACATCTGTAAGCATCAACTCCATCCAGGAAAACATGATGCCATCAAATGAACCAAATAAGACACTAGGGACCAAACCTGGAGACACAGATATATGACCATTCAGACACAGAATTCAAAATAGCTGTTTTAAGGAAACTCAAAAAAATTCAGGATAATGGAGAAAAGGAATTCAGAATTTTACCAGATAAATTTAACACAAAGAGATTGAAATGATTTTAAAAATCAAGCAGAAATTCTAGAGTGAAAAATGCAATTGACATATTGAAGAATGCATCAGAGTTTCTTAATAGCGGAATTGATCAAGCAGAAGAATTAGTGAACTTCAAGACAGGCCTGAAATTACACAGTCAGAGGAGACAAAGAAAATGAAGAAAAAACATAAAGTGCACTACAAGATCTAGAAAATGGCCTCACAAAAGCAAATCTAAGAGTTATTGGCCTCTTCTTAAAGAGGAGGTAGAGAAAGAGATAGGGACTGAAAGTTTATCCAAAAGAATATTGGAGAACTTCCAAAGCCTATAGAAAGATATCAACATTTAAATGCAAGAACACCAAACAGGGCTAACTCAAAGAAGATTACCTCAAGGCATTTAATAATCGAACTCCCAAAGGTCAAGAATAAAGAAAGAATTCTAAAAGCAGCAAGAGAAAAGAACAAAATAACATAAAATGGAGCTCCAATATGCCTAGCAGAAGACTTTTCATTGGGAACCTTACAGCCCAAAAGAGAGGCATGATATATTTTAAATGCTGAAGAAAAAAAACTTTTATCCTAGAATAGTATATCCAGGTAAAATATATTTCAAGGACGAAGAAGAAATAAAGGCCTTCCTGGACAAGCAAAAGCTAAGGGATTTCATCAAATTCAGATCTTTCCTACAAGAAATACTAAAGGGAGTTATTCAATCTGAAAGAAAAGGACCTTAATGAGCAAGAAGAGATAGTGTGAAGGTACAAAACTCACTGGTAATAGTAAACACACAGAAAAACATGGACTAGTATAACACTGTAATGGTGGTGTATAAACTGCTCTTAAGTAGAAAGACTAAATGATGAGTCAATAAAAAATAATAACTACAACAGCTTTGTAAGACATGGACTCGGCCGGGCGCGGTGGCTCAAGCCTGTAATCCCAGCACTTTGGGAGGCCGAGACGGGCGGATCACGAGGTCAGGAGATCGAGACCATCCTGCCTAATACGGTGAAACCCCGTCTCTACTAAAAATACAAAAAACTAGCCGGGCGAGGTGGCGGGCGCCTGTGGTCCCAGCTACTCGGGAGGCTGAGGCAGGAGAATGGCGGGAACCCGGGAGGCGGGGCTTGCAGTGAGCTGAGGTCCGGCCACTGCACTCCAGCCTGGGTGACAGAGCGAAACTCCGTCTCAAAAAAAAAAAAAAAAAAAAAAAAAAAAAAACATGGACTCTACAATAATACATTAAAATAAACAACAAAAAGTTTAAAGTGGGGAGACGAAGTTAAAGTGTAGAATTTTTATTAGTTTTCTTTTTGTTTCTTTGTTTGTATATGTAATCAGAGTTAAGTTGTCATCAGTTTAAAATAATGAGTTATAGGACAGTATTTGAAAGCCTCATGGTAACCTCAGTTCAAAAAACAGACAATGAATACACAAAAAATTGAAGGAAAGAAATTGAAGCATACCACCAAAGAAAATCACTTCCACTAAAAGGAAGACAGGAAGGAAGGAAAGAAGGAAGAGAGGGCTGCAAAACAACCAGAAAACAAATAAGAAATGGCAGAGTTAAGTCCCTGCTTATCAATAAAAATACTTATCAATAAAAACACTGACTGTAAATGAACTAAACTCTCCAATCAAAAGACTTAAAGTGGCTGAATTGAAGAAAAAACAAAACCCAGTGGTCCATTACCTACAAGAAACACTTCACCTATAAAGATACATGAAGACTGAAAATAAAGAAATAGAAATAGATATTCCATGCCAATGTAAACCAAAAAAAAGAGAAAGAGTAGCTATACTTATCAGACAAAATAGATTTCAAGACACAAACCATAAGAAAAGACCAAAATAAAGATCATTATATATATAGAAAGGGGTCACTTCAGCAAGAAGATATAACAATTGTAAGTATATATGCATCCAACACTGGAACACCAAATATATAAAGCAAATATTATTAGAGCTAAAGAGAGACCCCAATACAATAATATCTGTAGACTTCGATACACCACTTTCAGCATTGGACAGATCTCCCAGACAGATAATTAACAAAGAAATACAGGACCTAATCTGCGCTATAGAACAAATGGATCTAATAGATATTTACAGAACATTTTATCCAACTACCGAAGAATACACATTCTTCTCTTCAGCACATGGATCATTCTCAAAGATAGATCACATGTTAGGTCACAAAATAGGTCTCGAAACATTCAAAAAATTGAAATAATATCAAACATCTTCTCTGACCACGATGGACTAAAACTAGAAATAAATAACAAGAGGAATATTGGAAACTATACAAACACATAGAAATTAAACAATATACTCTTGAATAACCAGTAGGACAATGAAGAAATTAAGAAAGAAATTGAAAACTTTCTAGAAACAAATGGGAAAGGAAACACAATATACCAAAACCCATGGCATAGAGCAAAAGCAGTGCTAAGAGGGAAATATTTCTAGCTATAAATACCTATATCAAAAACGAAGGAAAACATCCGATAAATAACCTAATGATGCATCTTAGAGAAGAGCAAGAACAAGCCAAACTCAAAATTAGGAGAAGAAAATAAATAATAAAGATGAGAGCAGAAATAAATGAATTTGAAATGAAGAAAATAATACAAAAATCAATTAAACAAAAAGTTTTTTTTTGAGAAGATAACAAAATTGATGAACTTGTAGCCAAACTAACTAGGAAGAAAAAGAAGAAAGACCCAAATAAATAAAATCAGGGTTGAAAAAAGAGACATTACAGCTGATACTGCAGAAACTCAAAGGATCACTAGTGGCTACTATGAACAGCTCTATGCCAATAATTGGAAAATCTAGAAGAAATGAACAAATTCCTAGACATACGCAACCTACCAAGATTAAACCATGAAGAAATCCAAAACCTGTATAGACCAATAACAAATAAAGGGAGATCGAAGCCGGAATAAAAATCTCCCAGTAAAGAAAAGCCCAGAACCCAATGACTTCACGGCTGAATTCTAACAAACATTTAAAGAAGAACTAACAACAATCCTACTTAAATTGTTTCAAAAAATAGAGAAGAGTATACTTCCAAACTCATTCTATGAGGCCAGTATTGCCCTGATACCAAAACCAGATAAAAACACACCAAAGAAAAAACTACAGGCCCATGTCTCTGATTAATATTAATGTAAAAGTCTTCAATAAATATTAGCAAACCAAATTCAACAACACATTAAAAAGATCACTCATCATGAGCAAGTGGCATTTATCCTAGGAGTGTGAGGGTGATTCGACATATGCAAATTAATCAAGGTGATACATGACATAAACAGAATGAATGACAAAGATCATATATCATTTCAATTGATGCTGAAAAGGCATTTGATAAAGTTTAACATCGCTTCATGATAAAAATCCTGTAAAAACTGGGTATGGAAGGAACATACCTAAACATAATAAAAGCCATATATGACAGACCCACAGCTAGTATATTGAATAGGGAAAAACTAAAAGCCTTTTCTCCAAGATCTAGAATATGAATGTGACAAGAATGCCCATTTGTGCCACTGTTATTCAACATAGTATTTGAAGTCCTATCTAGAGCAATCATACAAGAGAAAGAAATAAAGGGCATCCAAATTAGAAAGGAAGAAGTCAAACTGTCCTTGTTTGCAGATGATATGATCTTATATTTGGAAAAACCTTAAGGCTCTACCAAAAAAAAACTATTAAAAGTGATAAGTGCAGTAAAGTTGTATGATACAAAGTCCACATACAAAAGTCAGCATTATTTGTATAAGCCAACAGTGAACAATCTGAAAAAGAAATCAAGAGTAATCTTGTTTATAATAACCACAAATGAAATTAAAGGTGAGGGATTAATTCAGCCAAAGAGGTGAAAGATCTCTGCTATGAAAACTTTAAATCATGATTAAAGAAACTGGAGAAGACACACAAAAAAGGAAAGATATTCCATGTTCATGGATTATAAGAATCAATGTTGTTAAAATGTCCATGCTACCCAAATCTACGTACATATTCAATACAATCTCTATCAAAATACCAATGATATTCTTCACAGAAATAGAAAAAACAATTCTAAAATTTATGTGGAATCACAAAAGACTCAGAATAGCCAAAGCTATCCTGAGCAAAAAGTACAAAACTGCAGGAGTCACATTTCCTGACTTCACATTATACTACCAAGCTATAGAAAGCTCTGTAGCTCTATAGTAAAACTGCACAATACTGACATAAAAACAGACACACAGACCAATGGAACAGAGTAGAGATCCCAGAAACAAATCCACACAGCTACAATGAACTTATTTTTCACAAAGATGCCAAGAATATACATTGGGGAAGACAGTCTTTTCAATAAATGGTGTTGGGAAAACTAGATATCCATATACAGAAGCAAGGCATCTGTCACTATCTCTCACTATATACAAAAACCAAAACAAAATGGATTAAAGACTTAAATGTAAGACCTCAGACTATGAAACTACTAAAGGAGAGCATTGGGGAAACTCTCCAGGACATTGGCCTGGGCAAAATATTTTTGGGTAATACCTCACAAGCACAGGCAACCAAAGCAAAAATGGAAAAATGGGATCACATCAAGTTAAAAAGCTTCGGAACAGCAAATGAAACAATCAACAAAGTGAAGAGACAACCCACAGAATGGGAGAAAATATTTGCAAACTACCCACCTGACAAAGGATTAATAACCAGAATATATAAAGAGCCCAAACAACTCTATACGAAAATCTCTAACAATCCAGTTTTAAAATGGGCAAAACATATGAATAAACATTTCCCAAAAGAAAACATACAAATGGCATATGAATAAACATTTCCCAAAAGAAAACATACAAATGGCAAACAAGCATATGAAAAGGTGCTCAGCATCACTGATCATCAGAAAAATGCAAATCAAAACTACAATGAGATATAATTTCACCCCATTTAAAATGGCTTTTATCCAAAAGTCAGGCAAAAGCAAATACTAGCAAGGATGTCGAGTAAAGGAAAGTCTCATACGCTGTTGGTGGGAATGTAAATTAGTACAACCACTATGGAGAACAGTTCAGAGGTTACTCAAAATACTAAAAATAGAGCTACCAAATGATCCAGCAATCCCACTACTAGGTACAGCTCCAAAGAAAGGAAATCAGTATATCAAACAGATATCTGGCACCCCCATGTTCACAATAGCCAAGATTGGAAGCAACCTAAATGTCCATCAACAGAAGAATGGATAAAGAAAATGTGATACTTACACACAATAGAGTACTATTCAGCCACAGAAAAGAATATTCTGTGATTTGCAACGACATTGATGGAACTGGAGGTCATTATGTTAAGTGAGATAAGCCAGGCACAGAAAAACAAACATCACATGTTCTTACTTTCTTTGTGGAATCTAAAAATCAAAATAATTGAATTCCTGGAGATAGAAAATACAAGGATGGTTATCAGAGGCTGGGAAGGCTAGTGAGGAGTGGGGTGAGGTGGGGATAGTTGATGAGTACAAAAAATAAAATAGAAATAATAAATAAGACATAATATTTGATTGCACAACAGGGTGAGTATAGTCAATAATAATTGTATATTTAAAAATAAAGTACATTATAACAGTTGGACTGTTTGTAACACAAAAGATAAATGCTCAAGGGAATAAATACCCAATTTTCCATGGCTTGATTATTATGCATGGCAAGCCTGTACCAAAATAACTCATTTACTCCATAAATATATACACCTACTACATACCCACAAAAATTAAAATTAATAAAATATTTAACCAATCAATTTAATTCATTACATTAAGAAAATTAAGAGAAAGAAAACAAATAATTATATCAATACATTTTTTAAAAATAATTTGACATAATTCAACATCGTTTATAATAAAAACCTCTCCAAAGTACTAATAGAAAGGAGATTCCTCAACCTAATAAAGGGCATCTATGAAAAACATGCAGCTATTTAATGGTAAAAAATTGAATACATTTCCCCTAAGATCAGCAGAAAGGCAAGAATCATCAAAACTATTCCACATTGTACCAGAGGTCCTAACAAGCGCAGAAAGGCAAGGGGAAAAAAAGCAAAATAACAGATTGTTAACAACATATGACAATGTTTATTCAAAGACAATATGATTATGTATGTAAAAAATCCAAAAGAAGGCACATACCAAAAATTCACTCTGAGAATAAGTGAATTTAGCAAGTATCAATTTACATCATCAACAGTCAAAAATTTATTGAATTTCTGTATACTAGCAACTCAGAATTGAATTTGAAATAAAATACTATTAATAGTAGCACCCAAAACATTAAATACAAATACTTCCATATAAATTATCAAGGTCCAAGACCTGCACACTGAAAACTACAAAGAATTAAGGGAAGTTAAAGATAACTTAAATAAATAGAAAGATACACCATATTCAAAGATTAAATAAATAGAAAGATACACCATATTCAAAGATTAAAAAATTTAATATTGTTGAGATGTTGTTATGGGCTGAATTGTGTCCCATAAGATTCATATTAAGCTCCTAATTCCCATTATCTGAGAATGTGACTGTATTGGAAAATAGGGCCTTTAAAGAGGTAGATAAGATAAAATGAGGTCATATGGGCAGGCCATAGTCTGATAGGACTAGTGTCCTTATGAGGAGAGGAAATTAGTACACAGGCAACATCCAGATTCAGGGGCAACCTTGTGAGGACACATCAAGAAGGCAGCCATCTGCAAGCCAAGGAAAGAGGCCTCAGAAGAAACCAAACCTGCTGACACCTTGATCTTGGACTTCTAGGCTCCAGAACCATGAGACAATAAAGTTCTGTCATTTAGCCACCACATCTGTGGTATTTTGTCATGGTAGTAATACCAAACTAATACAGATTTTAATCTCCCCAAGTTGATCAACAGATGCAATGCTATTGTAATCAAAGTCCAAACAGACATCTTTGTAAAAATTGATAAATGGATTCTAAAATGCATATGAAATAAAAAATAAGTAAGTTATGTAAAAATGAAAATAATCTTGAAAAATAATATGGAAGATTTATACTACCTGATTTAAAGACATAATAAAACTACTGTAATCTAGGCAGTAAGGAATAGGAGAAGCAAATAGATCAAATGAACAGAATAGAGAATACATAAATAGACCCACATATATATCATCAATTGTTTACAGAGGCAATAAGGAATTCAGAGGGGAAAGGAAACTTTCTAACAAATAATTCTGGAAGAATTGGATAACTATATGACAAAAAAATAATTTCAACTCCTACCTCACACCATGAACAAAAATTAATTTTGGATGGCTCATAGATCCAATTACAAAAGTAGAAACTACAAAACTTCTAGAAGAAAACATAAGAGAATATTTTCATGAACTTGAATAAGAAAAATTTTCTTAGGCAATTCTTAAAGAGCATTAAAAAGAAAATTTTGAAAATGACAAGTGGGCAAAATGTAAAGCTTCTGCTTGTCAAAACAAAAAAAGAAAATGAATAGGCAAAAAAAGTGAGAAAAAATATAACACATCCCTCCAGCAAAGAACTTATGATCAGAATGTATAAAGAGCTCTGACTAATAGCAAAAAGACAGTGCAATGAAAATAACAGCAACAGATTTGAACAGCCTCTCATAAAACAAGATATATGAATATATATGGCCAGAACCCAATGAAAAGGTGTTCAACATCATTAGTTGCCAGGGAAAAGCAAATTAAACCACAATGATATCTCTATGTATTCAGTAAAATGGCAAAAATTAGAAAAACAGATAAAACTAAATGCTGGAGAGAATGTAGAGCAACTAGAACTCTCATACACTGCTGGTGAGAGTGTAAAGTTGAACAACTGTTTCAAAAAACCTTTTGTCAATTTTTTATAAAGTTACATACATATTTACCATATGGCCCATCACTCCCACTTTTAGGTGTTTATCCAAGAGAAATTAAAGTATGTGTCTACACAAACTTGTAGAAGAAGGATTGTAATACCTTTATTCTTAATATAGTCCTCAACTGGAAACAACCAAATTGTCTATCACAAAATGACTAGGCAAATAGATCATGACATATTTATCCAGTTGGGCGTGTATTAGTCCATTTTCACACTACTGATAAAGACATACCCAAGACTGGGTAATTTACAAAGAAAAAGAGGTTTAATGGTTCCTTGTGGCTGGAGAGGCCTCACAATCATGGCAGAAGGTGAAAGTCACAACTTACATGGTAGCAGGCAAGAGAGAATGAGAGCATGTGCAGGGAGACTCCCCTTTATAAAACCATCAGATCTCATGAGACTTATTCACTATCACGAGAACAGCACAGGAAAGACTCACCCTCATGATTCAATTACCTCTCACTGGGTCTCTCCCATGATGCATGGGAATTATAAGAGCCACATTAGAGATTTGGGTGAGGACACAGCCAAATCTTCCCAACAGTCCTGCAAAGTCTTTTTCTTTTTCCTTTTTTTTTTTTTTTTTTTTTTTTTTTGAGACAGGGTCTTGCTCTGTCAACCAGGCTGGAGCACAGTGGCATGATCTCGGCTCACTGCAAGCTCCACCTCCTGGGTTCACACCATTCTCCTGCCTCAGCCTCCCGAGTAGCTGGGACTACAGGTGCTTGCCACCACACCCAGCTAATTTTTTGTCAGTCCCACAAAGTCTTAACTCATTTCAGCATTAACTCAAAAGTCCACAGTCTAAAGTCTCAGCTGAGACAAGGTAAGTCCCTTCCACCTATGAGCCTGTAAAGTCAAAAGCAAGTTGGTTACTTCCTATATACAATGGGGGTACAGGCGTTGGATAAAGACACCCATTCCAAATGAAAGAAATTGTCCAAAACAAAAGGGCTCCAGGCCCCAAGCCAGTCCAAAATCTAATAGAGCAGTCATTAAATCTTAAATGTCCAAGATGATCTCCTTTGACTCCATGTCTCACATCCAGATCACACTAATGCAAGAGGTGGGTTCCCATGGTCTTGGGCAGTTCCACCCCTGTGGCTTTGCAGGGTACAGTCTCTCCCAGCTACTTTCACAGGCTGGCGTTGAGTGCCTGTGGCTTTTCCAGGTGCATGGTGCAAGCTGTAGGTGGATCTACCATTCTGGGACCTGGAGGACAGTGGCCATCTTCTCACAGCTCCACTAGGCTGTGCCCCAGTGGGGACTCTGTGTCAGGGCTCCAACCCCATATTTCCCTTTTGCACTGCCCTAGCACAGGTTCTCCATGAGGGCTCTGCTCCTGCAGCAAACTTCTGCCTGGACATCCAGGCATTTCCATACATCCTCTGAAATCTAGGTGGAGGTTCCCAAACCTCAATTCTTGACTTCTGTGCACCTGCAGGCTCAACACCACATTGGAAGCTGCCAAGGCTTAGGGCTTGTACCCTCTGAAGCCATGGCCTGAGCTGTAACTTGGCCCCTTTTAGCCATGGCTAAAGCAGCTAGAACACAGGGCACCAAGTCCCTAGGCTGTACACAGCAGCGGGGAGCCTGGGCCTGGCCCATGAAACCATTTTTTCCTCTTAGGCCTCTGGGCCTATAATGGGAGGGGCTGCCCTGAAGGTCTCTGACATTCCCAAGAGACATTTTCGCCATTGTCTTGGTGATTAGCATTTGCTTCCTCAATACCTAAGCAAATTTATACAGCCAGCTTAAATTTCTCCCCAGAAAATGTTTTTTTCTTTTCTACTGCATTGTTAGGCTGCAAATTTTCCAAACTTTTATGCTCTGTCACCTCTTGAATGGTTTTCTAATTGGAAATTTCTTCCACCTACCTCAAATCATCTATCCCAAGTTCAAAGTTCCACAGATCTCTAGGACAAGTGCAAAATGCTGCCAGTCTCTTTGTACAGCAAGAGTGACCTTTACTCCAGTTCCCAAAAAGTTCCTCATCTCCATCTGAGACCACCTCAGCCTGGACCTTATTGTTCATATCACTATCAGCATTTTGGTCAAAGCCATTCAACAAGTCTCTAGGAAGTTCTAAACTTTCCCACATTTTCCTGTCTTCTTCTGAGCTCTCCAAACTGCTCCAACCTCTGCCTGTTACCCAGTTCTAAAGTTGCTTTCACTTTTTCAGATATCTTTACAGTAGCACTTCTGTCTAGTAACACCTCTATCACTCCCAGTACCAGTTTCCTATATTAGTTCATTTTCATGCTGCTAATAAAGACATACCTCAGACTGGGTAATTCATGAAGAAAAAGAGGTTTAATGGATTCACAGTTCCACATGGCTGGAGAGGCCTCACAATCATGGTGGAAGGCAAAAGGCACATCTTACTTGGTGGCAGGTAAGAGAGAATGAGAGCCAAGAAAAAGAGGAAATCTTTCATAAAACTATCAGATCTTATGAGACTTATTCACTATCACAAGAAGAGCATGGGAAAGACCCACCCTCATGATTCAATTACCTCCCATAGGGTCCCTCCCAGGACATGTAGGAATTATGGGAGCTACAATTCAAGATTTGGGTGGGGACACAGCCAAATCATATCAGGGTGCTACTCTGTAATAAAAACAAACAGCTGATGCACTTAAATCCTCGCACTTTGGGAGGGTGAGGCAGGTGGATTGCCTGAGCTCAGGAGTTCAAAACCAGCCTGGGCAACATGGTGAAACCCCATCTCTAAAATAGAAAAGAAATTAGCCAGATGTGCAGTGTGCACCTGTAGTCCCAGCTACTTGGGAGGCTGAGGCAGGAGAATCGCTTGAACCCAGGAGGCCGAGGTTGCAGTGAGCCAAGATCGCACCACTGCACTCTAGCCTGGGCAACAGAGTGAGACTTTGTCTCTACCAAAAAAAAAAAAAAAAAATCATGTACTTAACTGTGTATAAACTGTACCTCAATAACATTAAAATAGATATTATATCAGAAGTTGAGGCTTACTAAGAAGAAAAGTAAAGCAGAGAGAGGCAATAGAGTGTGCAATATATAGTCAGCTGCTATTTTAGATAGGGTAATTTGGGAAGTCCTCTGCTGGGTGTGGCATTTGAAGAAAAAACCTGAAGGAAATGACTAATTGTGAGGAGAGTGCTCAAGGTAGAAATCAGAAAGAACAAGTGCCTCGAGGCAAGAGCACCCTTGGCTTGCTCAAGGAACAGCAAGGATGTCAACATGGTTTGAGTGATGTATTCAAAGGGGACTGTAATGTTGTGAAATGTACATACATATAGATATAGATATAGATATAGATATAGATATAGATATAGATATTCCTCCTCCAGTTTCCTGGCACACAGCTCCTAAAGACCTTGGCGTCTCTTAAGTGATAAATGCCTTTTTGTATAATCACGAGATAGCTGGTAAATGGGGAATCCTAGACAGGTTCAAGAGGGAGGCTAGTTGCCAGGGGAACCAAGCATGTGATTAGAGGGTTGGAGCTTTCAGTCCCACCACCCAACTTCCAGGGAGGGGAGAGAGAGTGAAGGTTGAGTTATCACCAATGGCCAGTGATATGATCAATCATGCCTGTGTAATAAAGCCTCCACGAAACCGCAAAAGGACAGAGTTCAGAAAATTTCCAAACAGCTGAACAGGTGAAGGTTCCTGGAGGGTGAGGTGCCCAGAGAGGACATGAAAGCTCTGGGTCCCTTCCCCATTCCTTGCCCTACGCATTTCTTCATCTGGCTGCTTGTCTGTATCCTTTGTAATATGCTTTATAATAAATGGGTAAATGTAAATAAAGTGTTTCCCTGAGTTCTGTGAGCTGCTCTAGCAAATTAATTGAACCCAGGGAAGGGGTTGTGGGAACTCTGATTTATATCTGATTGGTCAGAAATACAGGTCACAATTTGTGCTTGCAATTAGCATCTGAAGTGGGGGGAGGGCAGCCTTGTGGGACTGAGCCCTCACCCTGTGGGATCTGAAGCGATCTCCAGGTACGGGCAGAATTGAGTTAAATTATTACTCACAGTTGGTGTCCAATGGGGAATTGATTAGTTGTTGGTAGGGAGAAATCCTCACACACATTTTGCTTACCAAAGGTGAAGTATTCTGTGTTGAGAGCATGAGAGTGGAAGGAAAACACTATTTGTTAGTTTTCCCTTCAGGTAATGTTAGGAGATGAGGGCCAAGAGAATGGGAATTCAGATCACACAGGTGTTGAAAGTCATTGTGAAGACTCCCGGTTTCAGTCTGAGATGGGAAGCCACAGGAAAAGTTGAGCAGAGGAGCGGCAAGACCGTTCACAAAGATTCACTCTGGCTGCTGTGATGAGAATAAACTAGAGGTGGAGGCAAGGGGTTGAAACAAGGGCAAAAGCGCAGATGTTAGTTGGGAGGCTACTTCAGTGGCTTCAAACAGGAGTCGTGGCAATGGTGAAAAGTGGTCATCATCTGAATATATTTTGAAAGCAGAGCCAGTGGGATTTGCTGGTGGACTGGATATGGGATATGATGAAATAAAAGGAGTCAGGGATGATTCTGAGTTTTTAGGCTGAGCACTGTTAAAATTTGAATCTCAGCAGTGCAGCTCCAAAGCTAGCAAGGACTCAACCACTACAATTACTGCCTTCCTCCCTCAAAGCCCCACCCACAGCCACTGCTGACCCCTGTCCAATCCAGCTCAGCATGCTGGCAGGACCCGCACTTTCGGGAATCACCCAGGTCCCTGCCATCTTCCTTCCTGAGACTGCTTTTGCCACCTTAGTGTCTGGTTAAATCCAATTTCTGCTTTTCTGCCCATTCCCTTTGGATGTGGCATTCATTTGGACTGTCTGGTCCTCGGCCCCACCTTTGCCAGTAGACATTGCCTTTTTAAGTCCCCTTGCTCCATGCCTAAAGTCTTAGGTTACTGCTGACTTACACCTTTCCAACAAACCCCAGGCCTAACAAGAGACTTATGACAGCTTATATCGACCAAGAGAGAAGTTCAGAAATTGTAAGATTTCAAAGCAGACGATTAGGCAAAACCACATCCCACACAAGGTGCCCAGCCAAAGGGTCAAGCTGGGTTTGAAATCCAATTCATGCTCTAGTCTCCAAGATCTGAGCCTGAGTGCTAGACTGCAGCCTAGAAGCAGTACTATTTCCCAATGGGTCCACTCAAAAATGTCTTTCATGTCACCTTTTCCTAATTTGCCCAAAGGTATCATCTATACAAAAGAAGTCCCTATTTCAAAGTCAGCCAAGCATGATTCAGATTCACAAAGGTTAGGCTTTTTTCACTACAGTGAGAACATTAACAGAGCCCATTAAACTGCTGTCTCTCTTGCTTAGAACTTTTATAAAATGTAAGTGAAAGAAGAGACCAAACTTCATTGATATCGGATTAACAGAAAGCAATTTTTCTGGTAGCATCCCTTGTCTTGTCCCACATCCGCATGTTGCAGTTTCTCCTCCACTCCAGAAATGCAAACAGCTTTTACTTATTTCTACTGAACATGGTTCCTTTTTCTCTGATGTTGTCTCGATTGAACCTGAGAAGCTGACATAATTGTGCAATTCATAGCTAGTGAAAGTTGAACTTTGAACAGTAACTGGAGATCTGAGCAGATAAAGGCATCTGACAAGAGTTTGTACTTGACAACACCAGCATCCCTTCTCTTCTGAATAATAATATAACCAATTTAACATCCTCTATTTTCTTGCTGTTGCAATGTTGAATTCAAGTGCCAGTATGACCTAACTGTTTATCGGGTAAGAACTCAATTAATTTGAGTCCAGACTCATTAATTGTTCTTAATTCACATTTGACCATTGTGTTTGGTCTCTGACCTCTGGTCCCACTTTTGCATGGAAATCTCCCTCTCAGCAGAAACACGTCATGCTCTGGCACACAGCCACTCACTTCCTATTCTGATTGAGCCTCTCTCCTGCCACCACAGGTGCTGAATTTCCCCAGACATATACCTCAATGATACATTCAGAGAGGCTAGTTTTTAAAAGATTCTGATAAGCTTTTTTCACATTATTATAATTCATGAAGGGAGGCTTGTGATGTGGTATAAAAAGCCCTGGACTAGATGCAATTCACACACTATGTATTTAGTGAATATTTGTTAAATGAGAGAATAGCCCTAGCTGTGCCAGGAACCAGCTTGTGATTTGAGTTAGGTCATGCCATCTCACAGGGCTTCAGTCTCCTCATTTGTAATGTCAAGAGGCTGGAAAGATGGATTCTGAGATCCAGAATAGAAGCTTGTCAAATTCCCATCTCTCCTATCACAGTTCTCCAAAGGGTTTTTCAGGCAAATTTTAAAAAGAGGCTGAAAAACAAGCTCCTGAAACTCAAATGGCCTTTGGGAGTTTCCTTTGAGTCAGTCCTCCTTAAGTGGACAACTTTGGAGACCAGTCATGTGGCCCTCGGGGGTTTTCTCCAATAGCTAAAGCAATCTGGAGATGCAATAAACCTAGCCAATATTTTGAAGCACATTCCACCCCTATACTTTTATTTTTACCTTTTCCTTTTAACTCCATATAATTTTTAGAAGAAAATTCACCTTAGGGTCTGGTTTGTTTTCCAGGAATTCACTTTATCCTTTGGTAATTCATTGGGGTATTATAAAAGCACTTCTTGGGGAAATCTTTAGGCTATTTAGTCTTTTTCCATCCTTTGAGTAAAATCACTGATCTTATCATGGTATTGACACATTCAAAGAGACAAAAACTGTCTAAGTAGACACTTAGAACAAAATTGTTGTAAACTCTACACATAGAAAACATTCTCCCACTCAATTTCTAAAGTTTGTTTCTCTTTCATGGTCATTTTCATGGATAGTTTAGTTAAAATTGAAGAGGCAATTCTAAAGATTAGTCAGAGACATATCACTAACCTGGGATTCAGAAGAACTGATGTCTACGTCAGCTCCCCCTAGCACTATTTTGCTGAGACATTATCAAAAGTATTATGGAATCTGAAATTGGGGGAGAAATACAGAGGTCACTGAGGAATGAGGAGGGTTTTTTTTTTTTTTAGAAGAAAGCCTCTCTTCTCTAGCCTATGTAAATCCGTTCTGTGATTGAAAACAAAACCTTACTATTTCCTGCCTATTTTCATTGCCGAAAACGTATGGTAGAAAGATTTTTCTAACAACCACTTCCATCTCTTGCTCCTAGTTCTACAAAGAAAATTAAGAATAGCTTACTTTTTAAAACATTAATTATATGTACCATGACTTCATTTAAACCTCACAAGAGCTGCTACTTCTGACCAAAATGGAGTACTAGAGACTCCTGCATTAAACAACTAGAAACAATTAACAAAATACACAGAACAATGGGTTTTCTTTCCACTGGAGAATAGGCAGTATAGGACTATGATCCCTGACAAAAGAGAAGCAAGCTGGACCATTGCTGCAGTTCACTACCTGGAGGCAGGTCCTAGGCTGCAGCACAGGGAAAGGAACCTAAATATAAGCCAAAGGTCTCACTTAGATGAGGACACAGACACAGAAGATCAGAAAGGTAAAACAGCTGCAACCTCTGGAATAGGAAGCCAGGGAGGGAGGAGCTGCACAGAGAGAAAGAAAAAAGCTCTGTAGATCTGCTGAGAGTCCCTCAAGTCTTGCTGAGGATGGGTCTGCACATGGATGACAGTAAATTCTCCAAGGCCCCATGGAAACCTTCCAGAAAACAAAAGACCAAACAATTCCTGAAACTCACCTTATATTCCCACCATGCAGAGTGGACAAACATAATAATACACAGGGAATGAGGTAGAGTTATCAGAAGGGTACAATCTTAGTAGCTAATTTAAATTATCTATGTAATAAAGACTGTCCTAGACACTCCCCAACAAAGCTTCAAGCAAGCCACAAAAGGATACTACTGATTCTAAGTAACAGAACTGCGTATCAGAATAAGTCCAATACTATGTAAAAGAATACAACCAAAGCTAACACCTAACGGCATAAAAATTCCTGACATGTAACCTAAGTTCACCAGACATGTAAATAAACAGAAAAATATTACATCCAATCAGGAGAAAAGAAATCAATCACTGGAATCAGAGACAGAAATAATAATTGATTACATTAGCTAAGGACATTAGTTTAATTAGATAGGGACACTAAAACTGATAATTATAAATACGCTTAATAAGTTTAAAAATATAAAGAAAAGCATGGGTATAACAAGGAAATATATGGAAGATCCATTTTTAAAAGGACAAAAATGGAACTTCTAGCAATAAAAACTAAAATGTCTAAATGAAAATATACTGCATGGGATTAATAGCAGAATAGCTCCTGTAAAAGAAAAAAGCAATCAGTGAACTTGAAGACCTAGCAATAATAACTATTCAAAATGAAGCATAGACAGAAAAAAATACTTAAAAAATAAACAGAACAACAATGACCTGTGCAACAATACAGAGCAGTCTAACACACAGGTAAGTGAAGTATTAGAAAGTGAGTGGAAGTAGACCAACAAAATTTGAAAGCATAATGACCAAAATCAATCATAACTATTAATTCACAGATTCAAGATTATTAACCAACTTTAAGATGTATAACCATAAAGAAAAGCACATGGAGGTACAATATAATTATAATGCCTAAAACCACTGAGAAAGAGAAAAATCTTACAAGCATCCAGAGGAAAAAATAGATACAATGTAAACATAGGAGGAATGATAAGAACAATATCAGACTTCTTATCAGGAATGATGTAAGGCAGAAGACAATGAATTCATGTCTTTAAAGTACTGAAGGGAAAACCATCAACCTAGAATTCTATACCCAGTGAAAATAATTATTTTAAATAAAGGCAAAATACTCTTTTAAACAAATAAGATCTGAGAAAATTAATTGCCAACATGCCAACACCATAAGAAAGATTAAAGAAAATTATTTGGACAGAAGATAGATGATACCAAATGGAAGTCTGAACATACACAAAGAAATAAAGAAAGGTAGAAAGGGTAAATACCTTTACCCTTTACTATAAAAGACATTTTCAGACCAGGCGTGGTGGTTCATGCCTGTAATCCTAGCACTTTCAGCGGCTGAGGTGGGCGGATCACCTGAGATCAGGAGTTCAAGACCAGCCTGGCCAATGTGTAGAAACTCCATCTCTACTAAAAATAATAATAATAATAATACAAAAATTAGCCAAGCATGGTGGCACAGCCTGTAGTCCCAGCTACTCAGGAGGCTGAGGTGTGAGGATCGCTTGAACCCACGAGGCAGAGGTTGCAGTAAGACAAGATCGGCCAGGCACAGTGGCTCGAGCCTGTAATCCCAGCACTTTGGGAGGCCGAGACGGGTGGATCACGAGGTCAGAAGATCGAGACCATCCTGCCTAACACGGTGAAACCCCGTCTCTACTAAAAAAATACAAAAAACTAGCCGGGCGAGGTGGCGGGCACCTGTAGTCCCAGCTACTCGGGAGGCTGAGGCAGGAGAATGGTGTAAACCCGGGAGGCGGAGCTTGCAGTGAGCTGAGATCCGGCCACTGCACTCCAGCCCGGGCGACAGAGCGAGACTCCATCTCAAAAAAAAAAAAAAAGACAAGATCACACCACTGCACAACCTGGGCAATGGAGTGAGACTCTGTCTCGAATAAAAGAGACATTTTTAACACTTTTAACTTTAAAAGATAAATAACTGCTTAAAGCAATAAGAACAATATATTGTGAAGTTTATAAAATATAACAAATTTAAATGTATAAAAATAGCACAAAGGATGGGGAAAAAGAAGGGAAGGAGAAATAAACTGTCATAACTTTCATCCATCATATATGACATGACATGATATTACTTAAAACACATTACTGTAAGTTAAAAATGTATGTTGATATATTAAAACAATAGCTCAAAATAAATATAAGATATATAGCTAATAAGCCAAAAATGAGACAAAATGGAAATTTTTTTTAAAACACATACAAATGCAAAAGAGGAAAAAAGAAAAGACAAGACAAGATAAATAAAAAACAGCAAGTAGGTAGATTTAAATCTGGCAATATTAATAATTAAAAGTAAGTAGTATAAATACTTCAATTAAAGGCATAGGTTGTCAGAGGAGTAGGTTAAAAATATAAGATCCAAATACATACTCTAAATAAGAAAGCTTCTAAAGACACAAAAAGGCTAAAAATAAAAAGACAGCAAATGATAGACTATGTAAATTAAACATTAAAAAAGAGAGAGTGAGGGTGGAGAGGAATGAAGGAAGGAAGCTAGAGTAACTGTATTAATATCAATCATAGTAAAGAAATTAAAAGGGACATTTCATAATGATAAAGGGGTCTATTCATCAAGAGAACAAAACAATCCTAAATGCGTATATACCTAATAAAAGTTTCAAAACACATGAAGCAAAAACTGAGAAAACTGAAAACAGATCGTGATTATAGTTGGAGAGTGTAACACTCATATCAGTAATTGACAGAAAAAGTAAACAGAAAACATTAAGGATATTGATTTTGCAGAATTAAACAAAAGATAATCTTCACTTTTCTTGATTATACTTTGATAGATTACTCCCCTTCTTAATACATATTACACATACCAACTTCTCTCCAAACCAGTTCAGCACAACGTACCTTGTAACTAGAGTACAATCCAACTCATACCGTGCTTCAGTAAGAAGCTTCCAAGCACATAGATATAGAAACCCAAAGACAGCAAGATAATTGGGGAGGATGAGTTATTTTTCTCCTCACTAGAGCTGTAATTCAGGCAAGCAAAAAACCTCAACATGTTCGCCTCATTCCTTCTATATACAGTGACCCCAGACTATATCCTTGCTGTTCACAATACATATGTCCAGTTGTGCATTGATTGAGTCAGCCACGCTAAAGCAAACATTTATGTTCACACATTTATGTATGTGTATTGGCTCGTGGTGTCAGACACTCTTACAAAGCATCCTTTACTGCCTTAGAATCTTTGACAGAGATCCCACATTCTAGTATATACTATTTCCTTTTTCTAGCCACAGCAGTTCAGATTACTTCTACACATTATGATGAATAAGCCAACATCAAGTATTAATCGTAGATTCTCCTCCAGAGCAAGTTAATTAACACAATTCTCAATGTAAATTAGTAAACTGAACAACTGGTGTAATTTGTCAACTCAAAGAATGTCTCTCTCTCTCACTCACTCTTGCTCTCTTCTTCCTATACTGTCAAGTAAGATTCTAATCTTACTTAAGTGATTATCTTGCAGCTTTGAATTGCTTTGCATGAAACGTTTTTATTCATTAGTGATTCAATCATGTAATCATTAAGGCAAGGCTGTCGGCAGCTCTCCTGCCCAATGGACTGCCTTTGATGCGCCACAGCTCAGGCGCTGGCCAGCTGCTGACTCGAGCAAATCTCTAAAGGTTCCTGGACAACTATCTCAGGCACTGCTTATCCAACAGAGGACACAAAGAGGAAACAACAGATTCTGGGGCCTACTTGAGGGTTGAGGAGGGACAGCACCAGTAAAAGTAACTATTGAGTACTATGCTCAGTACTATTGAGTACTATGCCCACTTGTGTGGTGACATAATCTGTACAACAAACCCCTGCAACACAAGTTTACCTGTATAGTTTACCTATATAATTTACCTATATAACAAGCCTGTACATGTATCCCTGAACCTAAAATAAAAGTTAAAATATAATTAAAAAGCAACAAAATAAGATGTGGGGGGGGGCAGGGGAGCATTTTTACCTTATCATAAACATAGGTTTTCATATTCAGACTACTGTAGGTATGAGTATAAATAAGTGAGTGTAGGATTAGGATTGCTAGCTGTTTTAGAGAGCGTGTCATGATGGGGTAACAGAACAGAAGTAGGGAGATATTGTAAAAGAAAGACAATGAACTTTATAGTCAAAAGGTCCACGTTCAAATTCTAGTTCTATTTTGTACTAGCTGTGAGATCTTACACAAATAACTTATGTTCTGCTAGCTTTGGTTCACTCAGGTCTAAATGGAAATAATTCGGAGGACTCACTGTAACAATGGAGGTAAGGTTTCCGACATCTAAGAAACACGTTGCATGGTAGCAGCTAATGGCTCCCAACCCAAAAGTTGAATGACCAGTCAACTGTGCCGTCCTACTTCCCTTTCCCTAGGGGAATTGGCAAATTTGGCAAAGTAAGCTGTATCCAGGGAAATTCGGTAACCCACCGGGAAGATGAATGCCCTAATCTAAGACCAAAATCCAGAGGCAAATCTAAGACCAAAATCCAGAGAATCACCAAACCTAGTAACAAAATACTTATTTTGTTTATTCTTTCATTAGTTCAGTCACTCAAGAAACAACAACAAAACCCAGGCACTATGTGCCTTCTCTGGGCCAGCTACTCTACAGAGCTTTGCAGTCCCTAACCTCTGCTAGTTTATAGTCTTATGGGCAGAGACACGTCTTAATGAAGCCATGAAATGTTTCACAGGGGTTTTAAGATAAGCAAATTTCTTCTGTTTACATCCTTTGTAACCTTTTTTCAACACAGACCACCAAACTGTGAGAACTTAAAATCCCAGCCCAGACCCCGGTTTCCTTAGCTCTGGCACCTACTCCCTGTCAGTGTGTGAGTAAGCAATTGCATGTGGCTTAGTTAGATGCCCCGGATTCTGGGAGTTAGGGAAATTATGCATAGATCTGCCATTAACACTAATGGGGGGTTACACGCACAAATCCTCCACACACCAAGAAAAGAATAGACTCTTCTCATTCATACATAATAGATCTGTAGAAAAATTAGCATGTATGCTTTTAGGAGCTGAACTCTGAAGATGTACCTTTCATGGAAAATATGTAAATAAGGAGAGAGGATACACTGAAGGACAAGTGCTGTAACATGCTCCTTTTCTGATGCCTGGGCACCTTGTCAATTTTGCTGCTGCATAAAGTAGGACTAGGCTTGTCTCTGCAGAGATTCCCCAGGGCATTTACCTTCCTGGTGTTACCAAATTTCCCCAGACACAGCTTGCTCTGCCAAATTTGCCAATTCCCCCAGTAAATGGGAAGCAGGACAGTGCAGCTGATGGTCCAGCAAGCAAGTACTATTATGGACCTTTTCTGTGGAAGTGTTTCTTTTTTTTCTTAGAAGCTATTATTAAATTGCCTTATAATTTAAGCAACCTTAGAAACAAGGAAATACAGTATTCATCATAGGAATGCAGATCCTTCCAGTCAGCTAGAGTCACCCCAGAAGGCCACAGAAATCACGGTGCTGGGCCAACTGGTTTTGTCGGTGAAAGGGGGAGAGGGCCCTGTCTGCATCTTCCGTTTTTCTGCATCAGCCCACAGAGGAAGGAATTCTCTTTCCCTAACTTCTCTATCATCCCCTTCTGAGCTCCTCCCCACTAGCCAAGTTGCTAATCCAGTACATTGGGCCACATTTTGCTAGTGGGCAGTCACGACAGAGGAAACTAATTCTCATGCAGAAGGACAAGGGTGCACCCTTTCCAGGCTGGCACAAAGTCAGCCTCTTTCTTCTGCTGAAGAGTCCAGCATCCTACCTGCTGCCCACAACCAGGAATCTATCCCTTGCTTCTTGTCCCTTGGGTATGTTCTCCAAGGCAGGCTGTCCACAGACCCAGCCTTCCTCTTAGCTGTGTCTGATCTAGATCCCTGACCAGTGGTTGTTGCAAGAGCCTGGAATTTGCTCTGTAATCAAGTGAGTAGGAGGATGGAATAGGAAACCTTACTGGGGAGGCCAGTCACACTTACCATGGATGACCTGCATTTGGAGGGTGATTATGAGAGTTGTATCAGGGCTTTCCTGGATTCCAGTAAAAGCCACTAAACTCCACACCTTATATGTGTCACTTCCTGAACATACCCCAGAAGAAAGGAGCACTGAGGCACAAAACACCAAAGGTGTTTTTACTTTAATGTGCTAAATCAAACTCAGGACATATATTAATTGCAGATTCACTTCCTTCTTTTGTAGATGTCCTTAAGGCGTTGACTACTACTAACACCATGGTTCCTCAGGAACTCTGATCAGTGGAGAGAATGAATTGAACCAACTGTGTCCAACTCATGGTTTCAAGGTCTTTGTGTCTAAAGGGTGGAGCATGCATGTTAACTTCAGGAGACTGCAGCAGTAAGTAGGGAAATGCCTGAAAATTTCCAGCCAGTAGCCAGGCAGCCGCCTGAAACCGAGGTCTGGAAAAGAGTTGTAAAGAAATGGTTTGAGTGTAGTGCTTTATTTCATCCAGGACCGCTGTGAGGTGATAGTAGTGAACCCTATCCTCCAACAAACTCTGTTCTGCAGATCCCCCAGAGCTTGCTATGTACCAAGGATAGCTCAAGAAACATATAGACAGACACAGGGGCAGCTCTTCCCATGTGGAATGTAAGATTTATCACCACCAAGACATAACCAGAATTCCCAGTCCCAACTCAAACCTAAACCCCTGCAATGCTGACTCCATGCTCTGAAAAAAAGGAAAATGGTCACAAAATTCCACTGAAATGCCCATGGTCTCTAAAGCAAAGCAGCACATGCAGACACACAAAACACCCTTTACTCATGGAATCCAGAAGCACTGAGTCCTGGTCCTAGTACTGCCCTGCGAAATCACAGCTGTGTAGCAATTTGGGCTACCAACTTCTAATTCATTGTTCTAAAAATCTAACAGCTCAAATCTTTTCCAGAATCATTATTTGCATTTTCCTAAAAATGGATGTGCACTTCAACGGATAGGAGAAAAAGAGACAAGAAGCAATCCTCAAAGGAACTACAGCAATTAGAATAAACCAGAGATCTGATAACATGGAAAAACCCATCCCTCCATTAGTCAAAGAAAAATAATTTAAGTGTCACCATAATCAAAGTGTGCTCTTATCAGGTATATTACATGGAAATTGACATTTTTGTGAGGAAATCAAGTCAAAGCCTAGAATTATATCTTTTATGTAGTTTAATATCTCAATTGGACTGTTTTTTCTACCATCAATTTTTATCCTGAAAGACGGCATTGGAAGGAGAGAGTTAAAGAAATTACAAAAAAAAAAGAAGAAGAAAGAGAGAAAAAGATTGAACTAGCGTTGCACATGCAAATGAATGCATTATGGTAGTGGGGTTTTTTTTCCACTGAATAAATTTACATTTACATCAGTTAGATCTGATGTAATTCTGCAACCAATGAAACTTAAATATATACATATTTTGTCATGAAAGCCCTCACAGCTATAAACTTTGGATTAAGATCTATTGTAAAACTAAGAATAAATATCAGTCAACCAATTTTGGATTTGGCAACTTTTATTACTCATTTTACCCAGAAGTACACTTTAACTGGCACTTACCAATACTCAATAGAAGTCTCGTCCAGTTTTCCTGTTAATTCCCCAGATTTTGTAACAATTCTCATAAACGGATGAAATTTTATAAACTCTCACTATAAAGAATGAATAATATAAATTGCTCTTGGCCAACGACATGCTTGTGTGTGTGTGTGTGCGTGCGTGTGTGATACATGGCAACTATTCACATTTTTCCACTGAATTGAAAATTGATCACAAAATTTAAAAAGTGGCAAAAATTGGTGAAGAAATAACTTCCTTTAGCTTAAGCAGTCACCCTGCTCCTCTGTTTCTTGCTTATGTGAGCTGTTGGAAAATAGTTAACACAGTCCTAGGCATTTGACCTGGTCACCTAAGGTAGGCAGTGTCAATTAGTATGCAAGTAAAACAGCATAAAAACAAGCAACAGCAGCCACTCTAACATTCTAAGTGATCTTTCTATGTAATTACAATTTGTTTCATCACAGTCATTTCACTTGACAAATTAGTGAAGCTGAGATCGGGGAGCTTTGCACAGTGGGGCTGTGTCAAGATTACAAAAGAGTAACCTGCCACTAAGTTATCAAATGTAAGGGAAAGATGTAATTTCAAAGACTTGGAATAATAAATATTTGTCAAGTACCTATGTGCCAGACACTGTCATATGAACTCTTAATTCTCCCAATAGCATTATAAAGCAGGCATTATAGTTGTCATTTTATAGATGAGAAAACTAAGGGATAGAGAGGGAAATTCCATGTCTGAGTCTCACGTTTCGTAAGTGGCAGAGCTAAGACATAGCCCAACTCGGCCTTATTCTAAAGGCTGAGTTCTTCCCATGATGCAGCTGTACCTACAGGAAATCAGAAAAAGAATGGCTATTATCAGCAAAAATCACAGGAGTATATTTTACTAGCAGACAGAGCAATGACTATGATGGAAAGAATTTTCTAACAAGCCCACTGAAATCATTTTTGAAGATACCCACATTAGAACAATTATAATACTAGAGACCTAATGATGTTCTTGTATTTACAAGGATCTTTTGCCTTGGATGGCTAACATCTCATGATTCAATCACAAAATCATATAAAATAGCTAACGGTAGTTATACCAGATCAGTAGCTCTCAAATTTCAGGAAGTGTTAGAATCACCTTGTGTTCATTAAAATATAGATTCCAAGGTCCCTGCTCCACCAAAAACTTAACCACTGGTTTTAGAGTGAGTGGGCCTAGGAATTTGTATTTGTGTCAGGCATCTGGTGACTCAGTTAATGGGGGTGGGGAAGGGATCTCAGCATCATGCCTTGAGAAACACTGGTGGGTATCAGAGAGTAATGACATAACCCGTCCAGTACCCTATACCATGAGTGATGGGGGTGGGGGCATCTCCTCCCATAATTAATCAAGCAATGAATTGACTGAGTCTGGGGGAGGCAGCCCATTTTTGCAGGTGTGTTTGATTCTCTGCACTTGTCACCCCCCCATTCCTTCACCAGGATGTACATTTTTTCCTGATACACTTACAATGCAATCTGTAGACTGGAAAAGAAGTATCCTTGAACTTGAGTTAGCCTCTTTATACACTAAATGAAAATTACCATATTCTTCGATGTGTTGTTTGTTTTGTGTGTTGCTTTGTGTGTTTTTTGATTTTTTAGAAGAAAATGCTGTCCTTCCTTGTCTGTGGAAAGGCTTTACCCCGACACACTAGAAAGAATGGCAGGAGGAATGTGAACTCCTTACTGTGTCTGTATGGGTGTGATTTATTGTACTTTCTTTTATTGCAGGGCAGCCAATGCAGGGGCAGCCATGGTGGTGTGATGTAAGGTCATCACACACTCTCGGGGAGCACTTGGTGTTTTTCAGGTGTTCTGCTTATTTGCCATCCCTGCAGCACCTCCAGGAAAGGAGGTCAGCATCTTCAGGGCTTAGCAGCAGAGGGATTGAAAACCCAGAAGAGTAAGAGGCAGGCAGTGCTGAGTCAGGGCTCAAACCGTCTCCTCCACCCAGGACCACAGAATCCATTCCTTTGGGAGAGGCTTTGCAAAGCCTCTGCAGACTTCTGGATGGAAAGACCTGGGGACACACTGCGAGAAGCCAATTCAATCTGGTTATTTCAGAAGAAAAACGGAATAAAAATTGAACCTTGAAATGTACACTCTGGGGATCCACAAACTCTCCAGTGGTGAGGAGCTACAAGCAATGTTTAAGCCACAGGCAGGAGTATTTTACAAAGTTATTTACAGGATTAATTACTGGCGTCCATACCTGTGCTGTTAGTAGTGTTGTGGTGGCCCATACCCAGTGGGCAGGCTGGAAAGCAGTTCCTGAGATGCCAGTTCCCACAGGAACCCCAGCAGTTCTTGGATGCCTTGCTTTGTATTAGGTAAGGTTAGTGCAGGGTACAAAGTGTGTTTACTTGGAACACAAAGCAATGAATTCTACTTCGCCTGGGCCTCTACCTCCCCAGCACACACAAAGACAAAGGCATTGCAAAATTTTCACTATTGGATTTACTAGAGAAGTAGCCAGGATGAGACTTGGGTTTGTAAACCTAAAGAACTAAGCAGTGGTTTTAGTCAGCTTTGGCTGCTATAACAAAGCACGTTAGACTTGAGGGCTTATAAACAGCAGGAATTTGTTTCTCACGAATTCTGGAGTCTGGAATTCTGAGTTCAGGTTGCCAGCATGGTGAGGTTCTTCTAGATTGCAGACTACTGATTTCTCAGTATATCCTCACATAGCAGGAAGAAGGCAAGAGAGCGCTCTGGGGTCTCTTTTATAAAGGCACTGATTCCATTCTTAAGGCTCTGCCCTCATGATCTAATTACCTTCCAAAGGCCCCACCCCCTAAAACCATCATATTGGGGGTTAGGATTTCAACATATGAATTTGGGGAGGAACAAACATTCAGTCAAATCCAGCAGCCCTCTATGCTGGAAGAGCAATAAAGGGGAGGTGGAGAGATGAAGGTTAGAGACAGCTTTCATGGTTAACAGTATGGGCCTTGCAATAACACCAAGTGTGGTCCAAGGACCAGCGGCATCAGCATCACTAGCGAGCTACTTAGAAATGCTAAACATTGGATCCCACCCAGACATACTGATGGTCAGAATCTCTAGGGCTGGAGTCCAGGAATCTGTATTTTAATAAGTGTTTCAAATGATTCTTATGTGTGTCAAAGACTGAGAAGCACTGGCCCTGGAGTTAGACACTCAGGTCAGACAGTCTGGGCTTGTATCCTACCCCATCATTCCTCAGCTGTGTGAGCTCCCCAGGTCTCCATTCTTTCTTTTGTAAACCAGGTATAACAGTAATGCCTACTTCATGGGGTTGTTGTTGTGTGGTCAGGATGATAAAATAATGTGTGTAAAGCACTTAGACCAAGATCTGGCAAATAAGCACTTACTGAAGGTATGCAGAATAAAATATAGGCCTTCCCTTTATAAACCCTCAAACCGCACTTATACCCAGAGCTCATGCTCCCAACTACCTTCAAGGTCACCTCTTAGCCCGCTGTCAACTCTAACTCACAAACCCTTGTATCTTGCCTAAGCCTGTTCATGATTCATTCATTCATAAGTCATAGGCATTCCACAGGCATTCTTCTTCAATCCCCCACTAAAACTTCTGTACCTCCCAACAGCTCAGGAATCGGCTTTGGATTCTGCCAGTCTTGGGTTGGGTTGGGAGGAGACCACATGATGTGTCTTCCCAAGAAGAAAGAAAATTCTAGAGAACCACCATGAAGTCCAGAGGTACTTATGAAAACAATGGGCTTGAACTCACTTCTCATCTTACATTGACTGTTTAATTAATGTTTATTGAGTAAGTTAATGAATGAATTTCACTCAACTTGGAATATACAGTCTCAGGTTATGGTGGCAGGAGACTGGACTGGGTTTCTTCCCTCTGTTTATTCCAGAGATTTTTTTATGGTTCATTGATCCACTTAGAGGTGTCAGGGCAGCTTTTTTATTTCAGCATCCTGCCAGTTTTATATGTATGTTAAACAGGCTCCTTTTCATATAAAATAACCACAATTTTAACACAATTTTTTACATTTGTTCTTTCCTTCCTTCCTTCCTTCCTTCCTCTCTCCTTTTTTTCTCCCTTCCTTCTTTCCTTCCTTCCTCTCTCTCTCTCTCTGTTTCTTCTTTTCTTCCTTTCTTTTGAGTGGGTCTCACTACATTGCCCAGGCTGGTTTCAAATTCCTGGCTTCAAGCGATCCTCCTGCCTCAGCCTCTCAAGTAGCTGAGATCACAGGCAGAAGCAACTGCACCCAGCAACAAAAAGTACTTTGATTCATTCCTAAGAAAGGCATTGAAATAAACAAAGAAAGATTACTATAGCCGTGGATCCATTTGGTTGATTGTTAGAGAAAGTGAAAGTCAAATCTTAAGCCTAATGAGTCAGGTGATGGTGAATGCTAATGTGTGTGTGTGTGTGTGCGTGCTTGTATGTATAAACAAAAGAAGGCAGCTAGGTCAGGGGAGGAAACACATTCCAATAGTACAGAAAAATACACACACACACACACACAGAGACAGGGATAGACAGATAGAGAGAGATGCAAGAAAAGATCGGAAAATTTTTCCTTTCCCCAACCCTGCTAGACTTAGAAGTACTCCAAACGAGTGCTTTTCAAACTATCCATGGTGAAGAAAAAGGTTTTGTTATTTGGTTTTGCTTTTTCCTTTCCTATAAGTTATGGACTAACACTACAAATGCTCTAAAATGAATTATTTTAAAAATAATATAAAATAAGTATACACAAAATAAATGACACTATCCTTCCAGACATCTCTTACCCCAAGCTTGCCCTTGTGCTGAAGGAACTAGACACCAAACCATGTAAGAATCCACCTTTAAAATTTGAAGACTATCAAGTGAGCAAATGATACGGCATAGTTGCCCAAAGAAGTGGGTGACAGTAGTAGCAGAAACAGAACAGCTGCCCTCACCCCTGTTCCCCTGCCAGCTGATCCAGCATTCTGGGGACAGCCCACTGATTTCAATGATGAAGGCACATTCTACTGGCCAGCGGCAGCTCAGCAGAGAGGACTACAAAGAGAGGAGCTACAAGAAAACCTCCTGTTGCGTCTCACGGAGATTTGGCAAGGCTTCGTATGCATATTTGTTATTTATTTTCTTCTTGAATTATACTTATTTATCTAATCTTGTGCAAACAGTTCTTGCAAGAAGTGAGGACTGAGGAGTCTGAGCTTGCTGCGAAATGTGAATTCCTAAGTGCGGCAAGGACATGGCTAAGAGGGTAAGAGCAATGCCTGGGCCGTCTCTTGGTGGCAACATTAACAGTAGAGGGACTTTGAACTCCTGGATGCCCTGACATTTCTTCTCCTGCCATTTGCTGTTCCGCTCCTTTGCCTCCTGCTCGGTGTCCACCCTTTTAACAGTACCATTTCATTCCTCAGACAAACACTACTTACTGCCTCTGCCCACCACACTCCATTTCTGTCATTCCTCTGGGACTTATTGGCTTCGTTTCTGGCCTGTGGCATTTTGTGTGTAGCCCTTCCTCTCCAAAATATGCCTGTTAAAAAGTATAAGCCAAAAGTAGGAAGCAAATAAATATGGCAGTAACAATAAAAGCATGATTTATTTGAGAAGTCTCCCTTGGTTTGATGAGATGTCTCAGATTCCACAGAAAAGTCATGCTATACTCAGAGCTCACAGAATGATGAATACATTTCACAAAAGTGTCCCCACTTACTGTAAATCATAAGCTTCATACATTAGCTTGACCCTTGTTGACTCCAGCAATGTGCCGTAGCACACAATTCACTCTCTCTGAGCTTTGTTCTTGCCTTTCTTTGTGGTTGGGTTGTCACAATTGCCACATGGCCTTCAGTGCACACACAGAGCCCTAAGGAATATCCTTTCTAGTTATAAGCACAGATTTCCAAATCAGACAGAACTACGTTTAAGTCTTGGGTCCACCATGTAACAGCTGTCTGACCTTGGACAGGTTACTTAGAGTCAAGGAGACCTAGTGTACTCATCTATAAAATGGAATGATGATAGCACCTGGCCCAGAGTGTTACTGTGAGGATGAAATTAGATGGCATACATAAAGTTATTGCAGTGCCTGGGACATAGTAGACACTCAATAAAAGTTAGCTATTATTGTAATCTGTCCTGGGGGACAGGATGCACACCATGTCCTCTAACAGGTAACAAAGAACATTCGAAGAAATTGAGCTGAAAAATAAAATATAAGTGAATATGATTGTTGATTCCTATAAGCCTGCTCATTTATTCAGGATGTGTTTACTCAGGACCTGCTGGTTACTGTGTTAGGTTAATAAGGCAGAATACCTTAATGAGGAGCTCACACATATTGGAAAAAGCAAACCCATAAAAAGAAAATAACAATTCTTATATCATCTTTGCTAGCCAAACAAAGATTTGAGGGTATGAACTGATGTTAAGTTGTGTCCTTGGGAAACCTGATCACTTGTAAAAACCTACCTGAAGTAATGACGCCCTGAGCTCTGGCCCACATTTGAGGCAGCTTTGAGGACAAGTGCACATGGGGTAAGGAAGGGAGCATGGCTTCCCTGGGGCCTGATCTAAAAGAGCACCCCCAAACCCAAAAGATTTAAGGCCCAGGAATGTCTGTCAACCGTAGTTGTTATGGCAGACCCACTGATGCACATCAGGAAGGCAACCAACGAGACTCAAGCCAAATTCCCCCTTTAAATTCACTTCCCGGCACATCTTTCTGCAGGGTGTGTGCCGCTCTAGAAGGCAGCAGCAGCAGGGGCCCAGACCACTGCTTTTCTCTCCACTGTTGTTTATAAAATTGAAGAGAGAAAAAGCAGCATCGGTCTCAAATTAATCTTCTCCTCAGTCTAAAGGATGTGAGCATCAGGTCCATCGTCTCCGAGCAAAATGTTCTGCGTGTTCTCTTGAACAAAGAGCATCTGTGACCAGTGGACTTGCCTGTTACCAGTACATGATAAAGGGGACAGCGGAACAGCCTCAGCCTCGGTGGGAGCTGCTTTCTTTCTTTTTCTCTTTTCTTTCTTTCTTTTTTTTTTAATGCCTTTTTAAGAGGCAGCAGAAAAGGCTCTTCTTTAGAAAAGATTTCCTGGTTTGAGGGAGGGTTAAATAAACAAATGATAACACCAATCAACCCTCTTTGCTTACAGCCTGCAGAGTCAATCTGCCTCCTGGCTGTGGAGCTACCAACCAGCAAAGGCAAACTAATTAGACACAGACAAACACTTAGGCAATCACACCTTGTGAATGTAAGCGTCTTTCTGTCATTTGGCAAGTCTCTCAGCTGCCTCTGAGCGTGAGACAACAAATCCCCTGCAAACAAGTTCCTCACGCTCCCCGTTAGTGAGACCTAACGGATCACAATGGCTAGAGGTGAAAGGTGGCAGTCTCGTCAGGTAATGACATCTCTCCAACAGCCCATATTAAAACAGCGGCACTTGTTTAGACTAGCCTATTTGCACCTACCTACAGAGGGCCTTTTTAATGTAATTATTAGCCTCTGCCGCCCTGCTTAGGATTTGAAAATATCGTTCATTTTCATCTTGCTTCAGCTACCGCTGCTATCTCCTATTCAGGCTCAGTCACCTCATCTTCCCACAACTAAGTGTAGAAACAAGCAAGAGCTGGAAGAGCTGAATTAACAAGAACAAGTTGGCAGGTGAGCTATGTGACAAAAAAAAAAAAAACAAGAAGGGATTTGACAATATATTCTAATCACTACCTGTCTGTGGAAATCTGGAAAAAATTTAAATGGCTTTTCTTAGCAAGACCAAAAAGCTACTGCAATAATTGACCAAACCTATAGATGTAAAAGCAAAGAGGCTGGAATCTAGTAATAGTATGCAGCTGGTAAACAACTATACGTTGCTTTTTTTAAAAAAAAAAAAAAAAAAAAAAAAAAAAAAAAAAAAAAAAGGCTGGGCGCGGTGGCTCAAGCCTGTAATCCCAGCACTTTGGGAGGCCGAGGCGGGCGGATCACGAGGTCAGGAGATCGAGACCATCCTGGCTAACACGGTGAAACCCCGTGTCTACTAAAACATACAAAAAAAAACTAGCCAGGCGCGGTGGCGGGCGCCTGTAGTCCCAGCTACTCGGGAGGCTGAGGCAGGAGAATGGCGTGAACCCGGGAGGCGGAGCTTGCAGTGAGCTGAGATCCGGCCACTGCACTCCAGCCTGGGCGACAGAGCGAGACTCCATCTCAAAAAAAAAAAAAAAAAAAAAAAAAAAAAAAAAAAAAAGCAGAGGGAGGCAAGAATCTATTGACAGGCTGGGCTAGGAGTTCTGATAACTGCTCATCACAGTGCAGAATTCGGCCTTTGACATTTTAAGTAGCTGGAAGGGATGGTCCCACCTGACCTTACTCTGTATTATACAAACAAATGCATCATCATGTAAAAGTTTGGCTGATACATTACAGACCTGTAGGTCAAAGACCAGAATTTCTAAGTCCCCCGAATGGTTTCCATCTCTGCTTATAAGTGTCCAGGTCATATTCGGGCAGAGCAGTGGGGCATTTTATCTACCCACTATTAATTGTTAAATATCTGCTGTTGCTTGGAGCTGTGCTCCGTTAAAAATGATGCAGTTGACTTTCTGTCGAGATGGCTTTCAATCTTGCTCCTCAAACCTTACTGGTGCTCTCGTTGCTCTGTAGTTTATGGCCATCACTTATTAATGCTTATAAACAGGGATGATTTTTTTCAAAGGTAACAACAGCTTAACCTGTCACTGAGGAGAGGCGTTTGTATAAAGGAATGCACAGCTTCCTACCTTCTTCCTGTATTTTTCCTTTTGTCACTTCTCCTTTATCTTCTTTCTCTCCATCCCCCTTCCCCATGGAAGGGGCAGATTTTATAGAAGTCAGCTTCCAGAAGAGCTTTGAATGAGAATAATTAGGGCCACAGAGACTCTAGGATGGGAATAGTATGGGATAAATCTCCAGGACAGAAAAATTTTTTTAAAAGGCCACCTGTAAAGAGAGTGCCTAGAAGAAGTATTTATTCTGCATGTCTTGACCTATTACTTTGTGCCAGGTACTGTGCTAGGTAAGCAGGATATGAAGAAAAACGGAAATGGTCCCTGCTCCAATATACTGAGGAAAAGAGAAATCATGGCAATTGTGAGATGATTCCACCCTTAACCATCTGATTCTAAATCAGCTGCTTATCAGTGCATTAGCCACTCTGTTAACGCCAATTCAGAATTACTAGGAAGAGATTACTGCTCACAACTGAAAATGAGGGCAAAAATTCAAAATCAAAACAGCAAATGAGAGGACATTAGAGAGAAAAGACAAAGTTTTTCTAGTAAATGACACAATTTTAACAAAAACTTTTAGACAAGAAAATAAGAGAAACAAGATCAGAGTTTTGCTCTCCTCTCACTGACTCTTTTCAAATCAGGAGACAGGACTCCAGGAACAAGATGGAGGCACAGAGCAATGCCTGCAATGCCCATTCACTCTTCAACTTCTGATCCAAATAATCAAAAAGATTCACAAAAGGACAAAAATTGGCAACTGCCCTGAAAGCTGATCATGACAGGTAATCATAGGCAATGTTCAAGGAGGAGGTTCCACTAACTGCTAAAATAAGTGAGGATAGGTTTAAAAGTGCACTCTTAGGATGTATACATAGTATCTTTTGAATCCAAACAATATGGAGGAACTTGAAAATGATAGAAAAGGACTTTGATCCCAGCGTCTGCTCCCAACCTAAGCGTGCACTAATCGATAAAGGTGCATTGACCAAGAAAGTCACTGGCCACCCTTCAGTGGCATTGGATTGCCTCCTGAGCTTCCAGAAATAACTGCTGCCCAGCAGTGCCTGCTTGACATCATTCCTATGGCAACAGCACAGGAGTTTGAAGGATTAAATGGCAGAATTTCACATCTTGGGATATAGAGTCTCCTGCAGAAAAGAAGGGAGACTTTTCTCCCTTGCAGAAAAGCAAGGGAGGAGTCAGGAAAAGTTGTGGGAGAAGACACACTGAAGTACATTGCCTTTTAGGATCTACCATGTCACAGGAAACACTGCAGCCTCCTCCTCACTCTCCAACACAGCCAGGGACCCATGTCCTCCACGAGGCCACAGGCTGAGCCCAGTAGACAGCCCTTCAGCCCCAGCCATGTGGCTCTAACGGTCCAAAGTGTTTTCACCCAAGTGAACAACGAGGGGCATTAGGCCTGCTCGCGAACCTCCCAATCTAGTGGCAAATACTTCATTTGGATGGACGACCCCCAGTGCTTAGAAAATGACAAAGAGGAAGGTACTGGGGACTGTGAGAAAACAAACTCTATACCAAAAAAAGGTATATCGCAGAATATTCCAATCACATCTCAAAAATGTTTCTACAGGAAAATTTTTAAAATATTAGAAAATATTTGCTAGTCCTTCATGAAACCAAGGCAGGGATACGTCAGGTAGAATACTATGAAGCAAAGGCAGAGCTGAAAAGGAAACTAGGGAAAGAGTTCAGGGCATCTAAAATGGAATCTTCCAATAGAAAATCTGCATTAGAGGCAAGAATAAGGAAAATTATCACTATCCTTTTCCTCTATGTTCTTGGGAACTTTCTCAACTGCCTTCTCCAAATTACTGTTTGTTTTCTATAGAGATAGAAAATAAAAAATTGAAAGACAAGGCTGGGCGCAGTGGCTCATGCCTGTAATCCAGCACTTTGGGAGGCCGAGGTGGGCAGATCACCAGAGGTCGGGAGTTCATGACCAGCCTGGCCAACATGGTGAAACCCCGTCTCTACTAAAAATACAAAAAATTAGACGGGCACGGTGGCGGGAGCCTGTAATCCCAGCTACTTGGGAGGCTGAGGCAGGAGAATCACTTGAACCTGGGAGGCGGAGGTTGCAGTGAGCTGAGACCACGCCATTGCACTCCAGCTTGGGCAGCAAGATTGAAACTCTGTCTCAAAAAAAAAAAGATTGCAAATACAAGAGATATGAACCATCAGCTTAAACTTTCTTTAAATTTCTTTAAATTTCTTTAAAATTTTAAGAATAAGTATGTAGATGAAAAGAGGGGGAGAGGACATATAGTGGCCACAACTCCCATTATAATATTACTAGAGACTTTTGTTGCCAAAGTTATTCACTTCCACTGTTTTCTAAATTTTCCTGCTTTTCCTATTTCCTAATAGTTCCTAATCATACCATGGCTTTTAAAAGAGCTAACTAAGTAGGACAACTTATAAAACTGTAAAGTATAAAAGTAATTGTATACATATTAATGTGGGCCATAAATGACTTCATCAAACACTTATTGAAGATCTGCCTGTGATGGTCAGTTTTATGTGACAACTTGACTAAGTTTTGCTACCCAGTTGTTTGGTCTGATACCAGTCCATATATTGCTGTGGAGGTGTTTTTTAGGTGTGACTAATATTTAAATCAGAGTAAAGCAGATTATCCTCCATAATGTGGTCAAGACTGCAACATCACTTTTATCTGAATTTCCAGCTATTACCCTGATCTACAAATTTCAGACTTTGTACCCCCACAATCATGTGTGTGTGTGTACACATACATATGTGTGTGTGCGCACATACATATACACATATCTATATATAACTAACATATATCATATTGGTTCTGTTTCTCTGGAGAACCCTCTGACTTACATGCTGTCATATATAAGGTCTTGTGCTACATTCTGTGAGGTCCACAAATAAATAGCACCTGCATTTCCATTATCAGGAAATATATATCTCACTCAAAAAAAGAAAAATTCACCCAATCCTCCGTGTACCCAGCGGTGTACTGGAGCTGCAAAATGAAGAAGAGATACTACTGTTCAAGGTGCTCACAATCTAGCCAAGAAGATGACATACACAAGATACAAATCTATATTGCATCATGGGGAAGATGTCATAAGAAAGGGGCAAACAGTTTCCAGGGGTGTTTACAAAGAGTTAAGAGCTTCTGCCAGAAGGAACTGGGAAAGAATTCATTAAGAAGACAGCATTGAACCCGAACGCTCACACTGTGGGAATGTGCCAAATTAACTTGAACCACTGGAAAATTCCATTATAGGGGTCAGAGGCTACAAGTCACTGGAACCCCAAAGGCCCCAAAAAACCACAGATTGTAGGAAGAGATGTTCTGTTTGATGGGGCTCTGCACAGCATTGGTCCTGTGTCCACCAGGAAAAAGTTCCCCCAACATTCTTGGATTAGGCAGCCAAGACCAGGGTCATGCAAGTGACACAGATGCTATACAGGTCAGGTGGTTGCCCTAGCTTCACCTGGCCTTGGAGAACATCAGGCAATCAACTAAAGGGCAGCCTGGCTTCAGGGACCTTTTCAGAGCAACTTCCAAAATCTGCTTGGGTCAGTCCCCAGTCCCTTCTTTGTCCGCACTCTCCAACTCTGAGTTTATAGCTATGGCTTGAGCAAATTATGAGGACAGAAAATTATTTTCATTGCATATTGCTTCAGTAAGCAGAGATTTAGAAATATTCCCATCAAAAAGCTACCTACAAATGCTGGTGACTAAGCAGGAGTTACAACCCAAATGTCTTAGGGGCCCAGGCCACCTAGATGTGTAAATCAGGGTGGGGCAGAGTCATAGGGAGCTGTATGAGCTGGTGAAAATTCTCCAGATGCATCTGCAGCCAGATTTGGCCCTTCGTCCTACCCCCCATTTGTGCCCTGTGGCTTAAAGGGTTAACTTTGACTATCTTTAAAATGCAGGTATTTGAAACAATACATTTCCAGAAGGCTCTACAATGCTAAAGTTTGACCAAACTACTTACAAAAGTTATACTAGGATTGGACACCAGGGTACCCTTTATACTTTTAATCTTTTCCCTTCTGAATAAGAGCATTAGGAACTACCTGCAGCAACTGCTTGACCCAATTGACGCTATGATTTCGGCAGGAAAAGGTGGTCTCAACTGGGGAGTGAGATGGAATTATGCAGGATCCAGGGCTCCATATGGCCCCTCGGTCAGGGGTACCATTAGAGTACATCAAATGCATTACCTTCTCTCAAAGAGCTGGCTGGGGGCCTTCTCATTCCATCTGACCACCTGTCCCTTTTTCCTTCTCTGTCACAAAGACTTTTTCCTCCCTTCATACTATACCAGTGCCGCACACTCAGCTCTTGCCAGTCACAGTGGAGGTGGAGGAGGCGCTGAGATATCAGGAACTGCCACCCTTCAGCTCTCTCTAAGACTGGAGAGAAGTCAGCTGTCTCTCCAAGAGAGGGTCTAAGAGAGTCACCGGTTCAAAATCCAAAGGTCATTAAGGAGTGCTCAGTCTTTAAAGAGCCAGGAAGGTACACCAAGATGAGAGAAGTCAGGCTCCTAAATGTGTGGGCAGGGGTTTCTGGATTCCCAGGCGTACTGAAACAGTTTGCAATGCAAGGCAGGATGTCCTACACTTGGCTCATGTCCAGATGGAAATATTTTGCATCTGTTTATGAATTCATGTGTTTAGAGAACAGAAAAATGTTTTCGCTAAGACAGAGTAACAGATAGAGGAAACTGAGTACAGACAGAAAAGTTAAAACAAAAATTCACCCTCCTTCTAACTGTGCCTAGAATCAATAATGGCTTTCAAACAGTTTGTGCAGCACTATCCTGAGTGTCTGAACTGGAGACCGTCACATTCTGCTTCTATATCATGACCCTCCCTCATTTCCATTCATTATCTCTTCCCAGTGGAGCTCTGTGAATAAACCTGTCACTCCTCAAGCCAGCCTTTCTCAGCAGCCCAGTGAAGATGCCAGCCTCCATGCTTGCAGAGACAAGGCGGAGCTCTTCACGGTCTGTGACACTCAAAAACATTGACCCCTGGCTGGAATTGAAAAATGGAACTACCTTTGTCTCAGGGATATCTCTGTTTAGGGGGAAGACAAATTCTAACCATAAAACAATATCCTTAATGCTTCTTTAAAATCGAGTTGCTTGTAAACATACTTAGCACAAGTCTAGACCTATAAAGTAAGTGCTCAACAAAGTAAGTGCTCATTTTTGGTTGATTAATTGATCAAGTCTCCTCTCCCAGCCCATGCTCAGAAATGCTTCCCATGGTTCTCCTTAAAGGCTTTGCTGCCCAAGAACATCCTGCTTTAGAAACCTCTGCTTTAAAGTGGAATCACACCGAGAAGAAAAAACACCTACACCGCAAGGAGCCAACAGAAGGCATGACTCAAAAATGGCCAGAGGCACTTGAAAGCCCCATTTTACTTATATTCAGTAACTTCACATTTTTTTGTGAATCATTGATGTGGAAAGAGAACTTCAACTTACCTCAAACTCACCAAAAATGCTCTTGGCTGGGGAACTTCAGGGATCTCCCTAAACATATGGAATTTTGGGTTCTACATTCTATGGTTTCCAACCTGCATTACCAGCTCTACATTGCCACTACTTAGGGTTGTGTTCAGTGATGCTATCAGTTCACCCTTCTGTTTTCCAGAGACTCCTGTGGTCACTTTGGAATTGAGTTATGTGTCTTTATTATATAGCGGCAGTGGGAAAAATGGAAAAGAAGTAACTATTAACAAGATATGGTTACAGTTAAAACTTTTAGACGCTTATGTTTTCATTTGCAGAGAGAAAATCCCCTCTTGTCCATCTTCCATAGACACCATCTCAAATTATAACATCCTTACTGTCTTCCAAGACCCCTCTCAAATGCAGCCTCCAAAAAGTCTTTCTAGATTCTACTAGATGTGACTTATTTCCCCAACTCTGGTGTCAGACTGCCTAGTATCCAATTCTAGCCCTATGCATTCTAGCTTCAGATAACTTGGAAAGTTATTTAAGCACCATGTGCCCCAATTTACTCATCTGTAAAATTGAGAGAATAATATAACCTAAATCAAAGGGCCATGAGAGTCAAAAATTGAACCCATAAATAGTGCTTAGAATGCTATCTGGCCTATGTAACACTTATTGAAGTGCTATTGCTTCTCGGCCTTTTGGTTAAGATCAAGTGAAGCTAAGCGCTATTATTGGCTATTAGCTATGAACTCCAATAGAACTTGTATTTCTTGAAAAGTTTTTGCCTTACTTCTTTATCTGTATAGCATCTTGCCCCTCTACCTCTCTCCACTTTTCTTACATATTTAGAGAGATCGCTCATCTCCCTTAGCCGGGAGGGGTTTTAGGTGAGTTCAGAATAAATTGAAGTTCTCCATCTTAAAGTAAGGTGCTTGGGAGTAGGGACAGCATCTTATCTTTGTAGCTGGTTCATATATATGTATGACAAATATTGAAATTAAACACACGAGGTTTACACAGTGCCTAACATAAGCTAAGCTCTTATAATATACTTGTTGGTTTTTTGTTGTCATAATCTTATACCAAGAAGAATCATCCAAATGTCTATATCAAATTTGTGCCTATATCTGACATGTCTTTATGTACATGAAGTATATATCTTTGAAAGTATCCACATACAACTGAGAAACAAGACATAACACAAAGTCAAATTTTGCCTTCTGGTAATCTGCCAAGACTGAAAAAGTCTGACAGCACACAGAAACTTTTCCTGACATACAGAGCTGTCATCAGCATTTCCCCACCTTCCCAGTGACACACAAATGCTGCAGTGGCTGCCAGAAACATTGGCGACCAGAGCAAGGATGGTGCCCTGCCCGTAGTTAGTAGTTACTATATTTATTTTCACTCTGATCTGTTGTCAGCTTCATTTCCTTCAGATCCATGGCTATATTGTGAGATATGATTGCAAGTCTTTATCATTTGGCTTGTAATATCTATTTTCAAAAAGTTCTTTTGTGAATGCAAGGTAAATCTAATAGTTGTTTTGTTTGTTTTGTTTTTAATGTTCTTAGACATTCTCAACATCAACACAAACCTTTCCTACATTTCTTTTTGCTTTAATCTTTCAGGATTTTGCCCCCAAGAATTCCTTTTGTCAGTCTTTTCTTTCTGATGCTTCCACCCTGGTACTTGGTCATTGTAAGCTTCTCTGATTGATCTCTAAAGAGATGAAATCTTCTGGGCTCCTCTATAGAAACATCCAGAGAGCAATTTGGAATGTAATTGGTGTATCAACAGGTACACCTGTTGGGAAGCAGATGTACCTGTTCCCCCTAGTGGGAAGCAGAAGGGCCGCTCAGATGGGACTCTGAGGGAATGGGATGGAAAAGGATACAAGGAAGGTCTATTTATAAAGCAGGGTCAGGAGATCCAACAAGGAATAGGAATATAGAGGCATCCAGGACTAGCAACAGTAGGAAGCTGTTGCCACCATGGGCCTGAAGGAGCCAGGGAAGGAAATAGTGTTTCATGCCGGAGCTTGGTGAGAGCTGCAGCCACAGATATGGGGCCAGCCGGCAGAAGTTATAGTCTGGGAGGATGCAGACTCTACCAGGCAGGGATGGGCAGGTGTTACAGCCAAGGGGTCAGCCACCTGGAGCCCACAGCAGAGAAGCAAAGAGCAGGGAATGAATCTCACAGGGAAGGTGGGGAAGGGTGAGCTGAGAATAACTAGCACCATGTACATGAAAGTGTATGTCTCTAAACCTGTCCTGTAAATGAAACTGCACCCTGTCACCCTGCGCACCATAGCAAAACTTCATCTACACAGCCTTCCAAGGGAGCCTAAAGACCTTCCTACTTGTTTGACTCTAACACATCTTTGTTAGTGTTACTGGAAAAGAGAGGTCATTTTAATTTCTAAAGACAGAATGTACTATAACCTTACTTGTGACTGTAATTCTCTCCGACGCTCCTAAGATTTGTGCTACGTCACTCTTTTGGTTGCAGAAACATATTAAGGAGGAAAATTTTCTCTTTTCTAACTGATAATGTCTGGAATAAAAACAGCAATTAATGTAGTTTCTAATGGATTGTGCTATTTTTTAAGTGGATAATTTTCTGTGTTCCAACTATAGATATAAAGCAATGGTCTTCATCCTGGCGGTTTGTCAACATCAACTTCAGACGTTGTATCTAGTACAGTTCTGCGATCTGCCCCACAGAGCCTCAATGGAGAATCATTCATTTAAAATTATGGACATATGATTGGGTAGCTCTACATAGAAATTTGCATCCAGGTCTCTTTGATCTGTCAATAAAGTTTAACATCATTCTATGTTATGTTTTTTAAAGATCTCCCATGTTAGTCACAAGATAACTGATTAGTTGAAGGTATATGCCCAAGGGAAATAGAATTTAACTTTCACATAATTTCATGCTTTTAAAAAGAAATGGATTTAATTCAAATTGAGGCTTTTCACAGACAGAATTAAAACTACTCTGTGTCAAAGACGAGGACTGTGGCATTTTTAAAAAGTAAAATGAACAAACTAAGGCCGGGTGCGGGGGCTCACTCCTATAATCCCAGCACTTTGGGAGGCCGAGATGGGCAGATCGCTTGGACCCAAGAGTTTGAGACCAGCCTGTGCAACATGGAGAAATCCCATCTCTACTAAAAATAGAAAAACTAGCCGAGCGTGATGGTACATGCCTGTAGTCCCAGATACTTGGGAGGCTGCGGTGGGAGGATCACCTGAGCCTGGGACACAGAGGTTGCAATGAGCTGAGATCGCACCACTGCACTCCAGCCTGGACCGTAGAATGAGACCCTGTCTCAAAAATAAACAAATAAATTTTTTTAAATGAGCAAACTAAAACTTACCTCTATGGCCTTCCAAACCCAGCTCAAATCCCTCCAGAGAATAAACAACACAATGTATATTAAAAGGCACAAAGCCGGGCCGGGCACGGTGGCTCACGCCTGTAATCCCAACACTTTTGGGGAGGATCACGAGGTCAGGAGATCAAGACCATCCTGGTTAACACGGTGAAACCCCGTCTCTACTAAAACTACAAAAAATTAGCTGGGCGTGGTGGCAGGCGCATGTAGTCCTAGTTACTCAGGAGGCTGAGGCAGGAGAATGGCGTGAACCCGGGAGGCGGAGCTTGCAGTGAGCCAAGATTGCACCACTGCATGGCCTGTGAGACAGAGTGAGACTCTGTCTCAAAAAAAAAAACAACAACAAAACACAAAGCCTTTATTCTTCGGTATCTCCAACAGAAAGCAAATCCTGCCATCAACTGAATTAGCAAACTATTCCACACTACTTTCTATTTTGTACTTGTTTGCTTATTTGTTTGCTTGTTAATTTTACCACCTTTCACTTTCTGAGTTGTTAAAGCACTCATTTGTGTACATGTTGCACGTGGACATGAACACTTTGAGGTCAGAGACTGTATGTTGCTCATTTCTGCATCATTACCCACAGTGTTAGTCCACTGTAGGTGTTCACTCTGTTTGTTGAATTAATACATTACTTTAAAAACAAATGTGTTTCTTTCAAATGTCTGAGTGAAAAAAAAAATGCACACGGTCCTAGTTATGTTTTGCATTGACCTACAGCTTTCTCCATCATACCAACCTATGGTGCCATTCTCAGTTATTCCACTCTAGGTCCAGACAAAAAGGAAAATCCAGATTCCAGATTCCAGATCCAAAGATTCCATGCTCAATTTAAATATTGAAGTCACCATGGGTTTCAGGTTCAGAATTTCAGGAAACTTTTGCAGACAAATGTTTATATCTATTTAGTGGACTTTCTTGAATTTTGTATAATCTCTCGATTTTCTATTATTATTGAACCTCTCTGCAGGTCTCTCCTGATGAATAACAAGCATCTTCCATTTATTTTTGCTCTACATCATTTTAATGAAATTTTAAAGCCACCTACAAGATGCAGGATACTGGTTTTAAAAAAAAGAACTGCAAATATATTATTTGATAGCCAAAAGCTTCAGTAAAAGATATATTTTGGAAGTACTATCCCTGAAATCATGCACGTGATGAAAAAGGATCGGAACTGATGAATTTTAATATAACTAGGCAAAAACCCAATGCCTGCCACACCAGCTGGTCATCCTGCTTTAGCCATTAAAAGTGGCCTTTTTTGTGGCTAACAACAGAAATGTTGGTCAATCAGGCACAGCTGTAGGTCTGGGCTTGGAGCCCACTCTCAACCTTGCCCCTCCCTTTCTTCCCCCAGGCTAGGACGGAATGAAAGGGTCAGGATTGGCAGTAGGCACAGAGAAAGGGAAAACCACGATGCTTAAATCCAGAGGAAAGATTGATTGCTGCAGCATCTCAGGCCTTAGCCCATTAGGTAAAGTTTAACCCCTGCAAAGCAGGTCACTTGGCAAAAATGAATGGAGAATACAAACTTCAGGTTGAAAGACGAGGAGGAGGCAAGGGGAGATGCTCTGCTGCATATGGTGTTCCATTAATAGGTATCACACTCCATAATGGGAACATTTTTATACAAATGTGTTCTTTGGAATCCAGCCAAGAGCAGAGCACCCCAGTGAAATCACAATGCACAGCTAATGATCTATTTTGGTGAATTTGGCACTAGAGACTAATAAACCAATTTGTCCCCAAAATGTTAAATCACTTAGCGCTTCTATGGAGGTGCTAAGTGCATCTAGAACTTTTGGGGAATGTCGATAAAAAATTAGAGACTACTCAGAAGCCTTCAGCCTTGGCTTGCCATCCCTTATCCTCAGATTAGAGGGCTGCTGAGCACCTGAGGAGACTGAGTAAAGCCTGCTGCTGCAGGAAGCAAGTGGTCGGACTGAGTCACAAACGTGCTTCCCGGCCTAATGAGAGACTGAAGAGCCAGTGAGCATTCTCTCTCAGCCAAGGCTGTCAACCTGCGCCTCCGCTGTAATCACTGGCTTCATCTTCTCACTCCCCATCCCCACATTCTGCCAGCCACTAATTCCCTCTCTCTGCACTGCCAATCTCCCAATCCCATAAACAGGACATTGACTCCCCCCTCACATTTACCATTTTCCTGTACACTTCTCCTCTATTCCCTCTATTCCAGCCCTCAGCCCTACACCCCAGAATTTTAAAAACTGTCTGCTGGAACTCCGTCCCACCAGCCTCCCTCACCTCCAACCATCCTGCATGTTAATGAAAGATAAATCTTCATTAACTAACACTCTCAAAAACTTGTTCACCAATTTGGAAACTTCCAATGGCTCCCCAGTACCTGCCACATCAAGTCTGAACTCAGCCATTTTATTGTCAAAGCCCTTTATAAGATTCAACGGTTCAACCGAGAGATAGCCTTACTTTCCATGAATTGTCTTACCCTGCTTGGCTCAGGAGAATCATTAGTCATCGTTGAATAAATAAATCCCTGCTACTGCTTACCCTGGAGCCCTCTACAAAGAGTGAACAAGTTACACAGAGCTTGTGTGAGAAACAATAAAATCCAGAAGTAAAGTCTGCAATTTAAAGTATCTGCCCTTGTGAATTACAACTTAGAGCTCAGGTTAAAAAACACTATTGATTTTCTTGGTCTATGGCCCACCCACCCCCATCTACACAAAAACGTTCCCTTTCCCATGAATCCAAAGTTAGTACAAATCTATCAAACTATTTTTTATGTTGCAGTAACAAATAAAAGCAATTTTATTGAGATAGCTGATTGCCCTACATCTGTCCTTTGCTCTCGTCAGGCTGGTCTCATATTCCACAAAAACCTGCAGTCACACTTACTCTGCGCCCACACATCTGCATGGCTCCTCTTGGCATGCTCCTTCCCCTCTACTCCCTCTATCCAAATCCCATTCTGTAAGACTTGATTCGAGCTTCATCCCCTTAGGTGTGCTTGCCCTAGATACCCCACCCTCCAAGATTTTATTCTTGAACAGTATTACATTATCACTTACTATTAAAGGCAAATGTTCTCTCTGTTACTGATTGCTAAGTACTTCATAGGAGTCATTTTTGCTTCTGCAAGGAGAAAGGTCATAATATAAATGTACATATGTTTCCACATAGTGCTATGGTCATAGTAGGTGTCAAATGAGTCAATTGGTCAATCAATTCATGCTTCAATTCTATCATTATAGTACTTAAAATAGTGCTTCTCATATAGGAGAGACTCAAAAATTTAATCAATAGACACTTTGTGAAGCATTTTCTAATCCACTACATATAGGTTGAAATATTCTCTATCAATCAGTATGGCTTCTGTGCTACAGAAGGTTAACTATCCTTCCAAAATTTGTGCCCCCTCTTCCTGTAGATCAAGTTGTCTCTGAGAAGCAGTAATCTTGCACCTAAGTGAAGAAACCACCAGTGGAATGTAGCCACGGTCATTTCTGAGCCAACATGGCTAAAATGTGGGTATGCCTTCTCCACCTTCTCTTTTCCCAGCTGGAAAGATGCCACCTGGATGCAGGTCTCTTGAAGCTTTAGAGAATGGTGGAGTTAAAAGTTCGAAGGAACTGGATCCCTGAATCACCACATGGAAGAACCTCCTGCCAATCACTATCATGTGCATTGGACTGTCACGTATATGAGAAATGCTTTTATCATGTTTAGCTACAGAAATCTGTGGTTTGTTACAGCTAAACAATCACTTACCTACCTCCGAAAGAGTAAAATTGCCACTGAGGAGAAGAGTAGTTCAAAATGAGAAGCAATTAAACTCTCATGCATTAATACATGATGAGTTATCCAGCTAAAGGCTAATTGGCTTGTAGAGTGTGCCACTGTACATTTAATGAGGAATTCAGGCATGTTCCACCAACCCAAACGAAATGATTTTATTGTATGTTCTCACATACCCAAGCCCATAGTTACAAGGATTACATGAAGATGCCTTAATCTCCTCTCTCCAGCCCAAACTACTTTCCTGAACTAGAGAGCTATGCAAATAATTGCTGCTAGATATCTCCAGCTGGCTCTTCCACAGGCCCCTCGATCTTGGGATCCCTAATACTGATATCCTCTCCCTCTCCCATTCACCCCAACCATATTATTCCTCCTCCTGAATTTCCTAAGTGGTACTAACAACTGTCTGAAAATGGGCCTTGACTTCCACAAACGAACTTGGATCTCCCTGTTCCTGTGCTCCCCTACATAGTTTACCTGCCTCTGGCATAGCAACGGCGTGCTGTGATCACTTGTGAATGCATCTATCTTCCCACTAGAATATAAACTTCTTCAGACGGGGACCAAATATTTTTACCTGTGTCATCACAGCACTCAAATACTTGCTCAGTAAAAGAATAAGTGATCACAGGCTTAAACTACACTGCAAAACTTTTTGAAGAACACATAGGAGAAAATCTTCATGACCAAGCAGGTTGGTCAAAGAGTTTCTAAATACGATATCAAAAGTATAATCCATAAAATAAATTGATGAATTGAACTTCATAAAATTGAATGCTTTGGGGCTTCAAAAGACACCATTAAGAAAATGAAAAGACAAGCCACAGATTGAAAGAAAAGATTTGCAAATTATATTTCTTATAGAACACATATCTAGAATGTGTAAAAAGCTCTTATAACTCGATAATAAAAAAAAAGACTGAATTTTAAAATGGGCAAAGGATTTGAATAGACATTTCACCAAAGAAGATATATGAATGGCCAATAAGGACATGAAAAAATGTTCAACATCATTTATCATTAGGGAAATGAAAATTAGAACTTCAGTTGAATATTACTGCACTCTCACTAGAAAAATTATAATAGAAAAAGACAATATAAAGCATTGGCATGGATATAGAGAAACCAGAATTCTCAAAAGTCTGCTACTGGGAATGTCAAATGATGCAACTACTTTGGAAGAGTTTGGTCATTTTCTAAAAGTTTAACATAAATTTATGATATGACTCAGTCATTCAACCCTTAAGCATCTCCCTAAAAGAAATTAAAATGTAATCTACAAGAAAAAATAGAAAATGGGTATCTACACAAAGACCTGTATGCGAATATTCATAGCAGCATTATTCTTTTTTTTTTTTTTTTTTTTTTTGAGACGGAGTCTCGCTCTGTCGCCCAAGCTGGAGTACAATGGTGCGATCTCCACTCACTGCAAGCTCCATCTCCCAGGTTCACATCATTCTCCTGCCTCAGCCTCCCGAGTAGCTGGGAATACAGGCACCGCCACCATGCCCGGCTAATTTTTTTTGTATTTTTTTAGTAGAGATGGGGTTTCACTGTGTTAGCCAGGATGGTCTGGATCTCCTGACCTCGTGATCCGCCCACCTCGGCCTCCCAAAGTGCTGGGATTACAGGCGTGAACCACCGCACCCAGCCAGCAGCATTATTCTTAATAGCTGAAGAGAGGACACAGTCCAATTGTCCATCAACTGGTGAATGGAGAAACAAAAGTGTATTGTGGTGATCATTGCACAGCTCTGTAAATTTACAAAACATCATTGAATTGGATACTTAAAACAGATGCACTTAATGATATGTAAATTATACTTGAATAAAGCTTTTAAAAAAATGATAGCTTTATATCTGTATAGATATCACAAGTACCACTATAATGGCAACATGCATTTATGTACCTACCATGTGCAGGCAGCGATCCCAGCATTTTATACCTGTTAACCATGTATACATGGAATCCTCACAAAAAAGAAAATAGGTGGGTGCCATTATCATCCTATTTTGCACATAAAACTGAGGCACAAAGAGGTTAAATAACTTGTTATGTCACACACCTAACAAGAGGCTGCTCTGCAAATATTGGGAGGGAACAAAACGATCAAATCACTGCAATTGCTGTATCAAATAGATGTCTCATTTTACTCAAATAATCATGGGAAATATATAATGTTCGCATTACTTATTTTTTTCCCCTTTAGTAACAAATTAAGAATTTAAAAATTTAGTCTGAAATTATGTAAAAGTCTCATAAGTATCATCCAATTCTTCTTACCACACAGTGGAAAACTAGCATTTCTGTTAAAACACTGCTACGGAAAGGCAGGATATTCACATCAGCATCACAATTTGCTATCAAGACCAGGCCCTGCTAATCTTCATTCTACTCCAGTTTGTGGATCCAGGTCCTTTTGACCTGGAATAAAAGGTGCCAATGCTCAAAGTCTGCCAAAGTGAAGCCCCCACTTCCCTTCCGTGAAAACCAGCCTCACACGCCTGTGCCCACATCTGCAGCCATCTCTCCGGAGAATCCTCAGCATTGTCCTCTCATGTTCAAACTTGCTACTTGTCCCTGCCTTAACATGCGCTGTGTGTGTGACAGCACATTTATGCTCCTTATGAAAAATAAAAATTTTATTTAGGTAAAAAAAAAAAAAAGAATCTCTGTTGGATATGTCTAGGCTCAATTGCACTACAAGTTACACTCTGCAAAGAAATGAAATATAAAAGTCATAGAAAACCGTGTGATTTTATTGGGATAGCTGTAAACAGGCTTGTGTCATGCTATTTTGTAATTATCAAATCACCAAATAGACAACCCAAGTTAAGTCACGTGAGCAACATAAATACAAGTAGGAAAATAGTCTCACTTCTGAAAGAAGAAAAAAAGAGAGACTTTTAATTCTGCTAAGGGCCACCTGACCCAAATCTACAGTTGAATGAAATGTTTACATTCTGACATACCCAAAGATAGCTCAACTTGTGCAAGCATTTCCTGCAAATAAGATTTCTTTCCCTCTGCCAACTTCTTTTTTCCATCCTACCCTCTGGATTATAAGAATTAGCTTCTTTTTACTGAGGCTGAATCAATAATTTCATTTCTTCATTACAAATCTTAAGACAATTGCAGCAAATAAAAAAAAAATGGAATTTGACTTGCTGAGGCTTAATTATTGATGTGGTCTTTTAAAAACATTTTTGGTTCTCTGAAATGGTTTCTCAGAACTGTACTCCATTTTCTCATTGGTTCCCTATTCTGTTTGTTCTTGGCCTCTGTGTTCCTTTTCGATTTTCTGCAGGTTAGCAAGTGCTGCATTGTCTGCTTTTGAAATGTGTCTTTAGGCATGGTTTTGTTTGACAAGGAATGCCAAGGCTGAGCTGACAAAGTCTGTTTGAAAATCTTTTTCCAGGTATACACGATCAGTAAGCCTGTTCAATGTATACTGTGATTAGAATTTTTCTTCAGATATTTATATCAACATTTCCGTTTTAGGGAGAGATGTTTTCTGAGCCTACCTGTCAGAGAGAAACTTATAAAAGGTAAGAACTCTATCATTTATATATTCAAATGTAGAAATACATTTATGGTAAAGAGTTGACATCCTCCTGCCTTATGGCTTAAAAGAAAGGAGGCAGGCTACAAGCACAGTCACACTCCTCCCCCAGGCTGAAACCAACCTCTCCTTAGGAGTTCTGGCCCTCAGATATGGGATTTCAGGTTTCATTTGGAAAGACTTAGGAGGTTTTAATCATAAGAGTTTGTCTCCTGCATGCTTTCCTTTTGAAAGTAGGAGAAATGGGGGCCACAGTGTGAGGAAAACACAGCTATTGAAGGGAAGTTTGTCTCTGTAAACCCACAAACTAAGATTGCAGTCTATCAATAGGAGCTTATAAATGTGTGGGGTTTTATTCATCAAAAAGTTTCAGTATTCAGTTCGGCAAATATTCATTATTATTACCAGATGTATTTAAAGTTGGAGTACATTCTACCCAAGACCTTACCAAAATATAACATATTTCAAACTAAAAATCTATTATAAATTGCTACTCTTGTGAAATAACGCTTAGCATATTACAAAAAGCGGTGTCGCCTTGACCACCAGTTAGTTATCTAGACCCCACAAGAGTTAGGCTTACACTAACTTGCTGTAAGAAGAGTTTGCAAAGGGCCATATAAATTTTGATATCAGCCTAAGAGATGAACTAATTATTAGTTTAGTAGTCTCAAGTAGAAAAATTAATTTCAAATTAGATTAAGTGATTGAATCTTTTGATTAAAGCAGGCCCCACAGCTTGCCTACCTGAAAATACTTTCTTAGATGAAACACACAAACAGAACCTTATGCAGTTTTTTAACATCCATCCCTCAATTCACCGTTAACTAAATTCAAACTGACCTTCTCCCTAGTTATTAATATAAAAGTATATTATAAAGGAATGCCTTTGCCTCCATCATTTTATTAGAAAATATTCACTGATCACTTACTAGCCACAGTTCTAGATGCTGAAGATATAAATACAAATAACACAGTCCTTGGACTCAAGGAGTTAGAGCCCAGTGAAGGCATAAAAAGAATCAGGTGTGTTCTCAACAAAGTCAAAAATAATAAAAGAACTGAAAGGTCCCAACGTGTAAATAATAATTAGTCATTTAAAATGCTTTGCAGGATAAGATGAGGTAAATAAACGGATAGTTAAATCAAGCTTGAGAGTGTATGTCGTTTTCTCTTAAGAAGCATTTTAGACAATATTGTTTTCATGTATAATTCATCATTATTTTCCAGGGCAACATTGACATAACTATATTCCCTTTTCAACATAGTTTTCTATCAAGAACAGCAAGTTCACATACCATCTGATTCTGCCACTAAAATATATAAATGCAAGACGTTTTCCCATTAAAATCACTGAGGGTTCCTGTAATCCCAGCGCTTTGGGAGGCCGAGACGGGCGGATCATGAGCTCAGGAGATCGAGACCATCCTGGCTAACACGGTAAAACCCCGTCTCTACTAAAAATGCAAAAAATTAGCCGGGCGTGGTGGCAGGCGCCTGTAGTCCCAGCTACTCGGGAGGCTGAGGCAGGAGAATGGCGGAAACCCAGGAGGCGGAGCTTGCAGTGGGTCGAGATCCGGCCACTGCACTCCAGCCTGGGCGGCACAGCGAGACTCCGTCTCAAAAAAAAAAAAATACAAAAATACAAAAATACAAAAACCTAGCCGGGCAAGGTGGCGGGTGTCTGTAGTCCCAGCTACTCGGGAGGCTGAGGCAGGAGAATGGCGTAAACCTGGGAGGCGGAGCTTGCAGTGAGCTGAGATTCGGCCACTGCACTCCAGCCTGGGTGACAGAGCGAGACTCCGTCTCAAAAAAAAAAAAAAAAAAAAAAAAAAATCACTGAGGGTTGATAAACCTTTCTTTTTCCTGTTTTCAAGCGCTAATCAATGATGGTAATATATGTCAATGTAAGTTTCTAAATCCAACACAGAAGGGGGCGGGGAGGCAGAGAAGAAGGAATGCTTACAGAGACATTTTACACTTTACTGAGGTCTGAGTGCCAGAGCCTTGCTTTGAAACCCATCCCAGAAATGACTGGTTCCATGTGCTGATTTTACCTTAATCCAAGGTGCTTTATACACACCTAAAAGAGAAAGAGAAAAGATATGCCAATTCTCTTATTAAAACGTCGGAAGATAATAGATGTTGGTGAGGTTGCAGAGAGACAGGAACACTTACACACTGCTGGTGGGAATGTAAATTAGTTTTGCCACTGTGGAAAGCAGTTTGGAGAATTCTCAAAGAGCTTAAAACAGAACTACCATTTGACCCGGCAATCCCGTTACTGGGAGATTCCTAGAGGAATATAAATCATTCTACAAAAAAACACATGGACCCATATGTTCATCACAGTACTATTCATAGGCGCAAACACGTGGAATCAACCTAGATGCCCATCCACAGTGGACTGGATAAAGGAAATGTGGTACATATACACCAGGAAATATTATGCAGCCACAAAAAAAGAACAAAATCATGTCCTTTACAGCAAAACAGTTGCAGTAGGAGGCAATTATCCTAAGCAAACTAATTAATACAGGAACAGAAAACCAAATACCGCATGTTCTCCCTTGTAAAAGTGGGAGCTAAACATTGAGTACAGGTAGACACAAAGGGGAACAATAGACACTAGGCCTACTTGAGGGTGGAGAGTGGGAGAGGGATGAGGGTTGAAAAACTACCTACTAGATACAATGTTCACTACTTGCATCATTTGTATATCAAATCCTAGCAACATGCAATTTGCCCATGTGACAAACCTCCACATGTACTCCCTGAACCTAAAACAAAAGTTGAAAAAGAAAAAAAAAAAAAAACCTAAGAGGACAGACCAAAAAAAAAAAAAATGCCTATTACATGGTTAAGTGGCTTGGTTTTCACACCAAAGCAGATTAAGTGATGAGCACCATCCCAGATGGATCTACATAGCCATCCAAATGCTCTGCTCCAGCCACGGAAAACCAATAGCAATAAAGGGTGTTTTTCTTTGTGTCTATTCATGGTTTGGCTAATTTGGTACAGCTGTTCAGAGTCTTTCACATAAAGAAGGGCTAAACCCATGCCAGAAACTTACTGTGTAGTTTTAAGGTATTCTACAAGATCATTCCTGCCATGTGGGCCACAGAAAGTGTCACAATCTGTTCTAGTGACATGAGACAGAAAAAAAATAAATGTCATTTTAAAATGGAGGCATATATACAGCCTATCCATTTCATTTTGTGTTTCTGCTAGCTTTAACTGGACACATTATACAGAATCTCTTGTTTTTCTACAGAAGTTCCAGAGTTGTCTATGAATTCCCAAGATGAGAATATCTAATGTACTTTGGAAGGTGTTACTACGCTCACAAATTCAAATGATAAAAACAAATAGGGCTTTGCAAAACACGTATAAAACCAACATACATGTTAATGCCCATGGTCTACCAGCTTAAAATGGAGGGCCCCAGAGAGAAGCACTTCAGAATTCCACAACTACACCTACTTCAGGGCTCATTTCAGGAATGAAGAGTAGATAATCATTTGTTTTGGATGCACGGGAGGCGAGCAGGGAATTTGAAAGGTGATGGAGGGAATATTCTTATTGGGGATAAAATGGAAATTATTTACTCTAGCAATCCTCATTATCCTGTTGATTTCCATCCTACTGACATTAAGAGGTCCTCTTATTTTCCACCCACTTCCCCCTCTGCTCTTATCATTTTCTATTCCTTTTGATTTCGTGATAAAAATTTGCAAGTCTGAAACTTATATTTCACCTGAAGTGTTAATATTCAAGCTCCATGTATTAAAAAGAAGAATGGGAAAAGCTCCACTTTCAAACCTACAGTCAACTCTCTAGTATGAGAATTTTGACAAGCAGAATTGCATGTCCACTTATCAGTGCATCAACCCTTACCAGTGTTGCTTTTATTGGCTTGTTTTTAGTACAGTCACTTTGTGCAAAATTCTAAAATCATGTAAATATAGAGTTAAGGAAACATTTTTTAAAGTGTGCTTCATGTGCAGAAAAAATAAAGTCTAATTAATTGCTTTTCTTTCTTTTTATTCACAAGATGCATTTTGCTTGGGGTCTTTTGTTGTAGTAAACAGATCTTCCTGAAGAAAAAAAAAAAAAAAGATATCTCTTAGACCAGAAATATTCTCAGGGCATCAGGGGAAAAATCCATTAAAGAGTTTAATTCTGCTAAAATAAGATCCCTAGCTGCCTTGTGCTGGAGGCATCTCATAAAAAGGGTGCAATTTGGAAACCTGATTAAGTAAGTTCTGCTGCTGTTCCTTGGTAGAATGGTACCCTGTCCAGTGGCCCACAGCTTCCTGGGCCCCTGTGTCCAATTCATCATTACTACACTTCATAGTAAACTTGAAAGTCAGACTGGTTAGAATCCTAGATCAACAAATGTATTAGCCATGGGATCATAAGTCTTGGGTTTTTTTTTTTTAATTGGTTAGATGAGTAAAAAACTGATTTAAACATTTACCTCACAGGGTTGTCCTAAGAAAATAACTTATATAAAGCATCTAGCACAACATCCGACATATAGTAAATGCTCAAAAATTATTGTTTTCCTTTTTTCGAAAACATATCGCTACCCAGAACTTACTCTCCTCTAAACATTTTTGGGGGGAAAAAAAACTCAGTAAGGATCAATCATGCAAATAAGCAACTTATTATGAACCTATAACCACTCAACCAAAACAGAACGCAAACACTATTTTTTTCAAAAGTGTATGCTATACTAATTACATCCAAAGTACTTGCTTTCAATAATTTGTCCCAAAGGGGCATTATGCTTGTTGATACAGGTCCTGGGTCTAAATAACAAGTCAACATGACTTTGCTTAGTTTCCAATGTGTGTAGTTTAGGAAGGAATGTAAAGAATTTCTCAAAAGCTCTTCTTTCTGAAAAATCCTTGGGAGAAATTACAGGGGACTTTTAATCTAGAACAGGGGACTCTTTCTCAGATGTCTCATGAACCAAAGCAAAAGAGACTATGTAACTAGGACCCGCTGTCCCCCAAACTGCCTTTATGTTATGGTAACCATAACAAAGTACCCATCACACCATGGGGTCAATTTCTTAAAAAATAGAGCTTCCTCTCTCAGTCACACAAGTTGATCTCATTCTTTCCCAACCTAAAAGGTGAAGGGAAGGCCAAATTGTTCAGGGTGTTAGTTAGACACCAAAGAGCTTCACTAACCAGTTATAGTTCTACTGGCCATCCAGAACTCAGTATTTTTTCCAAGGTCAGGCCACAGTGACCACAGACATCTGAAAATGAACCAAATCACAAGACCTCCCTAGAGAGCGTAACTTTACTCCTCAGTATAGAAGAAAAGACCTAGAATCCAGCTAAAAGCACACTCTCACCACTCAACCCAACTAGAGGAAAGGTGGGGGAGTGAGGTGAATGTTGGTGGGACCATCAATGAACCATGGCTTATATTGAAGCCTTAAGATCCATTTTGAAGCTCATCACCCACAAAAAGACAGTATAAAAGAAAAAAGGAATAAAGCTACCTGTCACATACATACAGTTTGAGTTGTTCTATTTAAATGGAAAGCAAAAATGCTTTGATTGTATTGCTTTCTAGTAACAGACAAGAAAAAAAGGATATTTTAGGTAGTTCTCACTCTCTCAGTTAAATAGAATAAAACTCCTGGTCTGATTCCAATCCCATTATCAAAGGACCACTCACCTAATGTAAAAAAGTGGCTCTTCATCAATTTATCATTAACAAGAGCATTACTACCTAATGTAAGGGAACTGCTCTTCCCCCAGGGATTCTGTTAATGGGAGGCTGAAGTCAGATAACAAGCATGGGAACAGGTTGGCCACGGGAGGGAATGCAATATACATGTTCTGTATTCCCAGCAAAGGATATTGCACAATGGCCTTCTATGACTGATGAGTTCCTGGCACACTCAAAAAAGAATGGAGGAGGCTGAGGTGACAAAAGCTTAAACTTTCACGGGGCCACCTTCCATAATTTTTTTAAGGAATCTATGCTTGTTTTCAATACACATTCCCCAGTGGCTCTTGGGGAGCTGCCCAGCTTTCTCATCCTCTCTTTAGGAGCATGCAGACTTGCAGTATGAGAGTGATGCATCCTGGAATAATAAGACAATGTAAATGAGCACATGTTTCAAAGACTATGACGCTGCTGTTAGTTCCTTATTAGGTCATCCTGCAATAAACACAAGGTGTTGCTCTAAACTCTCTATTGGTATTAACTAATTTAATCCTTCCAAAGAATCTGAGTATTTGCTGTTATTTTTCCCATTTTTACAGATGTGAAAGAGGAAGCACAAAAAGGTCTAACAACTTTCTCTGTGTCACAGAGTTAAAATATGTATGGTAGAGCTAGGATTTGAACCTAGCACTTCTAGCATTGGAGTCCATGCCCTTAAGTAGCATACTCTGATGCCTGTCAATCCTACTACTAATAAAATAAAAACGGGTAAATTAATTTACGAATTGAGGTATATATGAGGTAACCAATGCATAATCAAGCATTCAGACTGGTAAAGCTGGATGCTTCAATCAGATCATGAACATTGTAGTCAAACCCAGATTCAAATCTTGGGCAGACTCTACTACACATTAGTCAGTGCAATAAGCTGAATGTTTATGTCCCCCCCTCCAAAAGTCATATGTGGAAATACTAACCCCCAAGGTGACATTATTAGGAGGTGGGGCCTTTGGGAGTTGATTAGGTTATGAGGGCTCAGTCCTCATAAATAAATTAGTATACTTTTAATAGAGGCCCTAGAGAGTTGCCCTGCCTCTTCCACCATGTAAGGACACAGCAAGAAAGTGTCCTTTTTGAACCAGAATGTGGACCCACACCAGACACTGAATCTACCATCACCTTGCTCTTGAACTTCCCAGCCTCCAGAATTCTGAAATATAAGTTTCTGTTGTTTATAAGCCACCCAATTTGAGGTTATTTTTGTTACAGAAACCCAAACAGACCAAGACAGTTAAACTTCAAATAAGTTCATTGACTATCTCAACTCTCACTTCCCCCATCTTTACAATGGAGATAATAATAGTACTTACCTCACAGAGTTGTGAGAATTTAATAAGATAATGCCTGTATAAGCATACTTGCATAGTTCCAGCAACATATTTAGTGCTTCATAAACATTAGCTACACTAATTAACATCATCATCATCATCAGTGTTTAACGCATGTGTGGATTTCCATTGTAGGTGAGTATTTGGAAGTAATGATCCTTCTTCACTCTCTTCAGGCCCTGCAGCCACAGCGTTCAAAAGCCCACACATATGCAATGACTAATGGGGATTAGGAGCATTGCTGCAGCTAAGGATCACAGCAAAGCTGAGGAGCTCACAGGGACCAAACTCCTCAACCTTGGCTTTATTAGTAAGTTTCTCTAGCTGAACTAACCCAGCCCATGCCAGTCAAGCATTCCCTTGCAAATATAAATCATTAAACCCAATAAACCACAGACATAGAAGACTGTCCACAGCAGATAAAGCTGTGGGTCAGAATAGCCAATCCCTGAGGCTTTGAGGAAAGAGAGAAAAAGCAACAGCATTAATTATATAAACAGTTACTTGGAAAATGCTTTAAGCATGTGTTTTAGATTCTCCTTTAATTAGGATAAATAATTACTTCACTTTCATCTTTCAATGAGCTCCCAACCTCTCCCATGCCTCATCTTCAAATACCAACTAGAAATACTCTAAGATCAGGGGAATAAACTAACTGTGTACACTTTTAAAGCCACTTTATCTTTCTGGAACTTGGCTTCACCATCTGCACAATGAGGAGCTGGGACAAGGTCAGCCTCCAAGGCCTCTTCCAGTAGATTTTTTACAGCTCTATGTGGTGCACAGAGGATGACATAATGGCTATACCACTTTACTAATCTAATATTTGAATATATGAAGTACAGTTGTTTATTGAGCTTCAAAAACTGTTTTACCCATGCAAACATCAAGACATCCAGCAATGCTGTAAGTGTGCCAGTCCCTGCCATAAAAGAAAGAAACCCAAAATAACAGGTCTAAACAATGTCTACAGACTAGCCTCAAATGAGAAATAGTTAAAAGAACTGAATGTATTTTTGGGAAATAGCAAAGTTATCTCTTTTAATTAGACTTATTATGTGTAGCTTCACAAATAGAATCAATAGATTAACATTACAGGGAGAGAGATATGGGATAACTTTATAAGAAAAACCTTCCATCCAAGATAATTGTTCAAAATGGAAACAAGCATTTTATATGAGCATTATTAAAATGAGAAGGCTTCCTAGCAAAGATGCTTAGAGGAAATTCCTCAGTTGGGAACATATGTAGGGGTTGTATACTGAGCTCATACTGCCTCTGAGAGTCTTTTGTGACTCTTCTGTATGATTAATAACCTCCATCAATAATCCCCAAACACCATTCATCATATAACTCAAGTAGATCAGTTATATTTGGTGTTATATGTTTCTATTGGTGTTGCCCTTACAAAACCAAGTGTCTCTTTACCTTTGATATATCTCTATCATAGCTCCAAGCATATAGCAGATTTTCAGTAAACATTGGCTGAATGATTTTTAAAAAGAAAACTGATGACTATAAGTTCAAAAAGACTGTTTTTGGCTCAAAGAGGCTTGTAATCCAACTGGAGTCAAAATCAACATAGCTAAAATAAATTTTATATAATACATATGGTATTTTGCACATAGTTGGGGACTTGATAAATGTTTGGGGAACAATTTATAAATACCACGTGACTCCTCCAGGTCTCCCAGACTCACTTGCCTTCTCACTCTTGCATATTCGCTCAAAATTTTTCTATCACTTGTGTCACCCTTCCCCCAACTCTTCTCTAGAGAACCAAGATCCTTCCCTCCCCAGAAATCTGTATCCCTCACTTACCATTTAATAGTATGTCTAATTGCCAACATTCATTAGCAGTCATTGACTGCTCAATAGTGTGAGTTGAGCTAATCTTTGGGAGTACAGATGGAAGAAATATATTTCCTGCCCTCTAAAGTTCACTGGAAACCAAGCATTGCCCACTAAAATGAACATTTTTTTAAATTTATTTGTAGAAACAGGGTCTCACTTTGTGGCCCAGGCTGGTCTCAAATTCCTAGGTTCAAGTGATCCTCCAGCCTCGGCCTCCCAAAGTGCTGGGATTACATGTGCCTAGCCTAAGATGAACACTCTTAATGCTGAATGTCACAGAGGAAACACTGAAGGTGGCACCTGGCAGCCTATAGGTGATGGTGGGCGCTCGTGAAGACGGTCCCACAGGGAAAGCTTTCTGGAGGAGGTATAGCCAGAGCACAGACTTGAAGAAATGATGAAGTGAGCCAGGTAAAAAGAGGAAAGCTCCTTTCAGGCAAAGTAGCATCCACAGAGGCTGCAGGAAAGGAAAGCACAATGAATTGAGTATGGCTAGCATGCACAGAAGAGCTAAGAGAGGGACATGAAGAAGTAGTGTGAGCTGAATAAGGAAGAGTGAGTGACCTATGCCCAAAAGCCCGTATTTTATCCTTACACTAATGGGGGATTTTTGAAGGATTGTAAACAGGGAAAAAACCTGATCAGATTTGTGTTTTATAATGTTAATTAAGGCAAGAGTGAACTGAAAGGGAGGACAGGCCCTAGGCAGAGAGGCTTGTTAGGAAGCAATTTTAGTAAACTATGTATGAAGTGAATTAAAGCCATCTCTGTGGGGAAGAAAGGTTGGATTTACAGGAGGTTGGATTTAGAGGATTGGGTAAAGTTAGACTTGAAGTCAGAGTGAGTAGGGAGTCAAGGATCATTTCCAGAATTCTGACTAGAACAGCTGAGTGGCCAGGAATGACATTTACTGAGATAGTAATACAAGGGCAGGAGCAGATTGGTAAGGAAAACGGTGAATTTCATTTTACAGCTAATGAGTTTGAGATGCCTGTGAGATAGTCAAGTAGAAGGCAGTTGGATATACAAGTCAAAACTCGGGACTGAGAACTAGGATGGAGACATGACTTTTGGAGTCATGAACACAGATGAGGAATACAAATAGTGGAAACTGATGAGATCTCACAGGGATCGTAAGTGAGGGGGAATTAAGGAAGGCACCACCACCCTATCCCCAACCTGCTTCTGAAAAGCTGAAGAAACCAAAAAGTTCTCTGCCCCAAGATGGAGAAAACTGGGACCATCCACTTGTCCCAAGTCACCACTTCCCCAATGGAAAAAAAAAAAACAAAGACTTTTAGGAATCTTTATGGGTCAGAAGTTTATAAATGGGTGATTGTTTCTAAATTTTCTGTAATTACAGAAACTTGGAAAGCTGACCTTTGCTGTAAATCTGCTGACCATCGCCAACCCTGATTTGATTGTGCCCTATTCTCTACTTTGAGGGAGGTGGGGCAGCTGGCTTAATATTTAGGAGTTTTTTCTTTTAACTAATAAAGACTCTGCTTTTCTTTTCCCTAAATGTTGTTTCAGCCAAACCACTGTATTCTGCTGTTTCAATTTCAAAATAAAAGAAATCTTAAATCAGAACAAAGGAAAGAAAAGGAATGCTCCCTGGATCTGAAAGTGCTTGAAGTCTTGAAGAAGTGCTGTGAGGATTCTTCACTTTAGTGTGCCTGCCCTGTCACCCTACAACAATTGTAAGCTCCCTGAAGGCAAGGAGTCAGATTGCATGTGTATGTAGGTCCACCATGGCAACTAGCAGAGTGTCCTCCATATAAAAACTGCCCAATAACGGCCTGGCATGGTGGCACACATCTGTAATCCCAGCACTTTGGGAGGCCAAGGCAGGCAGATCACGAGGTTAAGAGATTGGAACCATCCTGGCCAACATGGTGAAACCCCGTCTCTACTAAAAATACAAAAATTAGCTGGGCATGGTGGCGCACACCTGTAGTCCCAGCTACTTGGGAGGCTGAGGCAGGAGAATCACTTGAACCTGGGAGGTGGAGGTTGCAGTGAGCAGAGATTGTGCCACTGCACTCCAGCCTGGCGACAGAGTGAGACTCCATTTCAAATAAAAAAAAAAAGAGAGAAAGAAAGAAACTGCCCAATAGGGATCAATGGTTGCTTAGACAATTAGACTCATTCATATGCACACCTCTGTAGCTCTCGGAGTCTACTTCACACTACTTATCACAATTAATTGCTATCCTGTTCTCTGGCCATTCATGGGTGCCATCCTGAGAACTGTAATTAGATAGTAAGCTTCATGAAGACAGGACTTCACCTTGTGTTGCACACTGACCAGAAGTGGTGCCCAATAAAGCTTGTTGATTCACATGTTGTTGTATTTAGAATGAATTTATCCTGCTACATTACACCTTCTGAAAAATGAAAAGAATATCTGTCTCAGATTAAGCAGGACTATAATAAGTATTCTGAAGCACAGTCTAAACAATACATGTTTCTGTATGTAGCCTAATTGAGTAATTCATTCAGAAGAGTTTCCACTGAATTAGGCTTCAGCAGCCTGCACTGTGACCTTCAGTTGGTGATGTACATTTCATATGCAGGCTTATAAGCAGCATCAATAATGTGGTATGTTTCTTGTGAATTAAGTCATCAAAGGCTTCCAGTGCAATGCAGGAAATTGCACTCACTGCACAAACCTTATGGAAAGAAGAAGAGAGGGAGAAAAAGAAGACAGAAGAAAATGAGAATGTATTCAGGGAGGCAAAGGAAGAGAAAAGGCAGGGCTCATCACAAGAAATCAGTGTCAAGGAACTCCAGCTCAGACAGGCCAGGAGGGTACGCCACAGCCTCCATATGGCTTCACAAATATCCTTTCCATTCAGGAAGAATTACAGGAAACCTTCCTAAAAAGTATTCCAACAGAATAACTAGTGAAATAGGAGGTACAAAAGGGTGGAGAAGAAACATAACAATTTTTTTAAATGAAATAAGATGGTAGAAATGAGTCTGTTAGTAATCACTAAAAAAGCAAATGGATTATATTTATCTATACAAAGTTGGAAATTCTCAGAAGGAATACTGAAAACAAAACAAAACAAATTCCAGCTATCATATGGTGCTCATAAGAGATACGTGAAAAACATAATGACAGCAAAAAGTTGAAAGTTAAAGGAATGGTAAAAATATACTGAGCAAATATTAACTGAAACAAACCTGTGGTGGCAATATTAATAAGACACAAAATAGAATTCAAGGCAAAATGCAGCACTAGAAAAACCCTAGAGGGGCCACTGGAGGGGCAGAGTGAGCTGTCTTTCAGGGGCAGGGTGGGCAGGCCTTAGCTGTGAGGGAATGGGGTAGGGGTAAGGACAGGGCCAAGTGGTGATGGCCAGGGCCAATCAGTCAGGGCTGATTACGCGATGCATAAGCTTGTTCCAATCAGACACACAGAGAATTTCATAATCAACAGGTAGAGACTACATGATTTTTTTCAAGCATACATAGAGCAGTTACAACAACTGAAACTAATCTTCACAAACAACCTATGAAGGAGGTACTCTTATATTCTCAGTTTACTTCTGGGAAACCTGAGGCACAAAAGTTAAGTAACTTGTCCATAGTCACACAAATCAGACAGGAGCAGGGCTGGAATGTAAATCCAGACATGCTGGTTCTAGGGTCCAACTTTGAGTAATAGAAGCAAGGGCAAAGAATGAATAAAATAGAAAACTGAGAAACAGTAGAGGTGTTTAACAAATCAAAAGTTGATTTTCTGAGAAGACAAAATTACAAACTGTTTGTGAGACCAATCAAAAATTTAACAAATAAAAAGAGCATATATAATCGTGATAGAAATATAACTACAGATGTGGTAGAAATTCTAAAATACGTAAGATAATACTATCATCAACTTTATAGTGATCTTTTAAAACATGGATGAAATGTGCAATTTTCTGAAAAGATTTAAATCCTAAAACTGACTTAAAAAGCTAAAAAATAAATATACCAGTAGCAATTAAAGAGATTGACTCTATAGTCAAATTCTACTACTCCTCCCTCTAAAAGCACCAGGCCCACTACTTAACATTCGCTAAACTTTTAAGAAACCATTATCCGTATTTCATACAATTCTTTCATAGAATGGACAAAGAGGATGAACCTTATTAAGAAGACCCAAAGTAAACTTAAGTACAGATGTTAGGGTGGATGCTATATTACCCTTCTACTTTTCTGTACTGTTCAAATATTTCATAGTAAAAATAAGGTATGGGAACTACATGGGGCCAGTTATCAAGTAGGTCGGTATTATATTTTTGATTCAAAATTTCATATTCTTTGATTCTAAATCTATTCAATCATCTCAGAATCCATAATATCTAATTACTTATTTTTTCTTTTTCATTCAAGTTGCTGTTTCTTAGGGGATATTTCCAACACATCAGACCAACCTCTCAGTAATGTTGTCAGTGTGCAGTGCAGGCAACTTTCTCCCATAGACACCCTTTCAGAAAGAAGAATAGTTGTTCTCTCCTACACAGTTTCTGTATCAGTAACCATTTGAACATGTCACTACTTGAATTCTCCAACAGAAATGTGTGCAAGCCCTACCTAAAAAACCTTTGTGAGGGCCCCGACATTCTTTAGACATTAGTCTTACCTCTATGGGGAATTATCTTTAGAAACAGGTCATCCTTATTCTTTCCCAATACGTGCATTCGTGTTTAAATTTCTCAACCTACAGAGAAGCCATCCTGAGGAAGGATTAACCCATGTAATGCTCTATAGAAGATCAGAGTCAAAAGGCAAGGGCTTAGAAACAGTGTGCTTAGGCTGAGTAATTTCAGCAGACGGTACAATAGGAACAGCACCATCTCAGTGAAAACTCTGCTGCCTACTGTTCTAAGAGGCTAGTAGAAGGATCTGGAAAGGTCACAACCCAAGTTTCCAATTGTTGCATTTACTCAGGGTGGGGGAAAAAAACTATATCCCAAGAAATATACCAGAAAGTTAACAAAAGTAAAGTTTAATTGCAGTGAGTAATATCAGAAAGACCAATTTAATTACAGTCAGATGATAAGGAAAGAGAATGAAACACACTCAGCATAAAAACATCTTCACTGATAAATTATAGCATAATGGGCCTACATACTATCTCTGATTCAGCTGAGGTCATTCTAAGGCCTGGAAACTCTCTTAGAGAAAGGCATTATGAATTTGGAGAAGGGTCCTTTCAATTATCAGTCAGACTCTCACTCCTAATCCTGACATTAAATCATTTTGTACTGTCCTTCAGCAGTGTTCCCAGCTCAAATGATGCCAAAGAATGGTAACAGCTTTCTCTGTTGAGGATCCAAAAAGGGTAAGGAGAATCATATCTAAAATTTATCAGAATGTTTATTTAGAATTTGGGATTTAAAGGAAATGTGATATAAATAATTTTGGGCAAGGGGACTTCTTTTGCAGAATGAAGTCACTTTTTTGCAAATAAAGTCACCCTCTTGCTTCAGGGTCAACTTAATTATCCTTTTCTACTCAAATTTATGTTGTAGGTGACGTTAGCTGTATTGATTTCAATTTTTGCCCATGTTTCAGATCACATTGACATGTAGTATATTGTATGTCGTAAAATAGGTTACATTATAATGTTACCGTTAATACTCTAAAATGGGCAATAGGTGTTAATCTCTGTTAATTTTTGCCACATTTTCTACAAAATAAATCGTTTTCTGATGATTGGTCATTTTTCTCAACCTGAATTATCTGCAGTCTTCTTTATTGTATGCTATCTTACTTTCTTCTCCACTAATGATATTCAATAACATTGTACCAGAACTTCCTGTTCATTGATATTTTTTGGTTGTTGTTTTGCTAGAGAGTATTGTCATTGCTTCTTTCAGTGTTTACATGTAAGATATGCTTATCCAACATTGAAACACCAGCAATTTTCTATTTGTTCATTTTATCCCTCAACAAACATTTGTTTCATATTCACTGTGCAATAGGTTCTGAAAATGCAAACCCTAAATAAGACACCTGCAGCACTTAGCCTCTTGTTCATCAGCCTCCTCCCTTTCACCACTCCTTTACCTGGCTAAATCTTACCCATTCTTCAAGTTAAATGCTACAGAGGCAGAATAGGTTGATGATTAGAAACAGAAAATTTGATGTGGCCTCAGGGAGGTCACTGGTGACTTCAACAAGAACATTTTTAGTTGAATTGGGGGAAGATCAGAATCCAGACTATAGGTGAAGCAAGCGAGAAAGCACAGCCAACAAGCACAGACTGTTTATTTCAGAAGATAAGTAACAAAAAGGAGAAATCAGATATAGCGGCAACTGGAAAGGTAGAGATATCAAACAGAAAAGTTGTTTTTGTTTTAAGATAAATTTAAATATGTTTATAAACTTCAAAGCAAGGATCCCAGTAGTTGGAAGACACTACGGATACAGGAAAGAATAAAGATAATTTACATAGGGAGCCTCCAGGGAGATGTGTGGTAAGCTGTGGGCATAGCTAGAAGATTCTATCTGGGAAGGAGGAACACCTCTATGCCTTGCATGTAAGGGAAGGAAGAAAAACGAGAACAATTAAAATCTAGAAGTGGAGAGTGAGGAAGGAAGAATAGGAGAAATGCCTCTTATTTTTATTGACAATAGAATGGACTAGAATTATTTTCAAAGAGAAAGAAAGATAAAGAAGAGGTAGAAGTTTGAGAAGAATGGCAAATGCTCAGCACAGCTTCTAGAAGGAATGTTTACAGTGGGTTCTGCTTTTGCCCCGCTAGATCCATTCTTCATACTTTCCACCCTGTTTCCCCGTTCTATGCCCCAAGTGACTGTCAGCTGTGGATTGCACCCACCAGTTTCCTAACTCTCTGGTTTTTGGCTGGTTTCAACCAGTGGGAGACAAGAATGGGGGATATTTATTCCCCTAGGTCCCTTTCTACCTGGTTGTGAGCAGCCAGCGGCAGACTTCCTCTTCAGAGGGCCTCAGCCCTCATTAGAGGACTTCCCTTACAGCTGCAGGTCTTAATGGATTCCTCATCCCCTGCAGGCTTCAGGGAGTAATGGCTTTCCCTCTGTTGCTAGCCCTGGGGCATTTCAACAGCCTTTGTTGGTTTCCCATAATCCTGCCCACACCTGGGCAAACAGTTCTTTCATTAAAGTCTCCACTCTTCACATTGAAGGGTGCCACTCATTTCCTACCTGAGATCCTAACTGATGCAGAATACAAGAGGAAGCTGCTTGGGGTCAAGTAAAGGAATTGTCTTAGGCATGGGTGAGGTTCGGAACTACGAATCTGTCATGCTTATTTTCTCTTGTTAATTTTGTTGCCCATGAGCAGAAGCAGATGAAGAGGATGGTGGGATTCACTGAAGCTTGCTGACAAAAGAATACATATGGCAAAAGAAAAGGAAGAGAAATCGAGGATGCTAGTGAATGGTCATTAAAATGGCTGCCTTTGACCTAATAGTTGTGCTTTCCATGTGCAGTGTGAGATTCAGAAAAACTTTGTTTTCTATTGGTTTCTCAAGTCTCTAAAGCTGATTTATAATCTTCCTTGAATTTACCTACATATGAAACGAATCTTCAGAAAACAAGAATACACACACACACACACAACACACACACTTGAGGCCATTCCAGTTCTGAAAATATTATTAGACGATCTAAGTTTTCTAATATAAAAGAGGAACCACATTTTCTTGACCAGAAAATGCACTAAGACATTACACGTCATTCTACGCACTTGTATGGGCCTCTCGCATCATTTTTTGCTGCATATTATTTCCTCTTCAAGGCCCAGCTCCAATTTCACCTCCTCTGGGAAGGCTCTCAAGATCAATGAAGCTATATCCTTCCTGAAGGAACCCATTTCTTAGTGATGTGGTCTATTTGGTAGTGGATTATCACTTTTCTTTATTATTATCTTTCCCACAGCCAAAACCTTATGATTTTGGGAACTCACCCGAGCTCCTAGCAGTGCCTTGTACATATCAAGTGTTTAATAAATGTTTATTGATGGACTTATTACTTATCCATGATGCGGAAATTTTTTTAAAGATCTTAATTAGAAGAAAGCTACTTAGTTTCATTTTTTTCCTATGCTTAGGGAAAACGTGAAGAACAGGTAAGAATGCAGAGCAGGAAGATCATCACATAGACCTGTTTAGTGGCATGGATGTGACTTCTAAATCTTCACCATATCCCCTCACAATTTTCAGTGGGGACCATTCATCCTGGAGATGGAAGCCCTGGGGTTGCTGAAAAGCAGACATGATGAGATCGTTTCCTTTTGTCACACCTAGTCTTAAGTCTCTAATAATAACCAGTTTGTTCACATTCCCAAGGCACAGTGGCCTAGGAGTAACTTTGACAAATCCGACCAACTAAATTACTAAGTCCTTTGCAGTTCTGCCATTTTAGAGACCTAAGAGGATGGGTCCCCAGAAAGGTATGCTCTGGCCTGAAAATATGTCTGAATTAGTAGTTTTTATACCTTGAAAGCAACAGCAACTTCTCCAAAATGAACTTAACATTATTTAACAGGCATTTCATGGCAAATGCTATTAAAGCAATTCATTTTGAACTTTGCATTTCACTTTTAAAACCACTAGTAGAAGTAACTCTCCCTCTCTCTTGAAGACTACATCACCTTTAAAACAAGCTTATCATCCACAAATCCATTTCCAAGCCCAGTTAGGGAAACTGGGTTAAGCACATACAACAGTGGGCTGTGGCTTAATTGAGTGAGAGTTCCATCTTTATCATAATTGGCAGAGTCCTCACTAGGGAAGGCAGAGCACCTGGTTCTAACTCTAATTTGTCTTCTTTGCATGAATAATTCATGATACTTCTACCTGACCAGGCCATTACAACAGTAGGGAATGGTCTCTACATACAGATCCCCGGCTAAAGCCTGGTCTGAACACACTGTCCCTTCCTACCCAGCAGAAAAATTTGGCTTCTATGCATGTGAGTTCTTGCTCAAGATCAGGTTGATGGCCACTGAATGTTAAGTTGGTGTACTGTGAATTCAGCATTAGTCATTCTCAGTTTGTTTTATCTAACTAAGGACTGACCTGCTTCAATATTTAACCTTTAAAGAAATGCAGGTCCCCTCCTGGTAAGATGGGACCATGTTATGTGAACATTTTGAGAATATCTATTTATTTGAAAGTTTTCCAGAATGGCATATATCTGTAAATGGAATGGAAACTCAGAGTGATTTTGAAGAAAAAAGGAAGGAAGGAAGGAAGGAAGGAAGGAAGGAAGGAAGGAAGGAAGGAAGGAAGGAAGGAAGGAAGGAAAGGGAAGAAAGGAATCATGATCGTGTCACTCCTCTGCTTGAAACCTTCCAGCAGTTCCCGTGGCACTTAGGATGAGGTCCAAAGTCCTTCACATTGCCTAAGGAGCCTTGAAATTCTAGCTCCTTCCAGCTTCATGCCACCACCCTACCTTCTGTTTGCTGTATTTCAGCCACTTTGGCATTTTTAGGTCCTTAGGGCTTAGGACCTTAGGCTTCCCATAGTCTGTTCCCTCTTTTCCCTGCATCCTCACACCCTCATGCCCAAGGCTTTACCTGAATCACTTGGGCTCATCCCTCAGGTCTCACCCAAAAGTTTGCTTTCACAGGTAGGTCTTTCCTGACCTCAGACCTGAGCCCCACCCCATCATGTTCCCTGGTTATCTAATCTGTGACAAGCTGTTTTGTCTCCATGGATATTACTTCAACTGTAGTTTAATAGTCCTAGACTACCCTGTAAGCTCCAAAACTGCAGGGACCTCATTTGATTTCTTCATTCTGTATCCCCAGCACTTAACTTTAGTATTTGACACATAACAGGTGTGGCATGAAGGAAGGAAGAAAGAAAAGGAGGAGGAAGGGAGGAAGGGAAGAAGAAGGAAGGAAGGAAGGAAGGAGTGAGGGAGGGAGAGAGGGAAGATATGAATGGGCTCTGCACAGGTGTGACTGCACCTAAGCTCAGCTGGTAAGTTCTCAGTTAGTTGACTTGTTTGTTTGGTGACAATATTACAAGAACTGCTCGCCATCGGCTGCACTGTGAGGGCTCCTCACAGCCTTAGATCCTCACCCAACACAGTCCTTGACTTAGTGTCAACACTGATCAATGCCACTGAACATGCCATGACCCTGCCTGGAAAGCTCTTCCTATGTCACTGATCTAATTCACCACCTCTGTGTGGCCATCACACTTCAAGCACAGACTATTGGAGATAACATAATTCATTATAATTGGTTTTCTGACAGAAATGATTTACAAACTCACTGGGAGGACTGAGAAACTCCATTCTAACATTCAAACAATAATCCCAAAGTCAGTCCTATCTCAGGCCAGGGGCTCCAAGGGAGCTTCTGCTGCCCACCCCCGGGAAGCTGGGCAACTAGGAACCTGGAGAACAAGGAAGTGGCTGCTAAGTAGCTGACTCCAAAGCCATGTTGCCTCTACCACAATTGACCCAGCAAGGTGGATGCCCTACTCTCTGCCTGTCAAAGCCCAAAGGGCCAGGGCCAGGGCACTGGGACCTCTGCTTCAGCAGGAAAGCTAAATTCTCCCCATGCCGTGGGCCAGCAGAGGCTTGACTCTGGCTCACAGGGCTCCACTCCTGCCTTCCCAGCCTCAATCAGGAATGTCTGATTGTGCAGCCTCAATCTCATCCAGAACACTAGCTCTCCAGCCTCTGCACTTCAGGCAAGCATGGAGAGAAGACACAGTTCTTCCAGTGGTGAGCGGGGGATGTGGCCAAAGGAGGGGGTCAAGAAAGGAATTAGAATTCAGAAATAAAGGATAGAAAATAACTGACAGGATGGAGAGAGCTGAGATCAAGAAAGTCTACTCCTCCTGTTGCCACTGAAGAGCACAGCCAATTACCCTGAAGGGGCTGTGCTAGATAGAACGTAACTTGAAATCCCTTTCGTGTGCCACACTGAAGGAACACACGTCTTGGAATCAAAAGACCTACTAGGTATTCCGTGATCACCTCATTGAGCCTCAGTTTCTGCGTTTATAAAAACTGGAATGATAGTGTTTAGTAAATACTTATCCTATTTCTTCTCTGCCTAGCACTGACTCATCTATTAGGCACAAAAGGCACAGTGCCTACAGCCCACAATACCCATAGGGGCCAAAAAAAATTAAAATTCCTTTAAAGTCAGAAGAAAAGAGTAATTTAATCTAGCCTGGATTATACTCATCACTTTATCAAAGCAATCATAAAATATAATTTTTAATATTTTTATGAAGCTTCCTTCAAGGTCTCAAGCGCTTAAGTGACAAGGGCCCACAAAAGTCATAATGTGGCCCTGTCTCCACCCTCCTTTTTGAAGACCTTTCTCTCCACCATAGCTTATCCACCTGGTGATAGTAGTGAGTCATCAGCAACTATTTTTGTACGCATGACTCTGCAGTTTTGGTTTGATTGTACCAAGACCTATATTTGACTCAAGCTGGGACAGTTAGAGTCCAGTTCACTCAGCCCTCATCATTCTGCACATTGTTGACTTGTTTGAGGTATGGCAGGTTAGTAGTATTTGGGGATGAGTCACCTGACTCAACTTGGGCCAATCAATTTCTTCCTTATGAATTGGGGCTTAATTCTGAGATCCAGCCATCATCTGACTAGTCCCTCGATAAAAGAAAACTTGGGATGTGAGAATGCTATTTCTCAGCATGTACACTCAAAGAGACAGCCAATCTGAGAGAGAATATGCACAAAAAGAGCAGAGGACTAAGATAGGGAGTACCAGAAGCATTCCAGTCTCAGGCGCCAGGCTGTTTCTGTGGCTGCGGGTGTCCCGTTCCTGGGATTCTCTGAGACATCAACAGGGCTGAATAGTGTGTGGACCAGGAGCCATATCAATTAAAGAACTCTAATACTTACTAGCTGATATGGTTTGGCTGTGTCCCCACCCAAATCTCAACTTGAATTTTATCTCCCAGAATTCCTATGTGTTGTCAGGGGGACCCAAGGGGAGGTAATTGAATCATGGGGACCAGTCTTTCCCATGCTATTCTCATGATAGTGAATAAGTCTCACGAGATCTGATGGGTTTATCAGGGGTTTCTGCTTTTGCCTCTTCCTCATTTTTCTCTTGCTGCCACCATGTAAGAAGTGCCTTTCACCTCCCGCCATGATTCTGAGGCCTCCCCAGCCATGTGGAGCTGTAAGTCCAATTAAATTTCTTTTTCTTCCCAGTCTCAGGTGTGTCTTTATCAGCAGCATGAAAAGATTAATACAGTAAAATTGGTACCAGTAGAGTGGGGCATTGCTGAAAAGATACTCAAAAATGTGAAAGTGACTTTGGAACTGGGAAACAGGCAGAGAATGGAACACTTTGAAGGACTCAGAAGATAAAAGGAAAATGTGGGAAAGTTTTAACTTCCTACAGACTTGTTTTTCTTTTATTATTATTATTACTTTAAATTCTAGGGCACATGTGCACAACGTGCAGGTTTGTTACATATGTATACATGTGCTGTGTTGGTTTGTTGCACCCATTAACTCGTCATTTATATTAGGTATTTCTCCTAATGCTATCCCTCCTCCAGCCCCACACCACAGGCTCCGGTGTGTGATGTTCCCTGCCCTGTGTCCAAGTGTTCTTATTGTTCAATTCCCACCTATGAGTGAGAACATGCAGTGTTTGGTTTTCTGTCCTTGCGATAGTTTGCTCAGAATGATGGTTTCCAGCTTCATCCATGTAGCTACAAAGGACATGAACTCATCCTTTTTCATGGCTGCACAGTATTCCATGGTATGTGCCACATTTTCTTAATCCAGTCTATCATTGATGGACATTTGGGTTTGTTCCAAGTCTTTGCTATTGTGAATAGTGCCGCAATAAACAAACGTGTGCATGTGTCTTTGTAGTAGTATGATTTATAATCCTTTGGGTACACACCCAGTAATGGGATTGTTGGGCCAAATGGTATTTCTAGTTCTTGATCCTTGAGAAATCGCCACACTGTCTTCCACAATGGTTGAACTAGTTTACACTCCCACCAACAGTGTAAAAGCGTTCCTATTTCTCCACATCCTCTCCAGCACCTGTTGTTTCCTGACTTCTTAATGATCGTCATTCTAACTGGTGTGAGATGGTATCTCACTGTGGTTTTCATTTGCATTTCTCTGATGGCCAGTGATGATGAGTATTTTTTCATGTGTCTGTTGGCTACATAAATGTCTTCTTTTGGAAAGTGTCTGTTCATATCCTTTGTTCACTTTTTGATGGGGTTGTTTGATTTTTTTCTTGTAAACTTGTTTAAGTTCTTTGTAGATTCTGGATATTAGCCCTTTGTCAGATGGGTAGATTGCAAAAATTTTCTCCCATTCCCTACAGACTTGTTGAATGGCTTTGCCCAAAATGCTGACAGCGAAAAGGACAATAAAATAGAGGCTGAGGTGGTCTCAGATGGAGATTAAGAACTTGTTGGGAACTAGAGCAAAGGTGACTCTTGTTATGTTTTAGCAAAGAGACTGGCAGCATTTTGTCTGCCCTAGAGATTTGTGGAAATTTGAACTTGAGAAAGATGATTTAGGGCATCTGGCAGAAGAAATTTCTAAGCAGCAAAGCATCCAAGAGGTGACTTGGGTAGTGTTAAAGACATTCAATTTTAGAACGGAAGCAGAGCGTAAGAGTTTGGAAAATTTGCAGCCTGACTACGTGATAGGAAAGAAAAACCCATTTTCTGGGGAGAAATTGAAGCTGCCTACAGAAATTTGCATAAGTAGCAAGGAGCCTAATGTTAATCCCCAAGACCATGGGAAAATGTCTCCAGGGCATTTTGTGGCAGCCCTCCCATCACAAGCCTGGAGGCCCAGGAGGAAAAAGTGGTTTTGTGGGCGAGGCCCATGGTCCCCATGCTGTGTGCAGCCTGGGGACTTGGTGCCTGTGTTCCAGCCACTCAAGCCATGGCTGAAAAGGACCAACATAGAGCTCAGGCAGTGGCTTCAGAGGGTGGAAGCCCCAAGCCTTGGCAGCTTCCATGTGGTGTTGAGCCTGCGAGTGCACAGGAGTCAAGAATTGAGGTTTGGAAACCTCCACCTAGATTTAAGAAGATGTATGGAAACTCCTGGATATCCAGGCAAGAGTTTGCTACAGGGGCAGGGCCCTCATGGAGAACCTCTGCTAAGGCAGTGCAGAAGGGAAATCTGGGGTCAGAGCACCCACACAGAGTCCCACCGGGGTACCATCAAGTGGAGTTGTGAGAAGAGGGCCACTGTCTTCCAGACCCCAGAATGGTGGCTCCACCAACAGCTTACACCATGTGCCTGGAAAAGCTGCAGACACTCAACACTAGTTCATGAAAGCAGCTGGGAAGGAGGCCATACCCTGCAAAGTCACAGGGGCAAAGCTGTCCAAGACCATGGAAACCCACCTCTTGTATCAGTGACCTGGATGTGAGACCTGGGGTCAAAGGAGATCATTTTAGAGCTTTAAAATTTGACTGTCCCTCTGGATTTTGGACTGGCATAGGCCCTCTAATCCCTTTGTTTTCATCAATTTCTCCCATTTGGAATGGCTATATTTACCCAATGCCTGTACTCCCACTGTATCTAGGAAATAACTAGCTTGTTTTTGATTTTACAGGCTCATAGGCAGATGGGACTTGCCTTGTTCAGATGAAACTTTGGACTGTGGACTTTTGGGTTAATGCTGAAATGAGCTAAGATTTTGGGGGACTGTTGGGAAGGCATGATTGGTTTTTCAATGTAAGAACATGAGATTTGGAAGGGCCAGGGGCAGAATGATATGGTTTGGCTGTGTCCCCACCCAAATCTCAACTTGGATTATATCTCCCAGAATTCCCACTTGTTGTGGGAGGGACCCAGGGGGAGGTAATTGAATCACGGAGGCGGGTCTTTACCATGCTATTCTCATGATAGTGAATAAGTCTCACTATCTTGATCTGATGGGTTTATCAGAGGTTTCTGTTTTTGCTTCTTCCTCATTTTTATCTTGCTGCCACCATGTAAGAAGTGCCTTTTGCCTCCTGCCATGATTCTGAAGCCTCCCCCACTATGTGGGACTGTAAGTCCAATTAAACTTCTTTTTCTTCCCAGTCTTGGGTATGTCTTCAGCAGCAGCATGAAAACAGACTAATACACTAGCTCTGTGACTAACTAAGTTAAGCAAATTTTAACTTCTCTGTAACTTAACTTACTCTATCATAAAAGGGTGGTGTTGGGAGAATAAAGTGATCTATTAAAAGGGCATAGAATGTAAAATAGAAAAAAATATCCTGAAATAGACCTATATATATATGTGTGTGTGTGTGTTCAATTTATTTTTAACAGTGGAACAAAGGCAATTCAATGGATAAAAGGTGGTCTTTTTGACAAATGGTGCTGGAACAATTGGAAATCAATATTTTTAAAAATTGACCTACAATCCATACTTTGCAACACATACAAAGATTAACTCAAAATACATCATAGACCTAAATGTAAAAGCCAAAAACTATAAAACTTCTAGAAAAAAAAATCTCTATGAATTTGGGTTAGACAAAGATTTCTTAGATGCAACATGAAAAGCACAAGCCATAAAAGAAAAAAATCGATAAATTAAACTTTATCAAAATTTAAAACTTCTGGTTTTTGAAAGACACTGCCAAAAAATAAAAATTATAAGTCACAGATGCATATAAAATATTTGAAAAACATATCTGATAGAAGACTTAGAATATATAAAGAACTCTCAAAACTCAATAAAAAGGCAAGAAACCCAAAAAGAGTGAGCAAATATTTGAACAAGAACATCACCAAAGAAGATATATGAATGGCAAATAAGCCCATGGAGAAACTCAACATCATTACTCATTAGGGAAATGTAAATTTAAGCCACAGTGAGGTACTACTGCACACTATTAGAATGGGCAAAATAAAAAAGACTGAGGATACCATTGACTGGTGAGAAGAAAGAACTATTGGAGCTCTCATAGGCTGATAGGAATACAAATAATGCAGCAGCCCTTACAGAAAACAGCTTGGCAATTTGTTATAAAATTAAACATACACCTAACATACGACTCAGCAATCCCGCTTCTAGATACTTTTATTAAAGAAACATAAAAAAATGTGTACACTGAAAACTTGTAAACAGGTTTATAGTAGTTTTATTCATAATTATCAAAAACTGGAAACAACCCAGGTGTCCTCTAGCTGGTAAATGAATGAACAAATTGTGGTACACTCATACAATGGAATGTTACTTAGCAGTAAAAAGGATAAATGAATCTGAGGGGGGAAAAAGTCCGATTCAAAGGGCTACATACCATATGAACCATTATTATGACTTTTTGGAAAAGACAAAATTATAGGACAGAAGAGATCAGTAGTTGCCAATGGCTGGGGGTGGAGAGAATAGTTGGCTACAAAGGGGCATGTATTAGTCAGGGTTCTCTAAAGGAAGAAAACTAATGGAATATATATATACACATATATATACACACATATATATACACACACACACATATATATATATATATATATAGAGAGAGAGAGAGAGAGGAGTTTATTAAGTATTAACTCATTAACTCACATGATCACAAGGTCCCACAATAGGCCAACTGCAGGTTAAGGAGCAAGGAGAGCCAGTCCAATTTCTGAAACTGAAGAACTTGGAGTCTGATGTTCTAGGGCAGGAAGCATTCAGCACAGGAGAAAGATGTAGGTTGGGCGGCTAAGCCAGTATGTCTTTTCACATTTTTCCGCCTGCTTATATTCTAGCTGTGCTGGCAGTGGACTAGATTGTGCCCACCCAGATTAAGGGTGGGTCTGCCTTTCCCATCGAACTGACTCAAATGTTAATCCACTTAGGTAACACCTTCACAGACACACCCAGGATCAATACTTTGTATCCTTCAATCCAATCAAATTGACACTCAGTATTAACCATCACAGAGCATAAGAGAATTTTTTTTTTTTTTTTTTTTTTTTTTAAACATGCTCTCACTCTGCTGCCCAGGCTGGAGTGCAGTGGTGTGATCTTGGCTCACTGCAACCTCCATCTCCCATGCTCAAGTGATCCTCCCACCTCAGCCTGCCAAGTGGGTGGACTACCAGCGTGAGCCACTGCACCTGTGGCTAATTTTTGTATTTTTTGTAGAGACAGGGTTTCACCATGTTGCCTGGGCTGGCCTTAAACTCCTGGGCTCAAGTGATCCACTTGCCTTGGCCTCCCGAAGTGCTGGGATTACAGATGTGAGCCACTGAGTCCAGCCCATAAGGGAACCTTTGAGGTGTCAGAAACGTTCTATATCTTGATTGTGATGGAGACTAAAAAATTGTATGGGTTTATCAAAACACAGACCTATATACTACAAATGATGAATGTTACTGTAAGTAAATGATATTTCTTCTGGCAATTCTTCATTTCATGGAGAAAAAAAGTAACTTCATTTGCTTAAACTAGTACCAATGTGTTTCTATAACTTTCAATCAAGAGTTCTAAGTGAGACTCCCTGGATGAAGATGGCAAATAGGAGGCAAGAGTAACCTGCAGCTCCCACTTGGACAGACAGAGCAGCATGTGGAGACTCACATAGTGAACTTTTGCTCCAAGAACCACCACAGCAATATACCAGGAAAGTTGAAAGAATCCACAGACCCTTTAAGGAACTGAATAATCACTGCAGTCTCCCTGAGACTCTGAAAAACTACGAGTCTGCTTGCTTTCTCAATGGAAAGGCTGGTGGTCTGGAGCAAGTTTTCAGCCCTCCTCACCAGATGCCTGGAAATAGACTCAGCTCTGTTGCAGGGCACAGTGGGAGTGAGACCAGCCTTGAGGATTGCGGGCTGCATGGAAGCAGGGTGAGGCCTGTGACTGCCAGCTTTCCCCTACTTCCCTGGTGACCTGCGTGATGCAGCATAGTCAGCTATAATCCCCCAGGAACATAACTCCATTGGCCTGGGAACTACACCCCCATCTCCCACAGCAGCCACAGCAAGCTCCACCCAAGGGGAGTCTGAGTTCAGACACAGCTGACCCTGCCCCCACCTGATGATTTTCTCTACTCTTCCTGGTTGTGAAAGACAAAGGACATAATCTCTTGGGAGCTCTATAGCCCAACTTACCACCTGATCCTCCCATAAAACCAAAGCTGATGTGCTCTTGAAAGTGCCACCTATTGGCTGGAGGCCAATCAACACAAAACTGGTGCACTAAACAAAAATACAAACAAGGACCCTCACAGAGTCCACTTCACTCCCCTGCTACCTCCACCAGAGCAGGTGCTGGTATCCATGGCTGAAAGACCTGAAGATGGATCATATCACAGGACTCTTTGCAGACACTCCCCAGTACCAGCCTGGATCCTGGTAGCACCGCTGGGTGGCCAGACTGCAGTTTGGCTATTGGGAAGCCCTATCCCAAGGGGAAGGGGGAGAACACCACATCAAGGGAGCACCTCATGGGACAAAATATTCTGAACAGCAACCCTGAGTCCCAGATCTTCCCGTTGACGTAGTGTACCCAAATGAGAAGGAACCAGAAAAACAATTCTGGAAACAGGACAAAACAAGATTCTTTAACACCCCCAAAAGATCACACCAGCTCACCAACAATGGATCCAAACCAAGATGAAATCTCTGAATTGCCAGAAAAAGAATTCAGAAAGTTAGTTATCAAGCTAATGAAGGAGGTACCAGAGAAAGGTGAACTCCAAATTAAAGAAATTGAAAACATGATAGAGGATATGAAAGGAAAAATCTTCAGTGAAATAGACAGCATAAATAAAACCAATCACAACTTCTGGAAATCAAGGATGCACTTAGAGAGATGCAAAACGCACTGGAAAGTCTCAGCAATATAATCAAATAAGCAGAAGAAAGAACTTCAGAGCTCAAAGACAAGGCTTTCAAATTAACCCAAGCTGTCAAAGACAAAGAAAAAAGAATTTTTAAAAATGAGCAAACCCTCCAAGAAGTTTGGGACTATGTTAAGCATCCAAACCTAAGAATAATTGGTGTTGCTGAGGAAGAGGAGAAATCTAAAAGTCTGGAAAACATGTTTGGGGAAATAATCAAGGAAAACTTCCCTGGCCTTGCTAGAGATCTAGACATCTAAATACAAGAAGCTCAAAGAACACCAGGTAAATTCATTGTGAAAAGATCATTCCTAGGCACATAGTCATCAGGTTATCTAAAGTCAAGATGAAAGAAAGAATCTTAAGAGCTGTGAGGCAAAAGCAACAGATAACTTATAAAGGAAAACCTATCAGATTAACAGCAGATTTCTCAGCAGAAAACCTACAAGCTGCAGACATTCAATGCCAGTCCATAAAAGCAGCCGGGAAGGGGGCTATATCCTGCAAAGCCATAGGGGCAAAGCTGCCCAAGGCTGTGGGAGCCCACCTCTTGCATCAGCGTGACTTGGATGTGAGACACGGAGTCAAAGGAGATCATTTTGGAACTTTAAGGTTTAATGACTGCTCTACTGGATTTTGGACTTGCACGGGGCCTGCAGCCCCTTTGTTCTGGCCAATTTCTCCCATTTGGAATAGCTGTATTTACCCAATGCCTGTACACCCCATTGTATCTAGGAAGTGACTAACTTGTTTTGATTTTACATCTCATAGGTGGAAAGGACTTGCCTTGTCTCAGATGAGACTTTGGACTTGGACTTTTGAGTTAATGCTAGAATGTGAAGAATTTGCAGGACTGTTGGAAATGCATGATTATGTTTTGAAAGGTGAGGACATGAGATTTGAGAGGGGCCAGGGGCAGAATGATATGTGTTGGCTGTGTCCCCATCTAAATCTCATCTTGAATTGTAGTTCCCATAATCCCTATGTGTCATGGGAGGAACCCGGTGGGAGGTAACTGAATCATGGGGGCTGTCAACCCCATGCTGCTATTCTTGTGATAGTGAGTGAGTTCTCACAAGATCTGATGGTTTTATAAGGGACTTCTCCCGCTTTTGCTCAGCACTTATCCTTGCTGCTGCCATGTGAAGAAGGACATGTTTGCTTCCTCTATTGCCATGATTGCAAGTTTCCTGAGTCCTCCCCAGCAATGCTGAGCTGTGAGTCAATTAAATTTCTTTCCATTATAAATTTCCCAGTCTCAGGTATGTTTTTATTAGCAGCATAAGAATGGGCGACTATGTACTGGAAGTCCTAGCCAGAGCAATCAGACAAGAAAAAGAAATGAAGGGCATCCAAACTGGTACAGAGGAAGTCAAACTGTCACTGTTTGCTGATGATATGATCATTTACCTAGGAAACCCTAAAGACTCATCCAAAAAGCTCCTAGAACTGGTAAATGAATTCAGCAAAGCTTCAGGATACAAAATTAATGTACACAATCAGTAGCTCTGCTATACACCAAAAGCAACCAAGCTGAGAATCAAATCAAGAACTTAACCCCTTTTATAATAGCTTCAAAAAAATGAAGTAATTAGGAATACACCTCACCAAGGAGGTGAAAGACCTTTACAAGAAAAACTACAAAACACGGCTTAAAGAAATCATAGATGACACAAACAAATGGAAACACATCTCATGCTCATGGATGGGTAGAATCAATATTGTGAAAATGACCATACTGCCAAAATCAGTTTACAAATTTAATGCAATTCCCATCAAAATGCCATCATCAATCTTCACAGAACTAGAAAAAACAATCCTAAAATTCATACAGAACCCAAACAGAGCCTCATAGCCAAAGCAAGACTAAATGAAAAGAACAATTCAGGAGGCATCACATTACCTGACTTCAAACTATACTATAAGGCCATAGTCACCAAAACAGCATGGTACTAGTATAAACATTGGCACACAGACTGGGCACAGTGGCTTATACCTGTAATCCCAGCACTTTGGGAGGCTGAGGTGGAGGGATCGCCTGAAGTCAGGAGTTTGAGACCAGCCTGGCCAACATGGCAAAACCCCGTCTCTATTAAAACTACAGAAAATTAGCTGGGCATGGTGGCAGACACCTGTAATCCCAGCTACTTGGGAAATTGAGGCAGGGAGAATTTCTTGAACTCGGGAGGCAGAGGTTCCAGTGAGCCAAGACCATGCCACTGCACTCCAGCCTGGCACCTGGCAACAGAGTGAGACTTCGTCTCAAAAAAAAAAAAAAAAAAAAAAGGCACATAGAACAATGGAACAAAATAGAGAACCCATAAACAAATCCAAATACAACCAACTGATCTTTAAGAAAGCAAGCAAAAACATAAAGTGGGGAAAAGACACCCTATTCAACAAATGGTGCTGGGATAATTGGTTAGCCACATGTAGAAGAGTGAAACTGGATCCTCCTATCTCACCTTATACAAAAATCAATTCAACATGGATAAAAAGCTTAAATCTAAGAACTGAAGCCATAAGAATTGCAGAAGATAACATCAGAAAAATCCTTCTAGACATTGGCTTAGGCAAAGACTTCATGACCAAAAACCCAAAAGCAAATTCAACAAAAACAAAGACAAATAGATGGGACTTCGTTAAACTAAAACACTTATTCACAGCAAAAGAAAGCAAAGTAAACAGACAACCCACAGAGGGAGAAAAATCATCACAATCTATACATCTGACAAAGGACTAATATTCAGAATCTACAAAGAACTCAAATAAATCAGAATGAAAAGAACAAAAAATCTCATCAAAAAGTGGGCTAAGGACATCAATAGACAATTCTCGAAAGAAAATATACAAATAGCCAATAAGCAATTTGAAAAAATGCTCAACATCATTAATTATCAGGGAAATGCAAGTCAAAGCCACAAAATGATACCACCTTACTCCTGCAAGGATGGCCATAACCAAAAAATCAAAAAATAATAGATATCAGCATGGATGTGGTGAAAAGGGAACACTTTTACACTGTTGGTGGGAATGTAAACTAGTACAACCACTATGGAAAACAATTTGGAGATTCCTTAAATAACTGAAAGTCGATCCAGCAATCCCACTACTAGGTATCTACCCAGAAGAAAAATAGTCACTATACGAAAAGGGACTTCCACACGCATGTTTATACCAGCACAATTTGCAATTGCAAAAATATGGAACCAGTTTAAATGTCCATCAATCAACGAGTGGATAAAGAAAATGTGGTATATATACACACTGGAATACTACTCAGCCATAAAAAGAACGAAATAATGGCATTCACAGTAACCTGGATGGAATTCGAGACTATTACTATAAGTGAAGTAACTCAGGAATGGAAAACCAAGCATCACAAATTCTCACTCATAATTGGGAGCTAGGCTATGAGGATGCAAAAGCATAAGAATGATACAATGGACTTTGGGGACTCAGGGAAAAGGGTAGGAGGAGGCAGGTGAGGGATACAAAGCTACACATTGGGTACAGTGTACACTGCTTGGGTGATGGTGGGTGCACCAAAACCTCAGAAATCACCACTAAAGAACTTATTCATGTAACCAAACACCACCAGTTCCCCAAAATCCTATTGAAATAAAAAAAACAAAATTTAAAAAAAGAGTCCTAAGTGATAAAAATTCCAACTTACAATGTTGTGAGAATTAAATGATACAATGTAGTTTCATGTTATGAGGAAGTTAAATTCTCATATTAACTCCTAAGGCTAAATTTACCGTTGAAAATTCATTAACTCCCCCATAAAATACAGTGTACATTTTTTATGTATACAACTTGGTACAACAGTTCTTATAAACACCAAAGTTTGAGAATATAAAGGAAATTTATATGCAGATGATTGAGCTATTAGTTAAAAACAGTCTTTAAAGACAGACTACCTTGGTTCGAATTCCAGTTCCACCACGTCTTGACCCTGGGAAAGGTGCCTCTCTATGCTTCAGGTTTTTCATCTGCATATTGGTGATAAAAGTATCTAACTCGTAGGTTTGTAGTGCAAATTAGTTAATATATGTAAAGCCCTCAGCCAGGCACAATGTAAAGGCTATATAATAATGTGTTAGCTGTCAATCTGTCAGACAGACCTGCATTATAAGCCCAGCTTCCTTCACTCAGTGAGTATCTATTAAGCATCTACAATATAACCATGCACAATTAATTCTAGGTTCTGATAAAAACAAAGATTTTAATTTTTGATGTTTACAGTCTTTTGGTTTTGCCAAACACTGGCTACATGATCTTGGGCAAAGTTTCTTCATCGGTTGTCATAATGTATATAGGTGCATTAGCTATGTCTAGTAGCTATTATCATGCCCCAGTATGGTATCATAAATGCTAAGTTTATAATAAGTGTTTGCCCATAAACACTAGAAACCTGAGTCTTGACAAAGAATGCATCCCCCACGTCTTTCCCCACCAATAGGGGGAATCATATTTCACCTCTGCACTGGGATACATCTTACTAGTTCCAGGCTCCACATAAACCAGGGAATGTATTCTGCATATCCATGAGTTTGGTTTCCCAAAACACAGCAGGTGCCACGTCCTCCTCTGAGTCAGTCTGATAAGAAAAACAACTTGAAGCAATATCTCTTTTTGTGTCTAAATGTAGGGCCTTTACACAGAGGATACACACACTCAAGGTATGAGTAAAATCAAAGGAAATGTAAACAGCGCCTCCCATTCTCCTTAGAAAGGGAACAACGTGGGAGGGGGGAGGGATAGCATTAGGAGATATACCTAATATAAATGACCAGTTAATGGGTGCAGCACACCAACATGGCACATGTATACATAGATAACAAACCTGCACATTGTGCACATGTACCCTAGAACTTAAAGTATAATAATAATACATAAATAAATAAATAAATAAATAAATAAATAAATAAAGGGAACAAAGTGGAGCACACTTAATCCAAAGAGGAAAGTACAAGGGTTCCACTTATTCCAAGTAGAGGAGGTTAGGAGAGGTAGGTGAAGTTATTCCATCTAGGACTGACATATGCAAATTGTAGTTCATAAAAAGCACAGCAGGCTCTGGCTGAAGGGGTGAGTGAGAGATGAAATCTACTAGCCTTGGCAGGTCTGCAACTATTGAGTTGAAGAAGTATCTCTTTCATTACTCACAGGTACCTTATGCTTACTACTTCATGTACCTTGAGCTGGGTAGACCCCAAATGGTCTGCTTTTTTTAATTTGCAAAGAGTCATGGCAAGCCCAGCAGTGACCCTGGTTTCAATAGGTTAAGTGGCCCCAAGAAGCCAGAGTTGATCCAGAGTTGAGAAGGGAGAAAACGGGTCTCCATCAGCGGCTTCAGGAAGTGTAACAGTAGACACATGGACAGCATCACTGTATGACCTGTGCCTCAGGCTGCCCAAAGAAACAACTGACCTGCTCTATTTATTGCATGAATTGAGTTTGATCTTGCCATTTAGAGACATCTACAAATTCAGGAGCTAAGCTGCCCACCCATAAGTGATCCACCATCCTTTTAAAATAATGCTTAGAATTCAAACAAAACAATTTATTTGCTTCAGCTAGCACTATATTAAGGTCTGTATGTTTCAATTAATTTAAAGATAATCCGGTTACCGGAAAAAAGAAAATGTCATAACAAAGCAGGATTTTTGTGGAGAGTCCAGACCTCAACAAAGTCTTCCTTTAAGTACCCCATCATCACTGCTCTGTCTCATCACCTCTTTAAAGGGGCTTTAAGTTCGTGTCCTTCTCCTGCCAGCCTGATTTCTCTTCAATAGGGATTTTTAAACTTGGTCCCTTCCTTCCTGTTCAAAGATCATTGCATTTTTTTGGGTATCCATGGTACAAAGCATTGTGCTCCACCTCAAACTCATTAGGATATTTCAAATCTTTTATTTAGCTTCATTGTGCCTAAATTTTCTCTTCCATTAAAGTGGCTTAATATCCCCCTTCAAACCTTTCCCAAAATGATGAAATTAAGTCATTAATATGACAGAGGCTTGTCACCCACAGATAAAAAAGAAGAATCCTTTTGTTTCCTTTATAGGAGTACCATCCTTTATATGACGACTGTATTCTTCAAAATTTTATGTGAATGAAGTCCAGATTTAAAAGTTCTGAGGATAGGCCAGGCGCAGTGGCTCCAGCCTGTAATCCCAGCACTTTGGGAGACCGAGATGGGCAGATCACGAGGTCAGGAGATTGAGACCATCTTGGCTAACACGGTGAAACCACGTCTCTACTAAAAATACAAAAAAATTAGTCAAGTATGGTGGCGGGTGCCTGTAGTCCCAGCTACTCAGGAGGCTGAGGCAGGAGAATGGCCTGAACCCAGGAGGCGGAGCTTGCAGTGAGCCGAGACCAGGCCGCTGCACTCCAGCCTAGGTGACAGAGCAAGACTCCGTCTCAAAATAAAATAAAATAAAATAAAATAAAATAAAATAAAATAAAAGTCCTAAGGATGTCCACCACTCAAAGAAAGCTCACGCAGTGGAATTTTGTTAAACAAGGGTGAGTCTAACAAATAATCATCACTGATTCATCTGAGGTTCCACATTGGGTTATCTTAGATGGTGACGATGAAGATGATGAAAATCATCATGATGCAAGTGTAACTCATTTAAGAGCTTATGGGTTTTCTAGACACTTTCACACACCTCTCATGTGATGCTCATAACCACCCCCAGGAGATAATAGTCGGATATTAATATCCCCAGTTGACAGATGAAGAGGCTGAGGCATAGTGAAGTTAATGATTTGTCCAAGGTTATGCAGCTAATGGACTTGTCCTGAAGGTTCAAGCAGTCCCAAAGCTCTTACCCTTGACCTGCACAGAGCAGCTCAAGGACCAAAAAAGAAAACCTAGAGTCATCTGTGGTCTGTAGAAATGTAAATAGTTTTCTCTAAGCACTCATGGCCTCAAAACCTTGAAATTCTAAAGCCAAAATTTTTAACACATAAAATTCTAAAGGAATAAAGGAAACTGCTGACAACTGCAAAGCAGGAAGGCAGCCAATGCAGTATCAACATGATAAAAAATGATTAAATGCTGATCATACCAGCTGAGATATCATCGTCAAATTTTGTATTAACAGCTACAATTAAGTAGTAGACTTATTAGCTACATTATGTTTAAGTGCATCCTGCCAGAATCTTTGTATTTTTCCACTAAACATAAAAAAGATCTTAAATCAAGTTTAGGAGGACAGAAAATAGAAAAATAAAATGGTGTCACCCACATACCTGGTGTGGGATGAGGGCCTCAATAACCTTGGAGAAAATAGTCAAGGCTTCCAATTTATAGTCCTCGGTTTGGAGAATATTTTAAGCAGAGGTAGATTTCCTGCTAATGAGATTCTAGATAAAACTATGTAAATTCAACCTCTTACCCAACACCCCCCACAATGAAAAAATATCTAGGAAGGCATGCAGTGCAGGCATATCCTACTATGGGCTGATCCCAGCTTCCCTGGAATCTGAAAGATGGCCAGAACATTTGTTTGTTGATTGAATGGGGCCACCTTTCAGTTCATATAATCAGCCTTGGATGAATTCCCAGAAATCTTAGGTGGATACCCAAAAATACCATCTTCCTTCTTTTTCCTTTTCTAATCTTCTATCGTCCTCCAATGTCTCAGTGCACTACTTAGTCTTGACCTTTTCTGCCAGAAATAACAAACAGTAATAGAATTCTAGATGGGCCGGGTGTGGTGGCTCACACCTGTAATCCCAGCACTTTGGGAGACCTAGGCCGGCAGATCACCTGAGGTCAGGAGTTCGAGACCAGCCTGGCCAACATGGAGAAACCCTGTCTCTACTAAAAAACATACAAAAATTAGCCAGGCATGGTGGCATGGGCCTATAATCCCAGCTACCAGGGAGGCTGAGGCAAAAGAATCACTTAAATCTGGGAGTTTGCAGTGAGCCAAGATCGCACCTCTGCACTCCAGCCTGGGCTACAGAGTGAGACTCTGTCTCAAAAAAAAAAAAAAAAAAAAGACATGTAGAGAACAGGAAAAACCCATTCTCCCAAATATACCCAAAAGTAAATAGTGTACCATTCCAAGGTCACTTTAAAATATATCTTTTTGCATAATCTGATTCAAACTTCCCACTCCCACATTTCTCCCACAGTAATCTCTCCCAGTGGAAGAAATGTTTGAAATAGGTATAACTTATTGTTTTCTTAGTCATAAATCACAGGTAGGTCATTTTTTCAATTGACAGATGTTTCTTATAAAGTTCTCATCAATATTCATTTTATGTTGGCTAACTAAATTCTGATATCTGGTATAAACCACTTTGTGTTGCCAAAAGTGACCAGAACCTTGCTAAAGTCTGTAGTTGAATTGGTTTGTGGTTAGATTATTCTGGACTTCTATTAGCAATGAAAACTTATAGGGGAAAGGTCATCCTTCCAGACCATGCCTTTGTGGAACTAAGTGGTACATAACAGACTTCAACTTTTTGAGACCTACTGACATTTATTTTACAAATTATAGTTCAAGGGATTCAGAATATAAAATATTTCCAAATATGAGATATTTCTTTAAAAATCTGAAGTGAAAAGGGAGCCCAATATGTGCATGTGCAACAGGCAAGGGTTCTACATTCATACATGGTCTGCAAGAATGGATTCATTTGTTCATTCATTCAAACAAGTATTTGTTGCATGAATGCATTATTTGTTGGGCAGTGTGTAAAGTCCTGGGTGTATATCAGTGAACAAAACAGGATAGACTAGGTACTTGCTCTTGAGGTGCTCTTGAGGTTTCTCTAGAGAGGAAAAAAGTAAATAAACAAACAAATTATTATAAATGATTAAAGATGTAAGAAAGAAAGTAACAGGAGGCTAAGTGGAGAATAAAAGGGGTGGGATACAATTACTTTAGAAAGGATATGAAGGGAACGCTTAACAAAACATGTGCAAATTAAGTTAAGCCCTGAAAAATGAGATGATATCATCCATGCAGAATTTGGGAAAGAACATTTGCAGGAGAGAGAAACAGCACATACAATGTCTTTGAGAATTGACAGGGCTTGATGTGTTCATGGCATCAAAAGGAATTCAGTGTGACTGGAGTGTGCTGAGAGAGAGATAGGCAGGGTCTAGATTATTCAAGACATTGAAGGTCATGGTAAAGAACTTCTATTTTATTCTGATGGGAATTGGAAACTGCTAGAGATTTGAATAGCAGAGTGAAATCATCTAATTTATGTTTCATATTGCACTGACTACTATGAAAAGAATTGACTGGAGGAGGAAATTAGTGGATGTGGGAAAACAGGAAACTATTACAATAATCCAAATGAGAGCTAATGAGAGCCAGGTACTGGAGTGCAAAAGTGAGATGGTGAGAAGACATTTTTGAGGTAAAATCAAAAGGACTTGGTGGTAACTTAGATATGAGTGATGAGGGCAAGAGAGGAATCAAGGATAATTCTGGCTTGGTGGATGGTGGCACTATTTGCTGAGTTGATGGAAAGGGCCCCCAGTTTTTTTGTTTTCTAGTACAAGTTCTGTGGTATAGTGAGGTCTTGGCACAGCTGAGGCCCTAAGAGGTTATTTCCTGTTCTTGCTAGTAAACTTCCTGTGAAGATAGCTTTCTTGATCCTTTCGCACTGTTAGGCAAGGAAACACAGGAGTGAGCCAACATGGTCCAAAGGAAGCCTCAGAGCGGCCTGAATTCCTAACACTAGGTTCTCCAGCCCTAGCTAGTATGTGGAGTGCTAGAAAACAAGCAAATGGTAGCTTAGTTATGCTCAAGAGCATTAAAAATAATAATAATAATAATAACATTAAATCACATTTTTCCAGGGGATTGGGCCCTGGGTGCCAAGCATTGAGCATGAGTTGAATTTTTTGATAGACTGAGCAGAATATAAGCACACACATACACTGTCCTATGGTATCAAGTTCTTCAAAAAAGCCTAAATCAAGGATAAACAGTTCCCATTAGGCAACAGAAACTGACTCCCTTGGGAAAGGACACTAAGAGATTAACTTAAGGTCCACCCCTTGGCAGATGGGCTTCTCCATTAAAATTAGTTATCAAAGACTCTTCCAGTCAGTTAAGCTCAAAGTCATTAGCTTAATGACAACGGTTCAGAAACATCCTCACCTCTGCAGAGCAGGAGTACCACTCAAAGGCCATCATCTTAAGAGGCATTGTGAGTCTGAGTTCTAAGAGATTAAAACACCTTTGGGGGCAGATAACGCTTAAGTCATATTTCACAGGATTTCAGACATCTCTCTTATTATCTATGTAGGTCTTAATGGGAACTCAACCAGCATGGCCATTGGCCATATGTTCTTCCTTCACCAATTTATACCATCAGTATTTTCATGCCATGAAAATTCTGGTTGTAAGAACATTAAAAGAAACCCTAAAAGGATAAAGACATTGCAAAAGAATAACTTAGTATCTAAAGGAGGACTGAAAAGGGATGAAAGAATTCATTACATTGCTGGCATTCATCCAAATGCCAGCTCCCCTCTTACTAATTAATAGAATAAGACATCAAGGCAACAATTCTAGGAGAAATGGGAAACACTTCAATAAGAGACATCTAAAAGAGAGACAATGCCGGGCACAGTGGCTCACACCTGTAATCCCAACACTTTGGGAGGCCGAGGCAGGTGGTTCACTTGGAGTCAGGAGTTCAAGACCAGCCCCGCCTCTACTAAAAAACAAAAATTAGCTGGGCGCAGTGGCAGGCACCTGTAATCCCAGCTACTCTGGAGGCTGAGGCAGGAGAATCTCTTGAACCTGGGAGGCAGAGTTTGCAGTGAGCCAGGATCACGCCACTGCACTCCAGCCTGGGTGACAGAGTAAGACTCCATCTCGAAAAAAAAAAAAAAAAAAAACTACACAGATTAGCTGGGTGTGGTGGTGGGCACCTGTAATCCCAGCTACTCAAGAGGCTGAGGCAGGAGAATCACTTGAATCCAGGATGCAGATTTTTACGGCGAGCCAAGATCACGCCACTGCACTCCAACCTGGGAGATAGAGCAAGATTCTGACTCAAAAAAATAATAAATAAATAAATAATTTTAAAAAATAAATAAAAGGGAAATGAGGTTTTGCATCTCTTGATGGAACAAATGTATTTTAAGGTAATAACTGTAAGATAATGCTACAAAGCATTCAAAATAACCAGAGTAAAGAAGCAGAACTCAAAGTTAAAAACTAGAATGCAAAGACTTAAAAGGATGAATTTATTTTCTTATTAAAACCAGTGATCTGTAAACAAATCATCTATTTCCTAAAGATTAATAAAATCAACATTAATCACAATCAAATATTGATTCTGAGTACACTTAATGTATTTAATGTTGATTAGAAACTGGAAGAAAAGTTATTCAATTTTATGGATTTGGGTTAGGATCATTCCCAGTTCTGTAATATTTATACCTATAAAGATATGAGGAAAGAATGTCAAGCTGCTCACTAATAACTTTTTAAAGTCTTAGAAAATTTGTGTTTTTTGCTGGCACCCAAGAGGGGAAAACATCATAAAAATAGTTTCAAAATCTACAATCAATGCTTTCTCCAAAATAAATGTCTTTGTTAAAAAAAATAGCAGATTTCTTAATTCTGTTTTTCCCTTGGGCTGGTGATTGTCGCACCTCCTGCTCTTTGCTCTGCCCTTGCTTCCTCTCATGCTCTACTGGCCATGAAGGAGCTGTGAAAATCCAGACTCTACCAATAAGACAACTTCAAATTACAGAAACACACAGATGAGGCCAGGTGAACTTGTCTTCACTCCTTACTTTTTTCTTGCAGGTAGGAACTTTCCCTTTCTGCCATGCTTTTTCTACCTGGAGACCAAGGGATTCTATCTTTTTCAATGATACTAAATAAGCCACCAAACTGTGTCATAATGTGGCTTCATCATCATAGACTTTTTCTGGGTCACAGTGTGCTCTTGCCATCTTCAAGAGCCAAGTCAAAGAGTCAAGTCTTTTTTTCAGGAAAGTTTCATATATACATATGAACATATATATATATATATATATATAGGTTCTCCCAGGTTCAAGCAATTCTGCCTCAGCCTCCTGAGTAGCTGGGACTACAGGCATGCACCACCATGCACCACCATAGCCAACTCTTTTTTTTTTTTTTTTTTTTGGATTTTTTTGGTAGAGATGGGATTTCACCATGTTGACCAGGCTATGCTTGAACTCCTGACCTCAAGTGATCTGCGCCCCCAGGCCTCCCAAAGTGCTGGGATTATAGGCATGAGCCACTGTGTCTGGCCTGTTTCCAATATTATCTGTAAATATCTTATGTTTTCATTAGTGCTATTTTATTCTTTATAAACATCAATTGCATACATGTTAGATATTCCTATCTGTCATTTTTATCTGTCATGGTTTCTTTTTCTTTTATTTTTTTCAATTTTTTATTGTGGCAATATATACAAAACATAAAATTGACTTTCTTAACCATTTTAAGTATATGATTCAGTAGTATTAAATACATACATTAATAATGTGCAACTATCACCACAATCCATTTCCATAACTCTTTTCATCTTATAAAGCTAAAACTCTATACCCATTAAACAATAACTCTTCATGCTCCCTGATGCCAGTCACTTCAACCACCATTCTCCTTTCTGTCTCTATGATTTTGACCACTCTAAGTACCTCATATAAATTGAATTATGCAATATATGTTTTTTCATGTCTGGCTCCACCTAGCACAGTATCCTCAAGATTCATCCATATTACTGCATGTGATATGGTTTGTCTCTGACCCCACCCAAATCTCATCTTGAATAATTGTAACTCCCACAATTTCCATGTGTTGTTGGAGGGACCTGGTGGGAGGTAATTGAATCATGGGGGGTAGATCTTCCCCATGCTGTTCTCATTATAGTGAATGAGTCTCATGAGATCTGATGGTTTATAAAAGGGAGTTTCCCTACACAAGCTCTCCTGTCTGCTTCCATGTAAGATGTGACTTTGCTCCTCATTCGCCTTCTACCATGATTTTGAGGCCTCCCCAGCCATGTGGAACTGTGAATCAATTAAACCTTTTTCCTTTGTAAATTACCCATGTCTTTATTAGCAGCATGAGAATGGACTAATACAGTAAATTGGTACCAGGTAGTGGGGCACTGCTGTAAAGACACCCCAAAATTGGGAAGCAACTTTGGAACTGGGTAACAGGCTGAGGTTGGAACAGTTTGGAGGGCTCAGAAGAAGAGAGAAAAATGTAGGAACATTCAGAATTCCTAGAAACTTGGAGGTCTCAGAAGACAGGAAGATGTGGGAAAGTTTGGAACTTCCTAGAGACTTGTTGAATGAGTTTGACCAAAATGCTGATAGTGATATGGAAAACAAGGTCCAGGCTGAGGTGGTCTCAGATGGAGATGAGGAACTTGTTGGGAACTGGAGTAAAGGTCACTCTTGCTATACAAAAAGATTGGTGGCATTTTGCCCCTGCCCTAGAGATCTATGGAACTTTGAGGGAGATGATATGGGTTATCTGGTAGAAAAAATTTCTAAGTGGCAAAGCATTCAAGAGGTGAAAGACCATAAAAGTTTGGAAAATGTGCAGCCTGGTAATGCAGTAGAAAAGAAAACCCCAGTTTCTGGGGAAAAAATCAGGCCAGCTGCAGAAATTTGCATAAGTAACCAAAGAGCCAAATGCTAATCACCAAGACAATGGGGAAAACGTCTCCAGGGTGTGTCAGAGACCTTAGCTACAGCCCCTCCCATCACAGGCCCAGAGGCTTAGGAGGAAAAAATGGTTTTGTGGGCTGAGCCCAGGCCCTCCTGCTCTATGCAGCCTCCAAACATAGTGCCCTGCATCCCAGCTGTTTCATCTCCAGCCACGGCTAAAAGGGACCAACATACAGCTCAGGCCATTGCTTCAGAAGTTTCAAGCCCCAAGTCTTGGTGGCTTATAAATGGTGTTGGGCCTGTGGGTGCACAGAAGTCAAGAATGGAGGTTTGGAAACCTCCACCTAGATTTCAGAGGATGTATGGAAATGCCTGGATGTCCAGGCAGAAGTTTGCTACAGGGACAAGGCCTTCATAAAGAACCTCTGCTAGGGAAGTGTGGAAGGGAAATGTGGGGTTGGATCCCCCATACGGAGTCTCCACTGGAGCACAGCCTAGTGGAGCTGTGAGAAGAGGGTCACCGTCCTACAGACCCCAGAATGGTAGATCCATTGACAGTTTGCACCATGCATCTGGAAAAGCCTCAGGCACCCAACACTGGCCCATGAAAGTAGCCAGAAAAGGAGCTATACCTTGCAAAGCTATAGGGGAGATGCTGCCCAAGACAGTGGGACCCCTCCTCTTGAATCAGTGTGACCTGAATCTGAGACCTGCAGTCAAAGAAGATCATTTTGAAGCTTTAAGATTTGACTGCCCCACTGAATTTTGGACATGCATGGGGCCGGTACCCCTTTCGTTTTGGCCATTCTCTCCCATTTGGTATGGCTGTATTTACACAATGCCTGTACCCCCATTGTATCTAGGAAGTAATTTGCTTTTGATTTTATAGGCTCATAGGTGGAAGGAACTTGCCTTGTCTCAGATCAGACTTTGGGCTGTGGACTTTTGAGTTAATGCTGAAATGAGTTAAGACTTTGGGGGAATGTTGGAAAGGCATAATTGGTTTCGAAATTCAAGGACATGAGATTTGGGAGGGGCCGGGGCAGAATGATATGATATGTCTGTGTCCCCACCCAAATCTCATCTTGAATTGCAGCTCCCATAATTCCCATGTGTTGTGAGAGGGATCTGGTGGGAGGCAATTGAATCATGGGGGTGGGTCTATCCCATGCTGTTCTTGTGATAGTGAATAAGTCTTATTAGATCTGATGGTTTTATAAAGCGGAGTTCCCTGATACAAGCTATTTTGCCAGCTGCCATGTAAGACGTGACTTTGCTCCTCATTCACCTTCCACCATGATTGTGAGACCTCCTCAGCCATGTGGAACTCTAAGTCAATTAAACCTCTTTCGTTTATAAATTACCCAGTCTTGGGTATGTCTTTATTAGCAGTGTGAGAATGGACTAATACAGCATGTGTCAGAATTTCCTTCCATTGATATATCATATTTTTCTTCTCTATTCATCCATAAATAGACACAGGTTGCTTCCATGTTTTAGCTACTGTGAACCATGCTGCTATAAATATGGGTGTACAAATATCTCTTCAAGACCCTACTTTCCATTATTTTGTGTATCATATGGTGATTTTATTTTTAATTTTTTTAGGAGCTGTCATGCTGTTTTCCATAGTAGCTGTACTATTTTACATTTCCATCAATGGAGCAGAAGAGTTATACTTTTTCCACAATCTCACCAAACTCATTTTCTGCTTTTAGCACATAGCACCATCATAATGGATGTGAGGTAGTAACTCATTGTGGTTTTTATTTGCATTTCCCTAATGATTAGTGATGTTCAGCTTATTTTTATGTGCTAATCGGTCATTTTTATATATTCTTTGAAGAAATGTCTATTCTAGTCCTTTGCCTGTATTTGAACTTGCTTGTTTTGTTTTTTTGTTGTTGTTGTTTTTGGGTTTAGGAGTTCCCTATATATTCCAGATTCCAGATATTAATGCCTTATCAGATATATGATTTGCAAATATTTTCTCCTGTTCTGTGGGTTCCTTTTTTTTGACACAGATTCTCGCTCTGTCTCCCAGGCTGAAGTGCAGTGGCATGACCTTGGCTCACTGCAACCTCTGCCTCCCAGGTTCAAGTGATTCTCCTGTCTCAGCCTCCTGAGTAGCTGGGACTACAGGTGCATGCCCCCACACCCAGCTAATATTTTATATTTTTAGTAGAGACAGGGTTTCACCATATTGGTCAGGCTGGTCTTGAACTCCTGACCTCAGGTGATCCACCCACCTCAGCCTCCCAAAGTGCTGGGATTACAGGAGTGAGCCACTGCACCCAGCCTATAGGTTGCCTTTTTTACCTCATCAACAGTGTCTTTTGATGCACAAAATTTTTTAAATTTTCATGAATTCTAATTTGTTTATTTTTTCTTTTGTTATCTGTACCCTTTGGTGTTACATTCAAGAAATCATTGCCAAATGCAGTGTTGTGAAGGTTTTGCCCTATGTTTTCTTCTAAGAGTTTTACCAAGGACACCCACTTTTACAACTCCAGTACTATTCAACACAGTACTGGAAATCCTAGCCAGGGGAGTTAGACAAGAAAAAGAAATAAAAGGTATCAAAATTGGAAAGGAAGAGTTAACATTATCTCTGTTTGTAGATGATATGATCTTATATATAGATAAACCCTAAAAATTCCACACAAAAAAATACCAACCTAGTAAGTGAATTCAGCAAAGTAGCAGGATACAAAGTTAATACACAACAATCATTTGCATTTATATACACTAACAATGAATAATCTGGAAAGGAAATTACAAAAACAATCCAATTTACAATAACATCAAAAAGAATAAAATACTTAAGAATTGACTTAACCAAGGAGGTAAAAGATTTGTAGAATGACAACCACAAAACAAAGCTGAAAAAAATTTTAAAAGACATAAATAAATGGAAACACATCCCATGTTCATGCATCAGTAGTCTTAAAATTGTTAAGAAATCAATACTACCTAAAGTGATCTATATATTTAATGCAATCTCTATCAAAATAGCAATGACCTTCTTTGCAGAAATAGCAAAACTCATCCTAAATTTCATATGGAATCTCAAGGGACTCTAAACATTTAAAGCAATCTTGAAATAGGAGAACAAAGCAAGAGGACTCACACTTCTTGATTTCAAAACTTACTACAAAGCTGTAGTAATGAAAACAGTGTGGTGATTGCATGAAGACTGACATACAGACCAATGAGATAGAATAGAGAGCCCAGAAATAAACCCTCAAATATATGGTCAAATGATTTTTGACATGGTGCCAGGAACCATTCAATAGGAAAAGGACAGCTTTTTCAACAAATGGTGCTGGAAAAATTGGATATCACATGCAAAAGAATGAAGTTGTATCTTTACCTAACACCATATACAAACATTACTTCAGAATGGATCAAAGACCATAAACAATAAAACTCCTTATTAATTTTTATTGCTTCTTTTTTATTTTATTTTGGGTGATTTTCTAACCATTGTATCCCTGATCTTGTTTTCAATTGTGTTTATTCCTTTTTTGTTGCTTGATGAGACTTTTATCTTTGCACTGATTTTATGTTTCCCCATTTCTTTCATTTCTTTACAGAGCACTACCAATTTTTTGTGTGTGTTTTTTGTTTTTTTTTTTTTTTTTATTTTCTTCCTATCATCTGCTCTTCAATTTTTTTAATCTCTTTTTTAGGTTTTTTTTTTTTTTCAGAGAGGGATGATACCACCTATAATCTCTTTAGGATTCTTTTAAGTTTTCCTCAAATTCATGGAAAAATTCCTCTTCTGAGTTATATGTGTCATCTGTCTTTTGCTTATACTTTCCTCATTTATTCTTACATACATGTCTCTTGTTTGTCCCTTTCTGATGGTTATTTATATCTCGCAAGGCAATTCTGACTGAGACCAATATTTACTTGAAGGCCACTTTGAGAAGGGGCAGCCTAGAGCTTCAAATTGAGTGTGTTATCTCAAAAACCTTCTCACCAAATTTACCCTCCATCCTGAGTGTATATTTTCCCTCCTTCCTGGCCAGTTAAGATGTGTGTTTGTGTTGTGTTCAGTACGTGCTCTCATCTGATGAGCACAACTTGGTCGCTCCTTCAGCTTCCCCACCATAGCTAGGAGGCCAGGGTGCACTGCAGACTACAAAGATGGAGCCCCTACCAGCTTCCCCTCAGCTCCACCTCCCTGCTGTTCTTTGTCCACAACTAGGTCTGCATAGCAACACACCCACTTCTCTGGCCCACATCCCTCTAGATCCCATGAACCAGAATAAAAAGGATCATTTGCACATGAATAACTGTAATATGTTCTTTAAAGAACTCTGTCTACTGAAATGTGAGGAAATTTCTAGGTTCTCATTATCCACCCTCAGTTTGAGTCTCAAGTTCTCAGAACTGGCTAGATATTATTCACCATGAAGTTTTTGTATTGCATGAAAGATGTGTTTTCTTCTTGACTTTATTTTATTACTTCCATTGTTTCAAGTACATTTCAAGTAAGATTTGTGGCTAAAAATGATTTTAGTAAACTGAAAGCTCCCTCATTCACTCCTTGACCTAATGCAAATTTGTTTCTACTCCATCATGAAGTCTCCTAAACTGTTCTCTCAAAGATTACTCTTAACTTCCTAATTGTTCATCAAGAGTTTAAATTTTTTTCTGTCCTTCCTCTTATGTCTCCTAAATTCTCATTCTCTTGCTTTCTTTCAGTCTTTCCTAAAATACAGATATTCCCCCAGGGTTATTCCTCTGCTTTCTTTAAATTATCTCCCTGGTCAACTCCATTCATTCTCAAGGCTTAAATTGCCCACTGTATACATTACTCTCAAATGTTTCTCCTCTACCTTGATCCTCTCTTTTGGAAACTCATACCAAATTTTCAAAGTCTGTTTGACACCTTCACTTGCAGACATATACGACTGGCATCTCACGCCATATATATTCTAAATAACTATTTTCTAAGCTAGTGAGACTCAGAATGGTATTGGCATTGGTTTGTTTTGTTTCATTTGTTGTTTGTTTTAAAGGTTCCTATGTGTATTCACTTCCAAGGGCTGCCGTAATAAACTGGGTGATTAAAACAACAGAAACATATTCTTTCACAGTCCTGGAGGGCAGAAGTCCAAAATCAAGGTGTCAGCAAGATAATGTTCCCTCTGAAGGCTCTAGGGAAGAATTCTTCCTTGACTCTTCCTAGCTTTTAGTGGTTGCCAGTAATCCTTGGTGTTCCCTGAGCTTATAGGTACATCACTCCAATCTCTGCCTTTGTCATAACATGGCCTTCTGTGTGTCTGTGTCTGTCTGTCTGTCTGTTTCTATATCTTCCTCTTCTTTCTCTTATAAATATACCACTCATTGGAGTTAGTGTCCACCCTAATTTAACAAGACGTCACTTAACTTAATTACATCTACAAACACCCTATTTTCAAATAAGGTCACATTCCCAGGTTCTAGGGATTCGAACCTGAAGATACTTTTTGGGGAGACACAATTAGCCCACTATACTATAACAAAATACACTTTGTACACTTTGGAAGTGTTGCCTAAAGTAAAACCAGAGAGGTTTCCTTACTACAGAACTTCTCAGACCTTTAACAAGATAATATGAATTGTACTCTGAATCTCCAACAGATGTTATCATATGTAGCTTTCCCAAACTGTAATGACTGCAAAACACTCTTTGGTATAGAGCCCTTCAAAAGACTAGTGTTCCAACAAGAGACTTTACAATGTTCAGCACCAGTGCTTCTTAGGTTTTCATATGCATATGAATCACCTAGGGATGGTGTAAAAATGCAGATTCTGATTCAGTAGGTCTGGGATGGAGGTCTGAGATTCTGTATTTCTTAAAAGCTTCCTGGAGCTGCTGATGCTGCAAGTCACCAAACATACTTTGAATAACAAGCTTCTAAAACAAAATCTTTATTTCCATTAATGATGTTTCCCTTCCTGTATTTTCTATCTTGGTCAATGGCATTACTATCCACCCAGTCACTCAATGGGAAACTCTGGTATCAACTTTCCTTTCCCTTACTGTTCCCCTTCTCACCTTACCTCCAATTCAACTTAGTGCCAACTTGTATTCCTCTCCTAAATCCAGTCGACCATCTCCTTCCCCATTGTCTTAGTTCAGGATGTCAGTATCTGTGCGTGGACTATCAGTAGCCTCCCAGCACATCTTTTTGGCTTTAAACTTTGTCCCTCCAAAAAGTTGCCAAAGACTTAACCAGGTCAATGCTTCATGTTAAAATTTACATTGATGTACCACTGCTCACCAAATAAAATTCCTATTGCACAGCATTGAGACATTGCAGGTCCTGAAAAATCTGACCTCAGCAAATTTTTCTAGTTTTGCTCCCAGTACCAATCCATGATGTAACATATGCTATGGCCACATTAGGTTGCTCATTCTGCCCTAATCTCATCATGCATGTTCTCATCTCCAAACCTGGCTCAGTCTCCTTTCTGGCCTTCAATGTCTTTCTCCCACCTTCTCTGCCGGGAAAAACCAACTTCTCATTCTTAACAATTTAGTTTAAATATCTTTACTAAATGTTTCCCAATTAGAATTAATTTCTAGGTCTTTGATGTTCCCAGAGCATTTTCTTTATAACTTTGCTTCGAGTACTTTAATGCTGTCCTATAACCATTTACACACATGTATTTTTAGCTAACTCCTTCATGGCATAAAGTAAGTGTTTATTTATTCCTTTATTCATTCAAAACAATTGCCAACCATGATTTTGATGAGTAACTAGTCAAATGAGTGTATTGGATGAAAGAGGCTCAAATGGCTATGGATTACTTTCAAACTGTAGAAAATAGACTTCATAAATAAAAATGCAGATTATTAGAAACTGAACCAGAATTTTGAGGGGTAGGGACCCTAGAATCCAATTTTTAGCAAGAAATCAGGTGATTCTTAGTAAGCTAAAGCGTGAGAACCACTACCTAAAATTTAGAAGTACACATTTCACTGGTAAACACTTGTGCGACCAATGACTTTAAACTATTGGAGATGGAAATTCTGGTCAAGTCAAAAACCCTATAAAGCAATGTGGAAATGTAAAAGGCCTATTTAGCATCAATAAAGAACAAAGATAAAGAAAATGAGTCTTTTGAGCAGAAAACTTGCTGTTGAGCCTGTGATCATTCTTTTTAACATTTTCTGGCCAATGTCAGTTTAAAGCATGTACACGTTAATTATTTCAGAGAAGCTAGGCTATTCTGGCTGCCATGTTTTGCTGAGGTAGAAGAATTTTTTTACCTTCCTTTTTCTGTGCAGTACTTAAAACCAACTGATTCCTAAATCACCTACTCTTCACTGCTAGGATCCAAACAAAACCGAAGGCCGTCTTGGAGAATATGAGAGCTAAATGAGAGTTAAATTTGTCACATTCTTTACCATGCTGCACACTTTCAGAGTTTCATAAATTTTTTTTTAAATCCACATAATTAGTTTAGCTTTACCAGAAAAAAAATTTGAATGACAAGGTCAGGCTCCTGACCTTTCAATAAATTAGAGAAGATTGCCATAAATTGCACAATATAATGAAACACCAATTTGCATATTTGCTGCTATATTAAAAGGGATCAGTTTTAGCTCACAAAGCAGAACAAACAAAAACATGCATTTTAATAACTCAAATTACTCCCAGGAAGTGACCCTCAGCAGAAAGCCTGATTATCACTACTTAATTAGAAGCCTTGGAAATCTAAATCCTCCTTTAAATCCTATTCTGGGTACAGTGAAAGATGAAGCCATGAGTTTTGTCTAAGATTCAATATTTACTCTTTACTAATATGTTTGCTGGAGAGACTTCCCAAGCATTATAAAGACATGTGAGAAAAAATTTAATATTCAAAGAAAGAGTGCACACAACCTGTATTGGCTTGCAGGTGCAAAGCAATTAACAAGCTGGCATTTACAGTACTTTTAATTAATTAATTAATTAAAAATGCAAAGCTGACTTTCATTTCTTTAAATGTTTGAACATTTTATCCATCAATAATAAAGCACTACATGCTGCTGGGCGACAACATCTGGTAAATGAAAAAGTTAGTCCAGTGTTGAAGTAAGTGAGGAAGAATTTGGAATTTGCTATTGCATCACCATCTCTTCCCCCACCCCCTCACTCCCACTAGTACATTACTACACTCAGTGTCAAATGATAGGGGAAATGGTTTGTTGCCAACTCTGGATCATAAAGTAAAAGTGACAATATTTGATGTGACAAGTTAACCTTGAATGGGAATGAAAACAACAAAGCTTATCACAATTATACCCACCATTAAGGACTTGCCGTTCTGTTTCCTTAGGGGAGCAGAGTTGTTTGGAATTAAGGCTATGTATCTCCATCTTGTCTATAAAGGTTAAAAACCTAATTAGCAAAGGGAATTTCAATAATTTGAAAAAGAAGTGGGTAATGGCTTCTAATGTAATGCTCCTGTGACTAATTTTACTGCTGGACGCTGCTTGAACAACGACTTTACTATTCCCCGTGAACACATTTTTGGTCACTACATATTTAAAAACAACGCCATTAATGTACTTTAATTAAAACATAAATACTACAGTGCTACCTCGGTAGGCATTCACTCAGCTGGAACTAACTATATTTGCTTAATCTACAATTTTAGATGTATTAGCAAAAATAAATGTTGGTGAATGTAAGAGCCTGATTACATATCTTGGGTAAATTGGTGATAATGAGTCAAGAGACTTTGTGTTCATTCACATATATTAGAATAAGAATCATTATGAAATTAAAGCTAAGATTAATCCTGCTAATGACACCACAGAGCATCTGGGAATAAGATAACCCAGATGTCAGATTCACTGTGCTACTGTGCTGCTATTTGATAGAGTAACCCTTGAAGTGTTCTTCTAAGGCAGATAGCTGCTACCCCCCCAGTCCCAGCACTTGAAATGCAAATGAGTGACAAGATAGTCTAATAATGAGAGCAGATTCTAGCAGTAAAGAAAATGAATAAATTAAAAAAAAAAAAAACACTCTGCACCACTGATAAGAACAAGCAGCAGGCACCCTGATGTCCTCAATTAGGGTGGGTGACATCTGCTGAGCATTTCTCTCTAATAAAGCCCTCACTCGGTATTCCAAAGCACACGATTCTAACACTGTTAACATTTTAATGTCCTGGGCGTGCGTGGTAACATTAATTACAAGATGATTTGGATGACTTCTGAATCTCTTTTATGTCTTCCGCAGAAGAGAACACAGCATTGCAGCTTTGATATCATAAATAAAATGGGGACGCCTGCCAAGCATGAAAGGTATCCTGAAGTCACTCGCATCTGCTATGTTATCCTGAACCTCTGTAGCCAGGCAAAGTGAATCCTCTGGGCATTTACGGAGGGTCAGCAGCTATGCATTTTAGTGGGGAGCTATGTGGCTCTCAAGGATTTTTTACCCCTTACGCTAGAGGTGAAAATTTTGTTGCTGTTTTTAATTCCTAATGAGCTTAAAGTCCAATTAATATTATTCTAAGCACAGTTTGCCTTCCTAATAGTTATTTTCATGAGCTTTGGCAAATGTTACCAGGGCTTTCTTGTTTGTTGGCTGAGAGACAGGGACAGTTTCTCTCCTTATTAAGCAGACTGATACAAAGTATAGGCACTATGGGGGACCCTAGGTGGAGAGCGGGGCAGAGAAACACAAAAGAAATTTTGAGGGTCTCCTACTGCAAAACTGGCATGATATCACCATCACCCATGAGAAAATACTAGTAACTTCTCTTGCACAGATAAGGAAACTGGGGCACAGAGAGATACACAACTTGCTTGCAAGTTATTAAACATCCAATGAGAAGCAGAACCAGGATTTGAACCTCTGACTAAGCTCAAAATCCATGATATCACTTTTCCTCTCCTCTATACCTGTGGCAGTCATTAGAGCTGTTCACAGGCAATCGGGGGCCCATCCTTTGGGTCATATAAGGTTATGTTTCCTTGCCCTTCTTTCAAGCTAACATAGCCATGTAAACTACTTTAACCAATGAAATGCAAACAGAAGCCTTAAAAGAATGTATGTAGTTCACCCTGTCCCCTATGAGGAAAAAATCTGCCTGGATCTGAGGATGACTTGGAGCAACCCACAGCCCTAATAATGGGCATGAAGACTAAGCAAGAAATAAACCTCTGTTACATAAGCCTCTGAGATGCTGAGGCAGTTGGTTAGTGCAGTGCGACCTAGTCCATCCTAACAAATACAATACTATGCCATGCCAGCAACCAAGTACAAACATCTAAAAACCCCAGCTGGCCTCAGGAATGGATGAAGAAAAACAGAAAAAATAAAAGTGAGGAAATATGTGACTCAAAAGTTGGCCCGAGAACTCTTAGACTCTGAGAAAGAGAAGACTGTGGTTTAATTAACCCTAGTGGGCACCATTTACATCATAATATGTGTGAATGGCTCCCCCTAGAGTTTTCTGGTGCCCAGATTGCAAGATCGTGTGCAGTGGCCCTGTCACTTCTAGCTCTGCTAGTCTGAGAATCTGGCTCCCCATTTACTTTACAGATTACACCAGATTTACAGGATGTACTGGGTATGGAATTCATAGCCGCAGCCAATGAGCATGTGCCCAGCCCAACAAGGCGCTTACTCACTCAAAACATCAGGAAAATTAATCAGCAGATTTATAAGGGCACTTGACCATGAATCAAAATTAATTCCAGATATGACAGATTACTGTTGTTAAATCCATGTGAAATGATGTTACACAGTCATAAACAAAGATGTTTTATCCAAATGTGCAGAGAAAAAGACAAATAAACTCTTTTGGCTTTTCATAATTGACTGAATGTGGCACTGATTTGCTGCACCTAGGGAAGGGATATTTGGGAGAAAACAGAAAATGACACACAGCAATGAGGCAGTGCACTAATTTTTAAGAGTCCAGCCCTTTTTCTCTCTTCTATCTCTTCTATCGCCTACCTCTGTTTGGAGTACTCCAGTGGAAAATTCTAATTCCACATGCCAACTCTCCCTGCTCAAAGGGTCTGTATTTTGCCAAAGTTATAGCTGAACAGCAGGTTCAAAGATCCCAGCCACTGCCACTGATCAAAAGCTCCCCAGGATATCCCCCAAGGCTGCAGATCTAGTGAAGTGGACAGAGCACCTGGGGAACTGAAGCAATTAACAGAACTTCCTTAAAAAGGGCCAGAATGGGCCTCAACTGGACAAACCACACACAGCTGCAGCATCCCCTACCTCACTACCCCTGTGGCCCTGCCCACTGGCTGGGTTTGCTCAGGAAACATTAGAGAAGATTCTCAACAAGCAAAACAAGTCAGCCCCTCCATTTGGCAGCCCAAGCCCTATCTGTTCACCTCTGCTAATAAGAATGCTAGTTAGTAAGAATGGGAACATCTAAGAAAGTTCTAATCTTGATTAGGAGTAGGTGACTCCAAAAAAAAAAAAAAAAAGAAAAAAAAAAAAAGGAAGCAAAGCAGTTCAGTGCTTCCAAAGAAGTAAGGGTAAGCCACATTTAGATCCATAGTCATACCCCAATTGCAGCAACACCCAGTGAAAGGGCTTATATCACAAAGTTTATGCTCTGGAAAACAAGGTAACCTGAAGCCTTCTCTCTACATCACCTTGAGGTTTCATTCTACCATGCCTTTGCATGGGCTGTTTCCTTCATTGGGAATGCCTTCCACAGGTAAACTCAGTGAACACCTACTCATCTACCAAGATTAAATCAAGTGTCTGTATGAATCCTTCTCAGACCCACCCAATCAGAGGTGAGCATGGCCCCTTTTGCTCTTTGCCTCTCTCTTATCACTGAACTCAACCTACTGTGTGATAACCACACACCTGCCTCCTCAATTAGACTGCAAGTGCCCTGGAGACAGAGTTGGTGTTGATTTCCCCAGCCCCTGCCAGGGTACTGACACACAAGAGGTACTAAGTACCTCCTTACTGAAAGAGTAACTTTAATATTGATAGTGGAAGGTGGCTTCAAGATGCTGTGCCATCTTGGAAGATAAATAATGCCCTATAACTTTTTCTCAGGTGCTTCAGGACTGGTTCAACTATCTCTTCTGAAAAACACATAATACGTTTTCTCTCCCCTTCCTAAGGCTTCTGCACTGCCTTTACACATTCTAAGATCCTTTTTTAGTTTCTTAATAAGGTGTCCTTAGATAAGCCTCATCTAGTTAGCATTATTTTGTGCCTGGCTGTGACAGGATAACTGAAAAATCAATGAAAACAAAGGCTGACTGGCCTGAGTTTTCATGACTGAGTGGGCTCTTAGGTGTCTTTTATAAGAATAATTTATGGAAACATCCTTTAAATACAGACATTTCCATCTGTTTCACCTTCACTCTTGTGTGGAAATGAAATAAGAAGATATTCAGTCTGTTTACAACCTAATATTGTTAACCTCTTCTTCTCAGTATTTGGAACTCAGTCTACATCTTTGAAGACTGCCCTAGAGTCAATCAGTCAAAGCCCATCAATGTATTGGACATCAACTTGGTGCCAGGCACTGTGTTAGGGATTTCAAAGACTCAATGAACTTAGTCTGGTGGAGAAGAAGACATAAGCATTTTTAAAATAAACGCTAACTAGAGATACAATCACCATAAGAGTGGATGGATATGGGGCACAGATGAGATAACACTTGCACTTAGCTATAAGGGAAGGTGGAGGAAGAAAGACCAGGCAGATGATAATGAAATAAGAAAGGCAATAGAACAAAAAGGGACTCAGTGATTTGACATACCCAGAACAGTGACACTAGGGGATGTGGTGGCAGAGAAGGTATGAAGTTAGTGGGTGCCACGTCAGGGGAGTTGTGAGTGTCTTGCTGAAGAGTTTGACTTTACTGATAATGGGAAGCACCTAGAGTTTGGGAAAAGAGGGTGACATAATTCAAAATTCCCAGATTCTGAAGGAATATTTTTAAAGGATATAGGGAGAAGGGGACAATTTGAACAATCATTTGGAATATTTTGCAGAAACCCTAAATAAATCATTAAGCTATTATTTTTTTATTTAAAAAACAGTAAAAACAAACTGATTGCCTAGATAATTATTTAGGCCTGAAATAATTATTTCACTCAACAGAAAATATAAGCACTACATTGGATCAAAAATGGCTGGAAAATTGAATTTTAAGAGAATTTTGGCTGGGCGCTGTGGCTCACCCCTGAAATCCCATCACTTTGGGAGGCCAAGGCAGGTAGATCTCGAGGTCAGTTCAAGACCAGCCTGGCCAACGTGGTGAAAGCCCGTCTCTACTAAAGACACAAAAAAACTAGCCAGGCATGGTGGTATACGCCTGTAATCCCAGCTATTTGGGAGGCTAAGGAAGGAGAATCACTTGAATCCGGGAGGCAGAGGTTGCAGTGAGCTGAGATCACGCCATTGCACTCCAGGCTGGGCAATAGGGCAAGATTCGGTCTAAAAAACAAAATTAAAATTAAAAAATTAGAAAAGAAAGAGAGAGAGAATTTTAGCCCTTTAGCTTAAAAACTGGACTTTCATTTTAGAACATGCTCAACACCCATGGCAGATGGGGCCACATAGTCAAGCAAGAGAGTGAGGCAAGAAGTAAACAAACAATCAGACTGCAGTATGCATACCATCATAGAGAGCTGTACATGACAAGGTAGCAGAGAAAAGGAAGAGTGGACAACTATTCAGGAAATAAGGACGACCAGGTAGTTTTGCAAAGACAATCTGAGATGGGTTATAAAGCCTAATTTAAGAGTTCATCAGCCAAAGTGAGAAGAAAACTATTCTGAATTTTTTTTTAAAGCCTACAACTATGGCAATAAGTGTATGGTTCAGAGAGACAAAGACTGTCCTCCCTGATATCAATCAAAAGGTTTATGACTAATCACAGACATCAATATTTCCTTTAAATAGTTTTCATGAACCTACCATCCATGAATTTATCTATACCTCTTAAACTCTTAAAGTTTATAAACTCTTAAAGAGTTTAAGAAGTTATCTCTATTTTCACTCCCTGGAATTAGAAACTCAATGCTTAACATTAACTTTTGATGTTACTGAAACTTGCTTCATCCCCATTTCAAGGAGAGTGTCTACTAGTCCTGCTTTTCCGGGATTTGTTGATGAGTTCATGTCACTTCTATTGGAACTCCTCATCCTTCAATGTCAAAGAATCTTAAGATTTTTGTCTATCTTTATATTTGAGTTCTCATCCCAGCTACAGGATCATTTGGAGGCTCACTCCATCCACCCCAAACATCTAGAAACTTATTTTAATGAAATATGAACTCCTCTCCATACATTGCTCCCATAACTCTGCCATTTCACCCCAGTCCCTACATATTATTCCTTGTTATATTGCCTAACAACATATCAGGGATTTTAATCTACATGTTAGCTCTTCCATGTTCCTGAAATGATGTAACATGTACAGATTTCAAGCCAAGAGTTCTAGGGAATAAGGGTCCCAAAGAATCCTAATAAATGTGGCATCACAAATCTGAGCTTTTAATTATTTGGCCTGTTCCTCTTGTGCCCAAAATTATTTCCTGATATTTCTATAGCTATTCTTGGCAAGCAGCCCATACAAGTACCTCTTATTTAACCACAGTTGGTGCTTTACCGTTGCTCTTTTTCTTTCCTTGGGTGAGAGAGCTCCTTTAATAAAAGTGATCATCTCAGAGGAAACTTAAATTCCACTGCCTCCCTCCAGTGCTGCACTTAATGCTGTGTGTTTAACACCTTGGGGATTACACTTAAATCCTGGAAAATCTTTAAGCAGCAACATACTGGCAACAGGAAACATGCCTTCCCCTGAGAACTCAGGGACAGGAGAAGAGTGAGAATGGTGGGCTGCCTGAGAAAGGGTGGACATCCAGGGATGAGAGCTATCACACAGTGGAGTGAAGATGACCTGCAGGCTCTGCCTCCACATCCAACAGAGGGACCCGGCACTGACACTTCTCCAAAGGCCTGGGGTTTCCAGAACGAAGTGAACAAACGTCATTTTAGGAAGAGACAGGTGGTCTTCACAGCCATCTATCATCATCCCTGCCTGCAATCAAGATCAAAATCTGATTTATGCCATCACAAAGAAGGAAATTTTGGTGATTTTATAAGATCCTTACTTTTTTTTTCTTTTTTCTGTTTTTTTTTTTTTTTTTTTTTTTTTTTTTGAGACAGAGTCTCACTCTGTTGTCCTGTCCAGCCTGGAGTCCAGTGATGTGATCTCAACTCACTGCAACCTCCACTCCCAGATTCAAGCAATCCTCCTTCCTCAGCCTCCCAGGTAGCTGAGATTACAGGCACGTGCCACCACACCTGGCTAATTTTTTGTATTTTTAGTAGAGACGGGGCTTCACCGTGTTAGCCAGGAAGGATCTTTTCTTTATAGGAGATTCACCAGCAACACCACCATCACCAGTTGCTTAGTCCAGGACTTAATAAACTTCACTGGGAGCTTCTTTATTGCCTCTAACCAATTTTTTTCTGGCTAAAGCTAAAACCCACTCCAGTTTTGCTCTCCTTTCATTGTAGAAGCAAACAGGGACATTCCCTAGGAAAGAATTTTGCGCACACTATTTTCTTTATATAAAATATGCATACATTTTTAAAGCATTAAACTCAAAAGCAACCCCAGAAAACATCATTATAATCACCTCTTAGATTGAGCCTCATAGAATCAAGGTGCATTTTTTTATCCTACAAACATTTGCTGAGCAATGACTCTGCACCAAAAGAGTGCTGGACATGGCATTTTATTATTGCATGTTTGATGACCAGGTTTTTGATAAGGCTTTAAACTCTGTTAAGTCTTACTATGAATGGGTCAATGACCATTGGCAAGGATTCTTTAGTCCAAAGACTAAAGCAAATATTAAAGAAGAAATAAAAAAGAAAACTCTTCTTTTACAGTTATGCTTTTAATAAAAGGCTAGTGGGCACTGGCTGCAATGATTACTCATACCAAATACAGAGAACTTTTATGATGTAATGAAATAAAAGATTCATTTTCTGCATTCTTCCAAGCCAGAAAACCACCTGGCGGTTTATACGTATTCAGACTCTGCTCTTACAAGAAAATTCAAGGGCATAAACAAGTGATAAACCAAATAAACATTTTGCCTTCAAAAATCCATTTCACGTTTTACCACCTGAAATACCAAGGCTTAAGAAAAGGCAGTTTTGATCTGAAAGAACAAAAGGAAAGTTATACTGGGATGTATGAGACGGATTGAGTCCACTTAACTATGGTGAGACTGGCAAAACACGCTGTTCCACTGCAGCATCACTTTACTGCTTCACTGCATAATGAAAGCAATACCTCATGTCTCTCTTTATGACTCTGAAATGTTTTAGAATCTCCCCATTTCCTGTTCTATGTCAGAGTTTCAGGTTTCTTCCAATTTCACTTATAAAGTTAGGTCTAGTTACATCTCCATCTCTTTTGTCAAATGCATGAAAAAACTCAATGTGTCAACATTAAGTTTACTTACAGGTTTAATAAATAAGGAAAGTTATCCAGTTGAAAAATTAGTGAAAATTATATTTCCACATTGTCTTAGTCTGTTCTAGCACTACTATAAAAAATACCTGAAACTGGGTAATTTATAAAGAGGTTTAATTGGCTCACAGTTTTGCAGGCTCTACAGGGAGCGTGGGTGGGAAAGCCTCAGGAAACTTATAATCATGGCAGAGGGCAAAGGGAAAGCAAGGAAGAGACAGCGAAGGGCAAGGTGCTACACGCTTTTAAACAACCATATCTCGCGATATCTCACTCACTATCATGAGAACAGCAAGGGGGGAGTCCACCCACATGATCTAATCACCTCTCACCAGGCCCCTCCTCCAACATCAGGGATTACAATTTGACATGAGATTTGGGCGGGGACACAAACCCAAACCATATCACACATTAAAGAAGCTGATGTGATGAGATTTAACATTGTAAAATTTTACTTTGATTTTGGACAGTTCAGTGTTTTCCCTACTCTCTTTGGAGCCATGAGCAAGGGAATAACAGGCCAGCCTCACTATTTAATGACTTCTGGCTAACCCAAGATACCGTGTCCTGTTTGATCCCATGGACAGACCTTGGTATAATTTGACTACATTGCCAATCTAAAGCAAATTGAGTATATCTTGGTTAGCTTTCTAATTTTAAAGAAGTAGTTGATTTTTAGACTAACTTGCATGTTTCTTGTCATAGAGGCAACAGAGCCCATCTGTTCATAAATGACTTCCTCACTGGTGCTGATTGCAAAGCTGTGTCACTGTTTCACCTTCCAAGAGCATGCCCTGATTTCCACTGTCCATTGTCCAAAAGTTTATAGAACATCAGTTCTGTGTCTAATAATATTGTGAAGAGTACAAAGATAGATACGTTAAGTATCTCTCCTTAGGCTAGTCACCATCTAATATCAAATGCCAAAGAGACTGGGTGGCTTCCTAGGTTGGAAATGTCCAGGAATAACTTGGATGCTGAACACTGACTCAGTTTTCTCAAAAGGAACCATCACTCTCAATCTTCCTGATCCCATATTTCAGATTACTTAGACAATGAAGGTTACCAGACCTGGGCCTGTCACTCACCTTTAAAGCTATTGTTAAATTTTAGAAATTCAAAGAGTATAAAAAGATGCAGAAAGAAGACTGGACAGTTCTCAGCTGACTGCAGGATTTTCAGCTGATGATGACCAACACACCATCAGCTGGTTTATTTTCTTCAAGCATGACTGTTCCCCACCATCCCTTCCCACCCCACCCCTCCTGCCTTCCCATTCCAGGATTATCATTCCAGCTCATGTAATTTTTAGACCAAACACTCCTCCAAACCAAATATAGAATGCTCTGGAGGATAATTAGGACTAGATGGCGCTCATCATTGGCTTTTTTCAAAAACCTGTTTTCATGATGGCATATCATCAGTACATTCCCCAATACTTTGACAACCACCGAAAATATCAGTGTTCTTTTCTAATACTTGCTTTTTAGATGGTAAAAATGAAATATAGTATACTTAGAATAAATGAAGACTCCCACTATCATCACTGCTTGCTATTTTTTAGAGAAAAGAAAAACAAGCAAATTTTTAATATTTATCTGATGCCTTGGAGAAACTGGTACTGGTTGTTAGTTTTGCCAGAAAGTATGGCTACAAAATGTCTATTCTAAATCTAGATCTATTATATTTAGTATCACTGGCCTAGATCTTACCTGGTTTATAAATAAAGATCTCAAGCAACAAGTAGCCTTGATCACTGACCTTTGTACACATTTCACCATTGTTTATCTTGGAGGTTATGACAGACCGGGACACAGGATTGCTAAAGGTGAGCACGCTTACAGTGTTTGACGTTTGGGGTTTTTTTCTAAAGGTAAAGTCAGATATCAAGTTAGATCTATTTTAACATTTCCCCAGGCTAGCCTTATTCTGTGGAATAACACTTTGGACCCTCAATCACACATTTGTGTTGACATTAGGACAGATTCATAACTCTTCTCTGAGTTGAACTCTGGACCTATCTATAGATACTCACTTGGCTCATTTTAAAGCAGAGATAAGCCCTTCTCTCCAGGCAGCCTTCCTTGCTCAACTTCCACAAGGGAATATCAACTTTATTTTCACTTAATTGTCTGTTAAGATAGACATGCTGAGTGCGGTGGCTCACGCCTGTAATCCCAGCACTTTGGGAGACTGAGGCGGTCAGATCACGAGGTCAGGAGATCGAGACTATCCTGCCCAACATGGTGAAACTCCATCTCCACTAAAAATACAAAAATTAGCTGGGCGTGGTGGCGGGCACCTGTAGTCCCAGCTACTCGGGAGGCTGAGGCAGGAGAATCACTTGAAGCTGGGAGATGGAGGTTGCAGTGAGCCTAGATCATGCCACAGTACTCTAGCCTGGCAACAGAGTGAGACTCTGTCTCAAAAACAAACAAAAAAAAAAGATAGACATAACTCTTTATTTGGCACTATATACCAGCTGTGCTGCGGATACATTTTAGGGAGTACATCTTATCAAATTTTCGGCTTAAAGGAATAGCTTTTGGAAGAATTTCCTCAGGGAGAGAGTCAATACACTCCTCTTAGATCTCTGAGTTCTACTACTGGGTTAAGCCGGGTCACAGAGAGCTTGGTACTTGAACGGCATTACTTCAGCTGGCTGTGGCAAAGTGTTTCTGCTGAAATTGCATTTTGGCAGAATGTAACTGGTCTATTTCCAGGGAATGAATTTAGATAGTCTTTGAAAAGTAGGATGTCTTTGAAAGTAAAGATTTGAGAAATATTTGGGTAATAAAACCTCTTGGTCTTGATGGATTGAATGTGCTATGAAAAGCTATGAAAAGAGAATGAGGAAGAGTGTATCTGACATGGATGATCTGATGTGTGGTAGTATATTTAATATTAATTGATTGAGACTCAGAGAAGGAAACAAACAGAGTTTGGGATATATCCAAAACATCCAAGTACTTATATCTAGCATACATTTGAATAAATAGGTCAGAAGTCAGAAAAGAGGTCAGTAGCAGAGCAATGGGCCAAAAAGAGAGAATCTGAGCAATATCAATGGCTTAAGAGACTAGCATAGGAAGAGGATTTAGGAACCATTTTTAAAAAGAAAATATAATGAAACATCAACCACAACATTTCTAAATAGGAAATCATTTTACACTGACTGGCATGAAATTGATAATCTGACCATTAAAACTGAAAATAAGAGAGTCCAGCAATTTCACTGAATTTAGGAGTAAACAAAAGATTCATGTCTGGCAGGTTGGTTCTCACCAGATAAAGATATTTTTATTGACTTCTATCTTGATGAGAATATTTTAATAAAGAGGAAAAAAATACATTGCTTGATCTAAAGAAAACTATGATTTCAAAGTGGACACCTGATATTCAAGGAAAAATATCTGCACAAATATATAATAAATCATTAACAGTAAGTATCTTTTAGGTACATGGGTTAGAAGAGACATCCATTTTTCTTGTGTATTTCTGTAGTATTTGAAGTTTTTTTGTTTGTTTGTGAAGTCTCGCTCTGTCACCAGGCTGGAGTGCAGTGGCACGATCTCGGCTCACTGCAACCTCTGACTGTCTGGTTCAAGCTATTCTCCTGCCTCAGCCTCCCGAGTAGCTGGGATTGCAGGCACGTGCCACCACACTCAGACTATTTTTGTATTTTTAGTAGAGACGGGGTTTCACCATCTTGGCCAGGATGGTCTCAATCTCCTGACCTAGTGATCCGCCCCCTTCAGCCTCCAAAAGTGCTGGGATTACAGGCTTGAGCCACCGTGCCCAGCCATATTTGAAGTTTTTCTAATGATCAAGCATTTTAAGCCGAAAAAAATAAATAAAAATTAAAAGAAAACAAAGTGGACACCTATATATTTTACCAACAAATTTTTATCCTTTCTCTAATGCCTTCTTCAATTGTCATCCCTAATTTAAGGAAACCTGCTTTCATTTTACCTGTGTCTGTTGGACTTGTAAATGCCAAATAACTCAGGTTTAGGGGAACACTATGGTCTCTGGTGTAAACTAGAACACAGTCTGTCCTTGGCAGGCTTGCTGCTTCTCTACAGGAGATTACTCAACAGAAATGGAAAGCTGGCTGCTGGTGAATTCACTTGCTGTCACCCACAAGCAGCCCTGGCCCTCACAGTCCTCTAGCTAAGTAGAAATTAAGCCTTTTGTCAATTTCAGCAGCCCCTTCCTCTTGGGCTAGGTCTCTCCTGAGGCCACTCCTTCATGCCATGCTCTAAACTTGCAGCTCTGCAGAGACCATATACGAAACTGAAAAGTCAGCCTCCTTGGATCAAGAGGGCTTCTGCCCTTTGCCCTGCAAGGGCTGTTAGTTTCACATTTGCAGATAGAAACTTACCCCCTGTTGCTCACACTGATGAACCTAATGGCTTCCTGGCATGCCAAGGTTCACAGCCATCTGCTCTGCTGGCAATATGCCCACATCAAAGGTGGTGGGCCATGCTCAGACGGGGGTGGGGAATGGAGAGCAACCGAAGAGAGGTTTCAAAAGTGGTAGCAGTGAATGTAATGATGCCTTATTTGCAAGAAGACCTCCTGGTAGCTAACAAAGCCAAATGAGGAACACATGCTGCATTACAAGGCAGCTGATCTACTGACAATTGTTGGCATAAAATCATCAAAGCCAGTTTTGTATCCCTTTTCCTAAGTGGTTGCCAGATATGGAATTCTAAATTTAGGGCAGGTAAAGCGTGGTTGGCAAGACTTTTTCTGGGAGGCCAAGCATAGGACAGGAGATATAGCACCATTTATGGGAGAACCTTCCCTAAAATATGTAGATGCAGCTTATTAAGCTGTCACCAGGGCTGGGTGCTAGCCTCTGATGAGGCTCCATGGCTGGGAAACATGCCTGTCTACAGGCCTCTCAGATATGGTTGCATCTATCGAATTACGTGGAACACACTTATGCTAAAAATTTCGTTTTTGTTTGTCTGAAATTCAAATTTAGTTGGTGCTGTGTTTTTATTTGTGAGTTCTGGTAACCCTACTCTTAGATCAAGCTGAAGAAAAGGCACAAGAAAGAAAATCTAAGGGACATAGATGCAGCTGGAAACCATCATTCTCAGCAAACTAGCGCAAGAACAGAAAACCAAATACCGCATGTTCTCACTCATAGGTGGGAATTGAACAATGAGATCACTTGAACACAGGAAGGGGAGCATCACACACCAGGTCCTATTGTGGGGAGGGGGGAGGGGTCAGGGATAGCATTAGGAGATATACCTAATGTAAATGACGAGTTAATGGGTGCAGCACACCAACATGGCACATGTATACATATGTAACAAACCTGCAGGTTGTGCATGTGTACTCTAGAATTTAAAGTATAATAAAAAAATTTTTTTTTAAATCTCAAAAAAAAAAAAAGAAAATTTAAGGACATGTGGGGCAACCCTAGGACAGCTGTCAGAATTAAAATCTTAGAATCAGGGTAGCACTGATAAATCATCTTTTATCTGAAAGCACTCACTTTCCTATGTGGGCAGGGCCTTTGATTGTCAGAGGATTTCAATAATTGAGTCTTGTTTTAGCTGTCAGTGGCATCTCTCAAGCTTTATGTTCCATCATCCCACTATACACAGACACACATATACACATATACATGTACACACATACCCCTCCAGCCAAACTATGGTCCTTAGTGATCCCTCAAATGCCATGCACAGCTCAGTCATCACAACTCCTTGGAGTGGTCCCCATCCTCATTTCACTTGTTTATGTGAGACAAAGTTAGCAGTGGAAAGAATGCTTACTTCACTTTGGAGTCAGTTCAACCTAAGTGTGAATCCTGGAATTGCTACTCACTAATTGCAAGTTCTTGGACAAGATTCATCATCATTTCTTAAATGACAACTCTAAGGTTTTTTTCCTCACCTTCAAAGCAAGCACCATAACCCTGCTCCCTAAGGTTACTGTGAGGAATAAATACAATAATGTACTAAAGTGGATTACCTGCCACACAGTAATTACTTAAAAACAACAGTTATTGCTACTACTGTTGTTGTTGTCATTACATCATTCAAAGTCAGCTTATAAGCACAGAGACCCAGAAATTGTCTGCCTATATTTAGATCCTGGCTCTCTCTTGTAAGTTTAAGGGACATTAGGTAAGTTATTCTGCATATCTGTGCCTCAGTTTACTCATATGTAAAACGTGCAGGCATACTATATCTGGCAAACAGAAAATGACTTCCTCTAAGATCTGGAAAACGAAAAGGATGCCTACTGTCACAACTGTTATTCAACATAGTACTGGAAGTCCTAGCTACAGTAATCAGACAAAAGAAAGATATAAAGGGCATCCAAATTGGAAAGGAAGAAGTCAAATTATCCTTGTTTGCTGATGATATGATCTTATAGTCGGAAAAACCTAAATATTCCACAAGAACACTATTAAAACTGGTAAACAAATTCAGTAAAGATGCAAGATACAAAATCAGCATATAAAAATCAGTAGCATTTCTATTTGCCAACAGTGAACAACGTGAAAATGAAATTTAAAAAGTAATCCCATCTACAACAGCCACACATAAAATTAAATACCTGGGAATTAACTTAACCAAAGAAGTGAAATATCTCTGTAATGAAAACTATGAAACATAGATGAAAAAAGTTGAAGAGAACACCAAAAATTGGGAAAATATTCCACGTTCATGGATTGGAAGAATCAATATTGTTAAAATGTCCATACCACCTAAAGCAATCTATAAATTCAATGCAATCCCTATCAAAATACTGATGACATTCTTCACAGAAATAGAAAAGGAATCCTAAAATTTATATAGAATCACAATAGTCCCAGAATAGCCAAAGCTATCCTGAGCAAAAAGAACAAAACTGGAGGAATCACATTTCCTGACTTCAAATTATACTACAAAGCTATAGTAAACAAAACAGCATGGTACTGACATAAAAATGGACACATAGGCCAATGGAACAGAATAGAGAATCCAGAAACAAATCCACACACCTAAAGGAAACTCATTTTTTACAAAGCTGCCAAGAAGATACACTGGGGAAAACAGAATCTCTTTAATAAATTGTGCTGGGAAAACTAGATATTCATATGCAAAAGAATGAAACTAGACTCCTATCTCTCATTATATACAAAAATCAAATCAAAAAAGATTAAAGATTTAAACCTAAGACCTCAAACTATAAAACTACTACACAAAGACCTTTGGAAACACTCTCCAGGACAATTGGTCTGGGCAAAGATTTCTTGAGCAATACTCCACAAGCACAGGCAAGCAAAGCAAACATGGAGAAATGAGATCACATCAAGCTAAAAAGCTTCTGCACAGCAAAAAACACAATCAACAAAGTGAAGAGACAATCCACAGAATGGGAGAAAATTTTGCAAACTATCCATCTGAGGTATTAATAACCAGAATATATAAGGAGCTCAAACAACTCTATAGGAAAAAATCTAATAATCTGATTGAAAAATGGTCAAAAATTTGAATAGACTTTTCTCAAAAAAAGAAACACAAAGGGCAAATAGGCATATAAAAAGGTGATCAGCATCACTGATCATCAGAGGAATGCAAATCAGAACTACAATGGATGCAGCTGGAAACCATCATTCTTAGCAAACTATCACAAGAACAGAAAACCAAACACCGCATGTTCTCACTCATAGGTGGGAACTGAACAATGAGATCACTTGGACTCGGGAAGGGGAACATCACAAACCGGGACCTATCATGGGCAGTGGGGAGGGGGGAGGGATTGCATTGGGAGTTATACCTGATGTAAATGACGAGTTGATGGGTGCTGACGAGTTGATGGGTGCAGCACAGCAACATGGCACAAGTATACATATGTAACAAACCTGCACGTTATGCACATGTACCCTAGAACTTAAAGTATAATAATAATAAATAAATAAATAAATAAATAAATAGAAATATTATCTCACCCCAGTTAAAATGGCTTTTATCAAATGACAGGCAATAACAAATGCTGGCAAGGATGTGGAGAAAGGGAACCCTCGTACACTTTTGGTGGAAATGTAAATTAGTAAAGCACTATGGAAAACAGTTTGGAGGTTCCTCAAAAAACTAAAAATGAGCTACCATATGATCCAGCAATCCCACTGCTAGGTATATACCCAAAAGAGAAGAAATCAGTACATTGAAGAGGTATCTGCACTCCTATGTTTGTTGCAGCACCGTTTACAAAAGCTAAGATTTGGAATCAACCAAAGTGTCCATCAACAGAAGAATGGATAAAGAAAATGTGGTACTTACACACAATGGAGTACTATTCAGTCACAAAAAAGAATGAGATCCAGTCATTTGCAACAACATGGATAGAACTGGAGATAATTTATGTTGAATGAAATAAGCCAGGCACAGAGAGACAAACATCACATGTTCTCACTTATTTGTGGATCTAAAAATCAAATCAATTGAACTCGTGGTCATGGAGAGAAGAAGGATGGTTATCCGAGGCTGGGAAGGGTAGTGGGTGTTGAGAGGAAGGTAGGGATAGTTAATGGGTACAAAAAACTGAAAAGAATGAATAACACCTATTTGATAGCACATAGGGTGACTATAGTCAATAATAAATCATATATTTTAAAATAACTTAAAGCATGTAATTGAATTATTTGTAACTCAAAGGATAAATGCTTGAGGGGATGAATACCCCGTTCACCATGATGTGCTTATTTTGTATTGTAGGCCTATATTAAAACATGTAAATATATATGTACCCATAAAATTTTTTTAATAATTAAAAAAAATTAAAACCTCAAGAAAAAAAAGTGTCATGTAAACACTGGCCATTATTGTCTTCTATGACATGTTCCCAGCCCACCCCAACCAGGATGGTGCAATTCTCCTCTTAATTGCTTTAGCACATTACCAGCTCCATGAGCATTTGGTTCTTAGGAGGGGTTCTGGTCTTCGACTGTGCTCAGCACCCAATATGAGCTCCCTGAGTGTTTGATGATGAAAATAAAGAAGATGAAGCAAGCACATGAGACACTGAGCTAAGCAAGTACCAAAACGGATGCTCCTGACTATGAGCATGTATGGACAGCCAGCCAGCAAACTACCTCTATTTACTGTGCTTACTGTGTGCCAGGCACTGTGTTAGGTGCCATATATATTCCCATACATTTAGTATCATATCAATCCTATGAATTAGGTCATCATTTTCCATTTTTACAGGTGAGGAAACTCACCTTAGAGAGGTTCAGTTACTCACCTTAGTTTGTACAGTCTAGAAGGTATTTCAAGATTCATCCTCAGGAACCTATGCTACAGCCAGTGCTCTAAGTTTTCATGCTGTTTTGCTGTAGAAAAGTTACTTAAATTAACTGAGCTCTGGTCTCCTTAGCTGTGAACCAGGGATGACAATCCTCAGAACTGCAGAGAGGATGAAATGAGGTGATTCACGTGAAGTGCCTAACTCAGTACCTGGTATATATCTACCACATGCCCAGCAAGTATTTGGAATTAATAATTGTATTGAATATCACAGCTGGGAATTAAACTTCAGTTAGTCTGACTCCAAAGTTCATACTCCTAACTCCTGACCTATAATGTCAATTGAACAGAGACCTGAAAAATACATGAAAAAAAACCTAAGCCTCTAACTCCAGGATTGATTCAATAAGTAATTTTTTAGGTTTTCCCTGATGTTGCTTAAAGTCTTTATCCTTGAGCTAGAGCATCCATAGTATATTTCTCTCTAGGAAGTCTGTATGCTTCCACCCAAGAAGGGTATCTTCTCTGAGATGAGAGCCCGACTCTCCTGAGGTGAGGACTCCACTCAAGACCAGCAGGAGCAAGAATCAAATTCACAATACTCATGTCTCCTTCCCCACAGGTGTGGGGTCCAGCTCTCCAATAGGTCTTGCCAAATCCTGCGCTGTTCTCTGTGGCACAACATGCTTCCAGCATAAGCCAGAGTCACACTTACTTGTCTCTTTTCCAGGTGACATCATGGGCTCCAGCCAAGGGTTTGCGTCCATGAACTCCTGAGCCAATTACCAACTCCTTTTCAACCTCAGTTTTTAAAATCTGTGAACATGGGTGAATAACACTTACTCAGAGAGGTAGACTAAAGGTCAGAATGAAGTGACATTATGAAAATGCCAAGTTCACAGTAGGCATTCAATATTTTACTTATAAACATGTTTATTAATATGTTAACTAAGCCACAGTTTTAATAGTTTCACAAAACAAAAACTCATTTGATCTTCATAATAACCCTATTGAGGTAGGGATTATTCTTACTGCCATTTTACAGAAAAGGTAACTGGGGTATGGAGAGGCTAAATAACTTTTCCAAGTTGACACAGCTAGAAAGTCACAGAGCTGAGATTAAAACCCCGGCAGATTTCATACTTTTATCCAAGTCCCTAAGTATTAGTTCTTCTTTCTTCCCCTCTGCTGATTTTTCCCCTTAATCCCTTAGCCTGAATTTGTTGTTTTCAACAACATATTCCCACAGTCTTTCCCACAAATCATATGTTGGGAGCCCAAATCACTACACCACATGGTGATAACAGGGCAATTGTAAAGGGGAAATAAATGGTGTTAACATCTTTAACAAAGCCCTTCGTGATGGAGTTCCTGCCTCCATAATTCCACAAGATGCCTTTATTCCAAGCAAATGCGACTGCTTGTGATTCTCAACCTGCAGCCTTGTCTCCTGCTTCCATTACATCACGCACGCTGTTTCCTCCGTCTGAAATTCCTTTCTCCTCCACCTTCATTCTCTCCCTCTTTCTTCTAACTAACTCCTACCGGTTCCTTCCTGAATCATTTTATTAGATTGGTGAAAAAGAAATTTTGCCACTACTTTTAAATGGCAAAAACCGCAATTATTTTTGTACCAACCTAATACCAGGTGAGTCTTCCGTGATTTTTAGAGTTTAGATAGCCATTCACCATATGATTCCATAATATCCAGGCAATATCTTCTATCAAAGCACCTGTCACACTGGACCACAATAATTGACTTCTTTGTTGCCTGTACTTGACTATGAGTTTTTTGAAGGCAAAGACTGCATCTTATTTATGTGTATTTTCAGTACCTAGCACTGTCCATGTTATTAAGCAGGCATTCGATATATGTTTGCTCCATGAATGAACAAAGGTTTTGGCGACTTGGAAATTCTCCTTCTGCCTTCCAACTTCTGTATCTCTCACTTTGTCCACAGACATATATTATCCAAACAGAGAGGCAGAGAAAGCGGTTGGAAGTGTAAAAAATAGACTTCAAACCCTTGAAGAGGAAATGGTATGGAAATGGATCATTTTGGTTCCTTGCGTTCCCTGAGATTGACAAAAACATTCATTAAAAACACATAAATCTGAACAGAAAATTAGCATTTGATCAGTTACTTATATCTAAGCATTATTATTCATCAAACCTAACTGGTTAGATTATTTCCTTTTGATTTTTTAAAAGAGAAACAATGCTGTCTACTAGTTAAAGCCTTTAATTCTAATTCTGAAAAATATGTAAATATTAATACCAAATATGCTCTGAGTACCAAATAAAATAGGGTTAGCCCTGGAACGACTGGGTACACTGTTTAAGTTATGCCTCTTTTTTATTTTTATTTTTATTTTTTATTTTTTTTGCAAAAGTATGCTGGCTATTAAAGCCCCATAAAACACAAAAAATGGAAAGGAAGTGGTCAAAATCTCCCAAATTGATCTTCTATAGTGAAGAAGAATTGGGCAGGCTCTGGTCATCATTATGTGACTATAAGCACAAAGGTCCAAAGAACACAAAAATGAAAAAAATTCTCCTTGCATGCCTTATGCAGTAACATTTCTGCTTATAGATTTTCTCTGGCCTTTTTGAGAAAAGTATTTGTTCCTAAATTACCTGGTGCAACCATCACAATGTTCGAGAAATTTAATTCTGCTTACATCATTGTTAGAAGCCCAGTGTAACATCTCAAAAGAGCATTTTAAAAATTACTTTTGATATGTCATCCAAATACGAATTGGAACAGGAAGAGAAGTGTTTCTTTCAATGTTATAAGGATTCAAATGTAATGATCACTTTCACTTGGAAAACATGTCATTACCAAGATAAATTTATATAAAGACTTGAAAATACAAATTAAATGGCACAATATATACATGTGTACATACTCCTATACTTGTATGGTTTTTATTGATACATAATTGTACATACTTATGTGGTACTATACTTGTATGTTTGTGAATATAAATTTCTGTTGCAACTATTTGAATGGTTCCTTTGAGCAATAAGTCATTGGACAAAAAAGACTATTTAAATGGCTACTTAAGGTAATGCCATTTTCTCCAACATTGGCTTCCATAGCAATACTACTATTAACTAATGGTGGGATGTATTTTGGTAATTGGCTGTCATATCCAATCTCCACAAAAAACCGCATATCCCGGATGTCTCCGCTACACATTCAACTCTGTATTGGAAAATCAAAGAAATGTTGTCCCAACACTGACAGAATAATAATGAGAACCAACCAAATGGCTTACCCTCTTGCCAGCCAAAATCAAGAATGAGGCTACCTTTTTGGGTCCTCAACCTCACTCCATGGACTGTGGACCAGCCTCTGAGGATGCTCTTCAGGAGGTAAAAGCATTGTCCCTGAGCATCAGTTATCCTCAAGGCTCAGATCAAAGGAAGAGCATCTTCCATACGAGAGACCTCCACTAGCAGCTCTTGCAATCATCCGTAACACTTCTGCAGGGCTCACACTTAAAAACAACATTCCAAGAGAAATAATATAGATAAGATAAACTGAGAAATAGATACAATTGAAGAGTTAAAAAAAAAAAAAAAAAGGTGGGGGGCTTATAAACCAGTAACCTGATTCTTTTTTTATTCAGTTTCAATAATAAATAATTTAATATAATAATTTATGTGCATTTAAAAGGCTAGGCAATAGAAGCTCTAGGGTAAGAATGACTTTCACAAAGCTGATATAATACCTACCTAAAAACAATTCATATTTATTACTGGAATAAATCCCTAAAATTCCTTTCTAAAGGCTTATCAAACCGAATTGGGTCCCAGCCCAACAAATCGAATTAGAAATCCGTGTAAGTCTGCTAACTGAGTTATTAAAGTGATCTGCATGGATATTCCCAGTTCACCAGAAAACCTTCTGTTTGGATGGACATTTAGTCAAATGCTGCCCTCTAGTGAGAAAACTCTTTTAAAAGCTACAAAAGGCCCTGAGATTACAAAGCATTCATGACTTCAAAGACAAGACACCCAAATAAGATTAACCAAGTAAAATCTTCAACTAGAAACCACAGTTATTCTAGATTAAAATATCTATTTGATTTTTACTTTGTCGATTATGCCTCTATTTTCTTTTTAATATTATCTTGTAAACAGGTAACATATTTAAATTATCCATGGTAGGGATAGCTCAACCCGTGTGATATTTACATATTTTTAGGCTTTTACACTTGATAATCTAATACTAGTAATTGATATGAAAGTATGACATGTTTATTTCTTTTAGCTAGTGATGCATCCAAATAATTTGTATAAAATAAAATGGCTGATAATATGGTCTCCCACTCTGCCAATTAAAAAAACATAAAACAAGTGGTGGATATTCCACAGAATATCTGTATTACTAATCAACCCTTGGCTGGGCGCAGTGGCTCACGCCTGTAATCCCAGCACTTTGGGAGGCCGAGGCGGGCGGATCACAAGGTCAGGAGATCAAGACCACAGTGAAACCCCGTCTCTACTAAAAATACAAAAAATTAGCCGGGCGCGGTGGCGGGCGCCTGTAGTCCTGGCTACTCAGGAGGCTGAGGCAGGAGAATGGCGTGAAACCCAGGAGGCGGAGCTTGCAGTGAGCCGAGATCGCGCCACTGCACTCCAGCCTGAGCACAGAGCGAGACTCCGTCTCAAAAATAATAATAATAATATTAATAATAATAACAATAATTATAATCAACACTTTACTTCTAGATATTTATTTTGCTGTAAAACTCAAGATTTCTAATGTTCTTTAGCAATAAAAGAATATTGTTATATCTTCGAACAGAAAACTCAACCAGGTACTTCTCATTTAGCAAAGGAAAATCTCTACTTTCAAGCTTCTTCACACAATTCTAGTACATTTTACTCATTTAGCAGTAACAGGCATTTAGCATTTTTCAAATTGTATCCTAGACTTTGTAAACCCTGACAGTGTAGATTTCCTCCTAAGACACAATTTTACCAGAGCACTTATTCATTCTTCTGTTATGTCTTTTAGTGAACCTTCATGACTACCTGCTCTAAAACCCCACTCTGCTAGTCATTTTGGATATAATGCTGAAAAAGACGGGCTTGGTTCCAAAACATATGTATCCCATAGCTGAATGAAGGAAACAGATATGCAATCAGGTGATTATGAAGCCTTCCGATGAAGATAGACATAGTACTCTCCAGGAGCATGTAGAAGGTGTACCTGATCCATATGGGGAAGACAGCAACGCTCCACTCCCCAAGAAAGTAAGACGAGTTCCAATAAGATTCTACAGCCATTGAAAGTCCTCTGAAAGTAGTGTGAGCCATAAAGACCAATTTCTTTCTGCAGAAGCAATTTCCCCTGATGGCTTGTGCTTTCTTCAGTATATCATTCCCAGTTAGATATGCAGTGATGGTATTTCCACGCTCAGCACTGGTGACACTTATGTTTGAATTAACTCTCCCCATAAATGTAAAATATTTCTATTTTAGTATATTTACTTAATAGAAAATTTTATTCTCCTTTCTTAACTTAAAACACACCTACAGAACAGTACGCCTTTCTTTTTCAAAAAAAAATAAGAAAACTAAAATTAAATTATTGTGTAAGTACCTCGTCCTCATGTGATCTAGTGTACCTGCTAGTACCCTATATGGTCTTGGGCAAGTCATACATCTACAGTCTGGATCCTTTCGGCTCCAATATTCTGTAAGTCTATCAGTGACTCTCTATATAAATTACTCTTGGCCTGGCACAGTGGCTCATGCCTGTAATCTCAGCACTTTGGGAGGCAGAGGGGAATGGATCGTCCTGATCTCAGCAGTTCGAGACCAGCCTGGGCAACATGGCAAAACCCCATCTCTACCAAAAATACAAAAATAAAAATAGAAATTAGCCAGGCATGGTGGCATGTGCCTGTAATTCCAGCTACTTGGGAGGCTGAGGCTTGAGCCTGGGAGGCAGAGGTTGCAGTAAGCTGAGATCACACCACTGCACTTTAGCTTGGGCAACAGAGTGAGACCCTGTCTCAATCAATCAATCAATAAGACTCTTCATTTTAAAGTGTTGTACTTGTTGTTGACTATTGTTGACTTTCAGTTTTTCATCCTCCAATCACCATGGTCATCATGGTTTACAGAAGACAAACTCTTGCTTGAGAAGGATTTTAATCCTGTCCTTTCTTCTTTTTAATTTCTTTTTTATTATACTTTAAGTTCTAGGGTACATGTGCACAACATGCAGGTTTGTTACATATGTATACATGTGCCATGTTGGTGTGCTGCACCCATTAACTCGTCATTTACCTTAGGTATTTCTCCTAATGTTATCCCTCCCTGCTCCCCCCACCCCATGACAGGTCCCGGTGTGTGATGTTCCCCGCCCTGTGCCCAAGTGTTCTCATTGTTCAATTCCCACCTATGAGTGAGAAAAAAAAGGAAATGGAAATTGAAGTTTGGGGGAAGTGTTTACTAAAGTCCTGGTTCTAGATTAAAATGTCAACGACATATGAAGAACACATCTCTATAAGAAGGATTAAGCTCAGGAAATTTGCTACTTAAAAGACCTTTTAGTCCCCTTTAACATTTTTCTTAAAAACATGCATGTGGAAAAGTTTGCCGGGATTTGTGTTTGTCTTTTAAAATATCTGTCTTATAGATATTTATTTCTTAAAATTAATTTTAGTGCAGAATAAGAATTTTAAAACAGAGCTTAAAATATATGTATATATCAAGGAGAAAAGCATAGGGTATTCTTAACCCAAATTGCACATGTAAGTAGGTTCAGTTACAACTTCTAAATATTACACCAAATTCTGAAAAACAGAAAGCTGTACAAAGTAGGTGCAAGGTCCTTACAGGAAAAATTAGAAAACCGGGATTCTATCTGAGATCGTAACAAACCTTAACCAAGTTAATTAATTATCCCTCTCTGTTTGAATCTCATTTGTCCTGTCTTACATATGACACTGAGTTTATGTAAGGAGCCTGTGAGCTACTCTTCGTGAATATACACAAAAACTATAGCAAACTGGCAACAACCTAAACATCCACCAACAGGAAAAGGATAAGCAAAATCTGGTATAGTCATACAGTGAAATACCACATGGCAAATAAAAAGAATAACCTAATCATATACATTTGTATGTATATTCTCTATACATCTACATAGAATACATGAACATTGCTAAATCTCAATAAAAACTATATCGTTGAGTAACAAATGCAAGATACAGAATGATACACAATTGTATTACCTATATTTTTTAAATCACACAAAACAATACTATGTTGTTTAAAAATTGTGTATAAATATATAGCTTTTTTAAAAAAATGTACAGTGATTGTCCCTCAGTATGGAGGAAGAGAAATAAAACTCAAAGAAATATGACAAAGAGTTAACCGTTAGTTCTGAGTGCTAAGAATAAGGCTGTGTTCCACTTATTCTTTAGGGATTTTTTAAAACTATATCTTTTAGTTTTCTTTTTAAACTTTATTTCAGGCTGGGTGCAGTGACTCATACTGGTAATCCCAACACTTTGGGAGGCCAAGGCAGGAGCCTAGGAGTTCTAGACCAACCGAGGCAACATGCCTAGATACTGTCTCCACAGAGAATGAGGAAAAAAAAAAATTAGTCTCAAGTGGTGGCTTGCACCTGTAGTCCCAGCTACTTGGGAGGCTGAAGCAGGAGGACTGCTTGAGCTCAGGAGTTTAAGGCTGCGGCAGGCTGATATTGCACCACTGCATTCCAGCCTGGAAGACACAGTGAGACCCTGTCTCAAAAAAAATAATAAAATTAGATTAAAATTAAAATTATTTTCAGCTGACAAAAATAAATAGCAACAGTAAAGCCCCTTATTAAAAAGGTTAACATAGGGCTGGTGCAATGACCCTCAGATGCTTCCAATCTTTGTTTCATGATCTTCATCTGCTGATCAACATATGCAATCATCTGATTATAGGGTCAACCTATATTTAATAGAGAATGAAGGCAAATATCTACATAAATGGATCCTGGAATGTAAGTGCAAAGATGCATTCTACAAAAAGAAAATTTACACAATTTCAATTCCAGGCAACCTGAAGGCTTGCACTTGATACCAGTCAAAAATTCTTTTCCTGGTCTCTGCCTTCAAATCTCCAAATAAAATTAGGACTGTCATAATCTTTTTTTAAAAAGGAAGGGGTCAACCAAATCTCATCATGTTCTTCATGTTCATATCAGCCCAAGATGCTTTTCCCAGTACTCCTGTCCAAGAGACAAAACATTGAGTAGAATCCCTAGTATCAATTGCCAGATCCATGATTCTGTAAAATCAAGGTGGAAAATACGGGATTTGACTTGCTCCATAGATGTAATTTAAGATGTAAACAGACTGTTCACAGAAAGTGGTAAACAAGTAACTGTTAAATGTATGTTCAAATGCTTACCTCAATTCATAATAGGAGAAATGTGATTTAAAATTATACCAAAGTATCTTCTTTTTTCATACCTATCGAATTGACAAATATCAACTTTGATAAGGCCACTTAATGCAGGATGAGGGTGTAGAAAATTAGGCACACTCATCCAATACGGGAGGGAGTGTAATCGGTAAAAAGTCTGTGGAAGATAATTTGGCCACATTCATCCAGATTACAAATGCACATTTCATTTGACCAGCAATTACGTTTCTAGAAATTTATCCTACAGATATTTTTGCATATATGTGTGATATGTCATATGTATAAAGTAAGTTTTTGCTGCAGTGTTTTTAATGGCCGAATACTGGAAACACTTTCAATTTTATCAGTTGAAGACTAGTTAATCATAACACAATCACAAAATGGAATATACTGCTGCGATTTAAAAAGGATGAAGAAGCCCTCATGATTTGATATAGAAGATCAAATTATTAAGAGAAGAACCAAAATGCAGAACACTGTGTGAGAACACTACCATTTGTATGAAAGGGGAAAGACGATATGGACCTAGGATACTTTTGAAAGAACAGACTAGTAGATGTGAATGCCAGCAATTTGGGGGGAGGAGAACAGAACAGGGCAAGTGGAGGATAACTCTCAAAGATAGACTTCTTACTGTATACTATATTTTTATTTTGAACATTGTGAATGTGCTACTTGGTTTTAAAAATTAAGTTAAAATTTAAGTGGCATAATTTTAGTTATAATGGTGAGAGACATTTGAAAGATGTCCTAAGTTTTTACAGGTGGCTCCAGTAAATGTAAGGAGGACCCTCCACTCACTTAAAAAAAAAAAAAAAAAAAAACTTGAAAAAATGAATTATATCACAAGAAAAAGCTAGGAAGGAAAATCTCCTAAGAGCATGGAATCATTTTGTCAGTTCTGGCAATTTCTCTCATCTGAACCCACCATACAAAAATCAACCCAGATTTTCTTAAAAACAAGCCCAGTTAAAGATACTCAGCCAATCTCTGCTAAATGAGTCCCTATTCAAATTTGTAACAAAGCTTTGAAATCCAACGGTTATCTTTCCCTTCCTGATCTTCAACGTGATTGTGAAACTTAGCAGATGTAACATAAAATACAGAAGTTGCTCTCTTTTGGCAAAGTAAAAAATGTATCTTCTTAGCTCAAAAATGACAATGCCTATAATGTAGAACCAACAGCTAAAACTAATGTGAGCCACACATTTCAAGTAGATAAAATCCAGCATATACAAAACATCAGTCATATAACCGGTCATCATGTAGCAATAGGGATAGACATTTATCCTAACTAGCCCTGAGGGAAGATATTCACCTTAACAGATAGTTATCACTCATTTGCATCTGATTATTGGTGTATGCTTTATTTTAGCCCATTAACTAGAAGGCTATTATGAGGTTAAGGGTTTTACAAATAGACATCTTAAACTGAAAACTTCAAAGTAGATATTTCTGGGTTTTTTGTATATTTGATTACATTTTTATGTAGAGGAATCAATTGCTTTTGAAAGTTTTATATTATTCTGCCTTGTGTTGTTGTTGTTGTTTACAATTCCTTCAGATGCATCACCATCCAATATATCATCATCCAGCACCGGAGATCCAAAAACTATGAGCACAGCCTCCTGTCTCTACTTGCTGCAAAGGGTCTCCTCGCCACTCTGTGCTGGGGCCACTGAGCTACTTCTGGGCTCTGGGAAGATGTTTGACAACCTTGCTGGATCAGGGCAGTTGAGTTTTTTCTTATTCTCTGAAGAGCAGCCAGTTCTCATTTTCCTTATGAAAAATTTCCTTTGTGAAATTCCAGGTTAAAAAAAAAAACAAAAAACACCTATTCCCAGGATGTCCTTAAGCAACTTTGGTACAGAAAGACAATGTTCTATGAATTAATTAGCATTGACTTGAAAGAGTGAACAATTTAGAGAAAAAGAGAAAAATTTCATCAACGGACCTCGGTGTCATAGAATTAAACATATATAAAAGAAAAATAAGGGAAAGAAAAAACGTTTTTCCATTTCTAGTAAATGAACATTTTTCTATGAATAACCAAGTATAATATCCTGGAAATACAATGACAATTTCCCACACAGGCTTTCCTTTTAAAGACACAAAAAGGCTTTTTAAAAACAACTGCCAAATGGACACCTGCACATCTTGAGAGTTACCCACAGAGCTGGCTGCGTTAAGCTTTTAGTGCTTTTAGTTGGGATAAAAATGCTGCTTCTTTTTTGGCTGGCTCCGCCATCCTGTCGGACTTTTAAGACAAGTTTCACAACTAGTCTGCCACAAGCTCCTACCCCACTGCTTCCTCACTTACGTGGACCTCACGATTTCCCTGATTGATGCAGCTGGCAGCCCAGGGCTGCCTATGATAATAACTGTGACACTCGCTTTTCTTCTGAAGTTGTGGATTCATTAAAAAGAAAGCATTGCATCTTGCTAGAGAACAAGGTTGATCCCGCATTGAATGTTTCTATTACTTAGATACAAATGACAAATATAAATTACATTTATACGCACACATACACATATACACCTTCTGCAAATTCTACAAATTTGCTGTCTACCCATGGGTGGCAACCCAAGCCAATGCCCGTATAGCAGCTGCTACTCGAAGTGTATACTTTAAAAGAAACAATCTGCACTTAAAGAAAGAAATCCTTTCATCATGTTTATTGATTGCATTTGTAGCTTTTATTTTCCTTTTTATAAAATTTCCCCCACCAGTCAGTCATTTATCATTTGCTTTCCTGGGTGCTGACCTTTTGAAGCAAGCTGGAGCTCTGTGTACAAAATTGTATTCCAAACTTGTGCTCCTCCTTTGCCACTTGCCTGGGTTAAAAATGGCCAAACTGACTTTTAATTTGGCTAAATAAAATAAATAAATAAATAAAATGTCCCCAGGTTAAGACCCTGCATTCCAGGTTTCAGCCCAGAGTGAATTTGTATGGCCAAGTTATAAACCCCTGAAAATAGGAAACTAATGCCATGAGGATTTAAAATAATAGAAAATGTTTCACATAATATAAATCCATAAGCAGTGTATTATATTTAAGTCTTAATATCTACATACTTGGATTATCTTATATCTTGACAATCACACAAAGTAATCTCCCTCCTTCTCCCACTTTCCTTTGACTCTGGGTTTCATTCCTATGTATTAAGAATGCTCTGGGCCATAAAATACTGTATTAATATTAGTTTGTCACAGCAGACTAAATTTAGAACAACTCATTAATATGGGAGAGTTAAAGGCAGTCAGACAAGAGTACCAGGGACTATAAGCTCTTAAGGCTATAAGTTATGCAGATATGCCACTTGAACTGGAGAGCCAGTCATTCTTTTTGTTACTAATAAGAGATTCTATTAGTTCTAAGCTGATTCTAATTCTAATTAAGCAATGTGGGAAAAGGCAATTTTGCCATTGTAGGTAGAGTTGATGTGCAACTGGAATAAGTCTTATATCATCCCGCTTGGCTTCCTAGTCATAAAGATTAGTGGCACATGCATGGAATGAATATTCTTCCTGCCATCCATATAAAAAAGCAACTTCACTGCTGTATTTGGGGCGGTAAAATCATAATCGATGTTCCTGGAAGAAGTCTAGTAATCAGTGCTTTTTCAAAGCAAACCTTTTGTGGCTCAGAATCACCCCAGTTGTACAAAAAGTTTCGACTTTTTACAAATAAAAACCCTTCAAATGGATCTTCTGGACCTGTTATGCCTTTCTTTGGGCTTGTCAAATATTAATTTTTTTTAAATTTAGTCCCTTGCTAAGCTACAAATATTCATGTTTAACACCAAGTAGCAGTTCAGGGGCTGACGACTTGGTATGTACCTTTTGAATGATGCATAGAAAGCAGCAGTTAGCACAAAGAAAAAGCCACCAGATTGGTCTCAGGGAAACCCAGTGTCTGAATTTTTCATGACTCCTCTAGCACTTAAAGAATAAAAAAACTGGCTACTAGTGTTGGGAGACCAACGTCAGGAAGGTCAGAGCCTGGAAACATGCAAGAGAATCCAGTCTTGCCTGGGGAAAGTGAAAAGGGATTTAAGCTGCTTAGGAGAATTAGAAATTTTTTTTTTTGTTTTGCTTTGTTTGGTATTATACAAACATCAGGGTAGCAAAATAAAATCTATGAAAAAAGTATGCTGTCATACCTCACTAGGGTTCCTTATTTTTGTGTCTCTAAGGACAGCAAAACTTACCTTCTCTTTTCGGTTATGGGGCTCATCGTTAAACTTCCTCAAATTAGGCCTTTTCTGGAATACTTGCTCACCCTTATGGGTTCTCCCTCCAAAGAAAACCGATGAAGAGGGGAAAGTAGAAGCAATTCAATTATTTGTTTCCCTGGGTGTGTTTGGAAACATCTCCCATGGAGGTGAGGAGCAAGAGGGGAAGATGATATCTTAATTGCACAGATGCCCAGTGACATACAACTAAAAACTGTTCTTCCTTTGATGAACTTCTCTGTATTTTATAATGATTTAGAGAAAATCTCAATTGAATCCAGGAAAACAAATGAGTAACTCCTATGGAAGGAAAAAAAAAATTGCAGTGTTTAAGCAACTGATGACTTCACCTGTCACCGTCTCGTTAAGTTCTTAATGAGTTCTTTTCTATTCTTGGTCACATCTGATTTTTTTTTTAATATAAGTCCCTTTGAACAGCTGGGAGTAAGAATTGCCTTTGATCACTGAATTCTTCTGAATTTTCAGTCAAAACGAGGCTATTTTCATCCTGACTTGGGGTATTTTTATGAGTCTATTTCCCCCAAGTACATTCCTGGGCATAGCTTTCCAGGCTGAGAAGAGCCTGAACAATTAATGTATACATTTTTACATAAATGTTTATAAATTTAACAAAGGGAGAGAGCTTTGCCACAAGAAGCCTCAGCTCTTTTGAAGGCAGTTTTCTAATGATGACCCTTGGCGTGTTGGGCCACATGGGATTCCTCGGAGAAGAGTCGGATGAAAATTAGTCTATTCTCATTTCAAACAGAATTTTGCTGAAGTCCTGATCAGAGCATCAGCATGGAGTCCGGGGAGACAACACTCGCTACTTGATTCACTCCGCAGCCTCCCTCTCCTGGTAATTGTTGCAGGAACACATAGTGACAAGGCTCTAGGATGTGAGCGGTCTGGATGTACTCCGGCTGTTACGCTCTGTTTAAAGATTTAAACCATCAGGGTATGATAAGGCTTTTTGATGTTCATTGAACACGGAGCTTGGGTACAGAAGAAGGGGAAAGGGCTTCACCAGAAGGCAATCATCTTTCAGAGCCACAGTAAGACAGAGAGAGGTGGGGAAATCTCAGCCTCAGCATAGACACGGAACAAAGGGAGATGAAAGGGGCAGGGTGAGGAAGGGGCCAGCTCTGGCTGTGAGGCAGAACTCGCTCTATGAGAGTTCGATGTCTTAAAACGCAGGGAAAGCATTTAGTGTTCCTCTTTCATTAAAACACACTCATCTTTGGGGGTGGGGGCGAGGAGCAGATAAGGCCAGCTCTAAATTTGGATGGCTTCGGTTGATCCTGGATTTGGAAGAGCCTCCCATGGCTTGTTTTGAAATTATTTAATGAGTATTTACTTTGAGTCTGATGAATGTCATTTCCAAAGCTCACACCCCCACAAACCTGGAAGAAGACCTTCCTTAAAGTACATCTGTAAGATCCTCACAGTGTTTTCTTCCCCCACAGGTAAATCCTGAATATTTGTCTAGAAGAACATAATGATCAGCAATGAAAGGGGAAAAAAGTGCCCCCCTACAGAACCCAACCCAATTTCTTCTTATCTTCTTCTTTGACAAAACATCAGGTTTTCACCTTCTTCACAGCCCTACCATGCCCTGTTACCAGGCCTGCATTTTGATTGCATTAATGAAACAGAAACCAAGACTTCTCCATTTTTGTCTCCCCAGCCCCTAGCACAGGGTTTGCTGCAGGTAGCAAGGCCTTAACAAATGTTTGTCGAGTTAACAAATGAATGACCCTAGAAAATGACAGGATGGATATCCATTTATTTTCAGAGCCTGCATCCAACGTTTCAGAGAAAAGCTGCATAAAGAAAGCAAGAAGTTGTGCTTTTTCCTGCTTGCATCCTATACCGGTATTGCAAGGCAGAGTTGATGAGAACAGGTACTTTGGAATCAAACACACCTGGAATTGCAGGCTGATTGGTCCACTTACCACAGGACTCTGGGCAACTTATTTCACTTTCCTAAGCTGTACTTCCCCCATTTGAAGAATAAGAATATTTTAAGAAGCTTCCTCTTTGGGGTGAAAAAAATTCATGTAACGTGCTTAGCATAATATTTAGTATATAGTAAAATTTTAAAAAATATAACTATTGCTGTTAATATTATTGCTATTATTCATATTGATACCCAAAACATTTTCAGATGTGGTGGCCTCCAGTGGAGATTTTAGAAACATATAGTCATTGAAGCAATTTAAAACTGTCTCTATAGTGACATGAATAATATGTGTTGTAACCTCCTGGCCTCCTCTGGTCTGACGATGTGCTCTTGTTCCCACCTCACGTAATTGTTCTCTCCTTAGAAGTAAGTCCTTCTTCACTTAGGTATCAGCAATGCAACTTGAGGTGGATTTGGTCAACCAAACACTGGGAAACTAAAATGGGGCCTGCTTGTTTTAACTGGGAAAGTAATAAACCAATCCAAACAGCATGTACAGTGCTGTGCCCATTTCCTCACAGATTTAAGTTCAATGAAGCATAAAAACCACTGCTTCTGAGCAGGCATAAAGGAGATGAGGCCCAAAACTCAATTTCGAGGGTGCATTCCAGTGAGCCCTGTCCTAGGAAAAGCTGCCAAATACCAACTGCCGATATTTATGCACATCAATTATAAACCAAGCCCTCTTGTATAATCCTCACAACAACCCTACAAGGAGGGTACAGTTGACAGATGAAAAAATTGAGGTATAGAAATGATAGTATCGGCCAGGCATGGTATCTCAGGCCTGTAATCCCAGCACTTTGGGAGGCCAAGGCCGGTGGATCACTTGAGGTCAGGAGTTCGAGACCAGCCTGGCCAACATGGCGAAACCCTGTCTGTACTAAAAATACAAAAAAAGTACCTAGGCATGGTGGCATGCTCCTGTAATCCCAGCTACTTGGGAGGCTCACACAGAAGAATTACTTGAAGCCAGGAAGCGGAGGTTGCAATAAGCAGAGATCACACCACTGCACTCCAGCCTGGGCGACAGAGAGAGACTCTTGTCAAAAACAAAAACAAAAAAGTATCGAGAAAATTAGATTTATTGCCATTTTATTTATTTCTCTTTTTCTTTTAACATTTTGCTTAGCAACCTACTAGACTGGACTAGGACACTCACTCTCTCTGAGACTCTGTAGAAATCTCTCAACTTTGGTTCTCAAAGTTCTCATCTGCGTCACTGAGTGTGGGAGTGGGAGCGGGGGAAGTGGATGTGGTGGGCCATTCTAGCCCATACTCTATGATTTCTGCCAGGGGAGCTGAACTCTCCACCACCAGCTGCTGCCCCACTCTGCTGACACTGGAATCTGTGAAAACTACTAACCTTATATAATGATCTTCCTCTCCAATTTCCCCCAGCCTTCCTGCCTCTAATACCGGAAATTGGAGCATGTCAGCCATTACCATTACAGAAAGAGTCCATTTTAGCACAGCTCAAATCTATGGAACACTATGGCCAAGTACCTTGCCCCAAGATTAAGACATAAGGGAATTGCTCTTTCCTTTTCTCTAGCCCGCTAACACAGAGAAAGCCAATCCTCTAAAAACCAATTGATTGATGATATAATTTAATATCTTCATAAGATTTCTAGTGGCAGAATCAATCTGCTGCTAGCACAACCATGCAAGGCAGAGAAAAAGAAAAATTGCACCAGTTGCTTTTCTTTTATTGCACTTCCGGGTGCTCTAAGAAAAACTCTCTCCAGAAAATCAATAAGGCAGATTGTGCCCAGCAGTCCCCCATTACAGAATTAAATCCATATGCCAACACAAAACAATGAAGAGACCCAACTAGCAAGGGATCCATTTGCTTTGTTTGACTTTGGCTGCCAGGGAATGAGACCACAAGACTGGATGTAATTTAATGCAAACCTTGGCCTATCCTGGTCATGCATATGACTGACCCTCAGGGCACGACCATCAATTTTCTATTAAAGATCAGAGATTTGACATATCAAAGTCAACATCCAGCTGAATAACTGCAGTAACTTGATAATAATTCTTTTGTGGATTTCACAGTGGCTTTTCAGTAAAGTATCAGAAAGGTAGCCGATTTCAATCCTGACCTGGCAAGATCTGAATATGAAATAAAGGATTTCAGCTTGATCTCCCCATGATGTGAGGATGAATGTTCTGGTAAATGTTAACTTAGTGCTCTGAATAGCTCAGTAATAGATGGGTTTAGGCAGTAATAGGTTTAAAATGTCAACTTATTGAATAATAATTTCATGTTGTACAAATACTATGTGTAAGAAGGGATTTGTTTTGCAAATTTTGACATAAATGAATGGATTTATAATGTCCTTGACTGTTTCATTGTTCTGATAAGAATTTTACAGAAGAATCAAAATTAGTTTGTGCTTTCTCTGGTCTTGTTTTTCTGCAATTGTCGCTATGCAGTTTTCATAATTACTGGGTCTCCCCGAATTCTGGTCCTTAATTGAGCTCTTCCCTGTTTTGGTCTCCAAAGCCAGGCTGGTAGCATTATTTTCTAGTAAAAATAAAAACTCAATTATCCCTTCCTATAAAATGTTTCATGACACCAATAGCATTAAAAACGTTTCACCAACCCAGCTGTAAAATGCTCAACTGTTCAAAACATAAGAACTGAAAGAAATTCTGTTTCCATAACTGAACTCAGCCCTTCAGTCCAATTATAAGCTGACAGCTCTATAAATCCTGGTGGAACACAAGTGTGGGAAAAACCGAATTGTGATTGGGACACTGAGGGCCTGGGACAAACACCTCTACCACAGGCTGTGGAAAAGGTCCCCAGATTCTGCAACTAACCCCCCTCACCACACACACATGCATGCATGCTTGCACACACACACACACACACACACACACACACATCCAATCATCCTGTATGGAGTAAATAAAACTGCTTGGGGAAACAGGAGATACCAAAAAACCATCCCGGTGAGCTCTCTGAATACTTCAGGTCTTATTCTTCAGCTCCCCAGCTTCCCTCAACTTTCCAGAAGATTTAGGAGGAGAAACCAAAAAAGCCCACTCTTGCCCACCAACTTGGCACTGAGTAGCTCCTGGTCTCATGCACAAAGGATGTCTTGATTTCCCACATACCAAAACTCCTTTTAGTGGTTTATAGATGCTCACATCTGGGTAATATCTGCATAAACGTGTCCTGAACAGATCTGCTCAACCACTCGGTACCGTGATTGAGCACATTTCTCTCTGCACAGCAGCCACAGGGAGACCCTATCCTAATCAAAGTTTCCCCAGAGGCTAATCATAAGACAAGGAGGTAGGTGCTAGTAGTTTATTTGGAAGATGAAAAAAAAATTGGTAAAGGAGTAAGACAGAGAAATGAAGGCAGCCAGTCAAGTTCCAGTGGGAATTAGCTGGGAACTAGTTCCTGCCTTGGGAACCTGGAACTTAGTCCCACTGGGAACACTCTGAGTCAATATAGGACACAAACCCCACTCAAGGAGTAAGGCAGCCAAAGAATTTATACAACTCTCCTATTAGTCATTGGTTGAGGCTGCTCCTGAGGGACATTAATTCCTTGGCATTTCCAGCCTAACATACAGGTAGACAAAAGGCTTCAGGAGCCAGAGAAAGTCCACCGCCCCTCCAAAAAAAGTGTGTGCTGGAAGTTGGAAGTCAGGAACTGTGCACCGAAGTCAAAAAGGAAAGGGATATGAACAGTGTCCACAGCCTCTGCTATAGGCCTTGGCCTTTTATTAATTTTTGAAACTTTTCTAACTAGTTTTTAAGTTATGAAAGTATATGGCTCATGTAAAACAACCACAAATTTAAACAGTATAGAGAAGCACATATTTTTTTCTTTTTTTCTTTTTCTCTTTTTTTTTTTTTTTTTTTTGACAGTTCCACTCTTGTTACCCACGCTGGAGTGCAATAGCAGTTTCTCAGCTCACTGCAACCTCCGCCTCACAGGTTCAAGCAATTTTTCTGTCTCAGCCTCTCAAGTAGCTGGCATTACAGATGCCTGCCACCATGCTCGGCTAATTTTTGTATTTTTAGTAGAGACGGGGTTTCACCATGTTGGCCAGGCTGGTCTCAAACTCCTGACCTCAGGCGATCCACCTGCCTCAGCCTCCCAAAGTGAAGGAGCACAGATTTTTTAAAGGCCCTTTTCCTCCCAGCCACTCAGTTTTATTCTCAGAAGTAACCACCTATTATAGTTTGTTGTGACTCTACATGTAAAACCTAAATATAAAAATACACACAATACACATTTATTGAACATTCTTTTCATACCACACAAATAAGGTCATATTTGACATAATTTCCTGCTGTTTGCTTTTTTCACACAATAATATATTGTGGATATCTTTGCATATCAATATCTCTATATTTGTCTCAAACTTTTTAAGGGATACTAGTATGAACATATCATCATTTGTTTAACCTATTCCCACTTGGTATACATTTAAGTATTTTTTCCAACTTTTTTGTTATCTCAGACAATGTTGCAGCATTGTCAGCAACATATATATACAGTGTGTAGACAATGCTGAACACCATATATATGTATGATATATATTCATCATATATATGATATATATAATTTATCACACATTCATCGTATATATGGCATATATAAAAGTTATCACTTATATATGATAAATTCTTACAAATGGAATTATTCAAAGAATATGCACAATTCAAAATTTGGCAAATCATGCCAAAGTAATCTATAAAATATATTTCACCAATTTACACTCCTGCCGACAATGCATAAGTGCCCTGTTTTCCTATGTCTAGGCCAACAATGGAAATGATTACACTTCTTAATATTGACAAACGAATATGTTAAAATGCATTTCTTCAGTTATAAGTGAGGTTACTCAGTTATATTTCTTTGTGTCTTCACATCCATCTTTCTAATGTTCTGTTAGTCTTCTTGATATTTTAAAAGCACTCTTTATAAGCAAATACTTTGCTAATTTGTGTTTTCTCTTTTATTATTGTTTATGTCTTTTTTCTGTTGTGTACAAGTGTTAAACATCTATATTGTTAAATTTATCCTTTTCTGTGATTTCTGGATTTTGTGTCTTAGAATAATCTTCCTCATTATTAAAATCATTAAAAATAAGTTCAATGATTTTTTTTCTAGAACATTTACTGTGTGATTTTTATTTTAAACCTTTATCTAGTATTTACTTTGGCAAAAGGTATCAAGTAGAAATTTGGTTAAAAAATATTTTATTCCAAATGCTATGTCAGGTTTCTCCAACCAAATATTTTAACAAATAACTAATAATCAGTATTAATTTAAAATATCTTTTTATCAATAATCAATTTCCATGTGACTTTAATTCTATTTCTGTATTATCTATTGTTTTAAATATTATAGATTCATAATACAGTTTATTAACTTGCAAAGTTTGTTCTCCTTCTTTAATCTCTAGAATTTTCCCATGTTTAGTTTTCCAAATAAACTGTAGCATCACTTTATCAAAATCAAAACAAAGTTGGTATTTTTATTGAAATTACTTGCTTATCTAAATTAATGTACAGAGAACTGGCATGTTTACAACATTCATTCTCCCTATCCAAGAACAATATTTTTCATTCATTAGTCTTGTCTTATGTCGCTCAGCAAAGTTTGTTTTGCTTAATTGTCATTTTGCACCATGGAGGCAGAGTTACGAAGAATAATTCTTCTCAGTTACCAGATGTATAGATGTTTGTTATCAGTGATTTTCTTCCTTGTGCTATTATGATAGCCTGTGATACATGATAATATCAATTAGTATCATGTTCTCCCTCAAGAAGACAAAATTTTCTTCATATATGCCCTGCACCTTCCTTGTTGAATTTATTTCTAAGTAATTGCATTTGTGTCTTTGGTAAATGAGATATTTTATCTCATTATGTTTTCTAAACTTTATATTTCTTCTGTTTTAGTTATTAACATTTATTTATTAATTATATACCAGGCCAAGCGCAGTGGCTCATGCCTGTAATCTCAGCATTCTGGGAGGCCAAAGCAGTAGGATCACCTGAGCTCAGAAGTTCAACACTAGCCTGAGAAACATGGCGAAACCCTGTCTACAAAAATTAGCCAGGCATGGTGGCACACACTTGTAGTTCCAGCTACTTAGGGGGTTGAGGCAGGAGGCTCATTTGAGTCCGGGAGTTTGAGGCTGCTATGAGCTATGTTCACACCACTGCACTCCAGCCTGGGCAACAGAGTGAGACTCTATCTCAAAAAAAAAAGTACATATCAGCTACCTACTGGATTCTCTTATAGTCTCTAAAGTTTTTTTCCTCCCAGTTGATTTCCTTGGAGTTTCCAGACATATAATTATATCAAGCAGAAATAATTTTTTAAATCTTTTCTGTCATAATATTTACATAGTAATTATTTTTCTTTTCTAATTGTATTGGCTAGTACTTTTTAAACAATGTTAAGCAATAATAATTGTTAGCAAGTTGTCTTGTTCCTGAGTTTGATTAGAATGTTTAGTTTAATTAGAATGTCTTTTCCCTAAGTTTAATTAGAATTACTAAGAGTGGTACTGGAGTTTAAATTTAAATACATTATTTGTAATATTAAGGAAGAATCCATCTATTTTCATCCTTAAAAAAGTTTAACTGAGAGATAGATGTTTAATTTTTCAAGTATTTTTTTACTATTTGTTGAGTTTTTCTCCTTTGACCTATTTATATAGCAAATTATATTAACAAATTTCCTAATAAGAAAGTATTCTTGCATTCCTGAAATTAATCAATTTAATCATATTCTATTGCTGTTGCATTGGATTCCATTTGCTCTGCTTTACTTGGTAGGGTGTTTTTAAAATTCATTAGTAAGGTTTATGCATATTTTTCCTTTATATGCTGCCTTTGACAGATACAGTCATGTGTTACATAATAATGTTTCAGTCAATGAGACCACATATACAACATAGTCCCATAAAATTAAAATATAGTAAATATAGTATATTTTTGTACCTTTTCTACATTTAGATATGTTTAGATATACAAATACCATTCTGCTACAATTGCCTATAGTATTCAGTACAGTAGCATGTTGTGCAGGTTTGTAGCCTAGGAGCAATAGGCTACACCATATACCCTAGGTGTGTGGTAGGCTAAACCACTGAAGTTGTGTAAGTACACTCTATGATGTTCACACAATAATGAAATTGCCTAACAATGAATTTCTCAGAACATATCACCATTGTTAAGTGACACATGACTGTATTAGGATCACTGTTAGGCCAGCAGGTCTTTTCTGAAAACTGGCAGAAGAGATTTTCTCATTTTAAGAGTTGACCTCAACCAGAGATGGAGAATTATCTGGAGACCACATGATTTCTCTTGGTATAACCCCAAGTATGGATATGGGCATAGTTTAATTCAAAAATATGTACTGAGCAAGTAAGCATTGGGTGAAATTATATAAGAGGGAATTTGGCTCTTAAAATTAGCATATGAGGCAAAAAATCTAAAATGTTATTTATCAAAATGTTGAAGGGAACTTTCTATTGTCCTGAAATTTCAACTGAAGCCCAGAGAAAAAAATAACTGGTAACAAATATCCATACCTCTGATACAAAAGCAACTTACATCCTTGAAAGTTTTACTATAAGATGAAAAAATTAGTGCTGTGAGCCAACTCCAGGCTTATTTAAAAACAAAAACAAAAAAAACTCAAGACATTTCAAATGAAAATTCAGAGTCATTGAGGTAAAAAACTGTAAACCGAGTCAGGAGTACTGTAGGATTTCCCCACTTCTCCTCATAGATGACCCCTCCTGAGTCAAGTGAGAAAGGAGCTCAGGAAAATCTCTCACAGAGACTGTCTTCCGGAAGAGAGGATTGACACGTTAGCCTCCAACTGAGATGTGAGCCACAGAGACTTTCTAGTGCCCTTGGATTAGAGCTGAGCCTGGGGCAATTCTTGAGGGATGATGATATAGTGTTCTCAGGGCTTTGAGGTTATGTGTAAAAACAAACCTTGTGTGGACCATAGTGACAAGAGAAGAAAAGATAGCAGTGTAAATGGCTTATTCTTCCAGAGTTTGGTGTGGCAAGCATGTTGAGTTTTCCTCTGAACTAAGGGATTCTCTCATGAGCTACTATCTTGAAAGACCTCCATCCTAGAAGGCTGCCTGCCTGAGCAAGACAATACCAGTAAAAAAAGTCCTGACAGTCTACCATCCTATGCAGGAACTAAGCAAAGAGTTGTAAGAGCTGATCTAGGAAACAGGTTTCCAATATTGAGAATCAGTGCAGTGCCAAAGGCCCTCAAAGGAGTAGCCAAAGAACTCACAAAAGTTCCCAGAATGAGAACTATCTGACACATGGTAGGCACCGCAGCCAAATTTTATCCTCACCTGTCATGCATGACTTTGCCCCTATACCTCTCATCTCATCCTTCTTACCCTAGCGCAAGAGCAGCTAGAAATAAAGAAAGGGGGAAAAGAGTAGAACAAGGCAGTACAATAGTGGAAGGAACAAAATACTACACATCTTCTTCTGTTGTCTTACAGATTTTTGAATGAGGTCTAATCTTGGTAGGAAGTGTGGCAAGGAAAGTTTGGAACTGGGTGAGAGAATAAAGGTGTGCTTTGAAATGAACTGGGAATCCTATTTATTATTTATATATTTATTCATTTGTATCCTACAGAGAGAATTTAATATGGGGAACTAACTTGCAAAGGTTCAAACAAGGAATGGTAAGACAACTTAAACATCAGCAATGGTAGGAAGGTGCTACCCCAAGAACTGCAGAACAAGTAAGGGAGTTGGTGCTGCCTGTGTTCAGGTGTTAGGGTCACCCAGAGGAACCTAGAGGATATAGGCTAGATGGTGGGAACTGGGACAACAGAGGAGATATTGCCACTGATGTAGATACAGCCTAAAGCAATGGGAGATTCTCCCCTCCTTTTGGGCTCCAATATTCCACCATCTTTATTGCTTAGACCTTACCACAATCTAATTGGCAAAGGAATCTGGGATTGTAGCATTTATGGTTAATTTCAGGTGTTGACTTGACTGGATGAAGGAGTACCTCGAATGAAGTGTTTCCAGAAGAGATTAATATGTGAGTCTAAGTGGAATCAGTGGAAGAGATTCTCCCTTAATGTGGGTGGGCACCATTCAATCTGCAGGGGGCCCGAATAGAACAAAAAACAGAAAAAAGGTGACTTGGTCTCTCTCTCCAGGCCTGGGACACCCTTTTCTTCTCCTGCTTTGGACATCAAGACTTTAGGCTATCTGCACTTTGGACTTCAAAACGTAGAGCAGCAGCCCCCCAGTGAACTGGGCATCTTAATACCTAAAAATATTAGATAATTCTAAACCCAAATGTGACTGAAAAAGCTATGGAATATGTCCAAGATATTGCCAAGTTGTGAGGGATACCCAACAGTCCATGTTTAAATGCAAAGGTGAGATATATGGCATAGTCAAAATTACCCTTGAAAATCTTTCAGGAAAGGGTTACATCAGAGACTAGCACCCCATCTTTCATTAATTCCAACAGAGCAAGTTTTTCTGCCAACACTGGAACAGCTTGCAACTCTTTCAGCTGGGGACAGATGAAGTAGTTGGCTAAGTTTAGCAGCCATGTTGTAGGAAAAATATGTACCTTTAAACATGAGAATCACATCCAGCACAGCAATATGCTCACACTATAAGAGGCATAGAGAAATGGAGTCTGTGTGAGAGAATGGAAAATAGAAAATGATACTCTCCAAAATACTGCTTATTCAGGGCCATAGGCTCATTAAGTGCAATAGTGAGTGGCATCACTTGCCCTAGTAAGTTAAATCTTTCTCCCTGCCTTCTCTGGCTTTCCTCCCCCAACCCCACCCAACCATCTATACAGTTGACCTTTAAACAACATGGGGATTAGGGGGACTGACCTCTGTGCAGTCAAAATCCATGGATAACTATTGACTCCCCCAAAACTTAACTACCAATAGCCTACTGTTGACCAGAAGCCTTACTAATAATGTAAACAGTCAATTAATGCATATTTTGTATGTTGTATGTATTACATGGTATATTCTTATAATAAAGTAAATTAGAGAAAAGAAAACGTTATGAATAAAATCACAAGGAAGAGAAAATATATCTACTATTCATTAAGTGGAAGTGAATCATCACAAAGGTCTTCGTCCTCGTCATCTTCACACTGAGTGGGCTGAGGTGGAGGAGGAAGAGGGGTAGTTGGTCTTGCTGTCTCAAGGGTGACAGAGGTGGAAAAAAATCTACAAGTTTATAAGCAAACCTGTGCAGTTCAAACACACGTTGTTTAAGAGTCAACTGTAGTTAGATACATTTGTATAGGTACAACTCACATATCATGCCATCCACTTTATCTCACTGTGAAGACCCAAAGATGAGTAAGACACACTTCTCACTGAGTTCCCAGGTAAGCAGAAGAATAAATGATGTAAACAAATATGGACTAGGTCCTCTAGGAAAAAGTAAGAGTCAAGTCTCATGGAAGTACAAAGGATGTAGTGGTCATCACGCTGCAGAAGATAAAGGAAACTTCCCAAGAAAAGTAAAATGGCCAGTCCCAGGCCCGTCATCCTAAACAGGCAGTACCAGTGTCCTAGAGTAACCATCTCTTCTCATCCTTCTTGGTTAAACTTGGAAAACCATTTCTTAACATTTATAGCAACAAAAATCACAGCTTTTATTTACAAAGATTTACAAGTAGTTGATTAAGCCCTTTCAGGGGACTGGGTGAGAAAATTTCGAAAGGTGGTGTCCTACACAAAGGTATTAAAGTTGGCAAGTTGTGGAATTCAGACTAGATCCAAGTTACCTAACCCCCGATTCAGGGCTCTACACTCAGTGCTTCTGAAACAGAGAGCCATTAATCAAAGTTTTAAAACTTATTACTCCTAGAATAGTATTTTCTTGACACTAACTATAAGCAGGTATTAACACAATGATAAATCGGCTTTTGAGATGGAGTCTCGTTCTGTCGCCCAGGCTGGAGTGCAGTGGCTGCAATCTCGGCTCACTGCAAGCTCTGCCTCCCGGGTTCACACCATTCACCTGCCTCAGCCTCCTGAGTAGCTGGGACTACAGGCACCCGCCACTTCGCCTGGCTAGTTTTTTGTATTTTTTAGTAGAGATGGGGTTTCACCATGTTAGCCAGGATGGTCTCGATCTCCTGACCTTGTGATCCACCCGCCGCAGCCTCCCAGAGAGCTGGGATTACAGGCGTGAGCCACCATGCCCAGCGATAAATAGGCTTTTGAAAAGAAATTTGCAAAATATCCAGAAATATAAGCCTGTAAGTGGATACTAACAGGAGCATTAGGCTGAGGTCAAAGACAACCTTAATATAGGAATTTCAGGCTTTTATTTATACCATGATTCCAAGTACAAGGGGAGATATACTGTGGCAACTCCTTTGTTCTCATGGAGTTGTTCCTCCAATCACCGCAGGTGCAGTTTTTGCTCTCTGACTTCCTATATCCTTTAGGGTACACTTGTAGGATGTGATCCTAGGTTAGAAGTCTCTGATTCCAGTGGCAGTGTGGTATTATAGGGCTCTGGCTTGGAAGTCAGGAAATTTAAGTTCTAGTGCATTTAACTAATTCCATGAACTAGCTGAGTGATTCATGCGACCTCTCCGCACCTCAATTTTATCATCTTTAAAACTTAGTTAATAATCCCAGACTAAGCTTTATCCGGAGGTACGCTGAAATTCAGTCACTGCTTCTGTCCCCCAATATCTTCAGGTTCTTCACCTGCTGTTTTCAGGGACAGAAACTGGAATCTGACTAGGACTGTGCCAGCCTGAGAACAGCATTTCAGTACAAGCCCAATCAGTAGCCTGTGGGCTATAATGCAGGGGACAATGCGGAGAGACACCCTTTTCCTTTACCAGCTAATAATTGGTAGAAAGAGCACTCGAAATCAGATCTTCCAACTCTGCATCAATTGCTCTGCCCACTCCACCTTGAAGTTCTAGCCCTTCAGCATGGCATATAAGGGTCCCCATTCATTGGCCTTGATTTTTTTGTCTTGCTTCCAAACTACGTCGTTTTAAGTCATAGCTTTTGGCTTCCATACTTTGTCTCATCCTCTTACCACCTATATGTCTTTTTCTCCTCACTGCATGTGATGGTTTAATAGAACCCTCATTGTTCTTTATAGCTCTTTATAGCTGTTCAAATGGCAGCTTTTTAATGGAATCTTTCCTGATAGATCCTAGAATGGGCCTTCTCTTTTCCGTAGTCCTCAAGCACTTTTTACTTTTCTCAGACATCCTACCATATTTTGCTTTGTGTCATAATTGAGTGTCAATATATCGTTAACATCTTGAAGTCCTTGTCTCTACCTCACTACCCATGACAAAGCCATCCACATTTTCAGTCTCAGGGACACATTGTAAAAGGCAGGAGAGATTCAGCTATGATGGAATAAAAACACAATCCCCAATATTGCAGTAGTTTTCCTCTATTAAGGTTTATCAGAATCTCATACTAAATTTCCAGTGCAAGTTTTAAGCGGGGCAGGGTGTGGCAGCTGGAATTTGTCATGAAATCTCTCAGAAACCAAGGGAAGATGGAGTTTCTACCTCAACAAGAACTTCTGTGTTCCGTACAGCAAGGGATGTGAATGTAGAGAATTGAACACTGGCTCTGACATCTTCCACTGTAAGGTAACCATGTCATTTCATCTCACATTTCATGGCCAAAGTAAGTTGTATGGCCATGCTTACTTTTAGAGCAGGATACAGAAGTGTGGTACAACAGTGTGGCTGGAAGGAGGAGGAAAATCAAAGTATTGATGAACATATTCATGATATCACAACACCATGCTGTATCTCACCCTCGACTTTGGACCATTTTGTTTCTTCTGACTGGGACACACTGCCCACCTTGTCCATTCATCTGAATAGTTCCTTCTCATCCAAATGTTTTCACTTAGAGTTCCTTTAAAGGTTTTGTTGACTTTAACCTGCAATCACCACTACCACCAAAGCTGGATAAAGTGTCCCTCCAATATACCCAAATGGTATGCTATAGCCATACGAGATCACAGTCACACTGGTTTGTAGTTTGGTTTATTTGACTCTTTATCATTAGGCCAGGAATTGTTAAACTGGAACCCAAGAACTAAATCCAGCCTGCTGTTGGTTTTACAAATAAAGTTTTATTGGAACACAGTCATAGTCATTCATTTCCATATTGGCTATGGCTACCTTCACCCTAAACCCATTAAGACCATAAACCCCTTGAGGGCAAGAGTTATATTCTAAGTACCTTCTGTATCCCAGCACCTAGCAGAGTTATTGGCTCATACTAGACATTCAATAACTATCTGTTAAATAAGTGAAGAGATGTGAGTGTTTGTTGAATTAAAATCATCTTCAAGAAAAAAGAACAGAAAAACAGGGAACAGGAAGTATCAGAATTTCCAATTTTGGCAGGACAAACTCTCTCAGATTCTCTGTTCCAGCTACATATCCTACCACTTTTTAAAAAATGAGTAAACATGGGGAACCAACATTAATCTTTTAAGGGTCAAGGCAACTAGAATTTGCCACAGCCTAGTTAGAACAAATTAAGCAACCGTGACACTTACGAAATGTCTTAAAATTACAGAATTGCTAAATCCACATCAATTTGCTCTGTAGAATATTTCATTCTCTTTGATTAACAAATCTGACTTAAAAGAAGTGTGTACCCTTCAACACGGTATTGTAAGCCTACAAAAGTCCCACATCTGATATGAATTGCTTTCAAGCTGGGTATCTACAAGGTAACATCAGTGTACTTTCTCAGAGCTTCCACAAGTAAACACACAGTGCTGTATCTGGGCTCTGGTGATTTTGCAGCATAGGAAAAAAAAATTAAAATACAAGCAAACCTGATAAGTACAGCATCCCAGCTTGTTTATAACAGCAATTTCAGCTAGTACAGATCCACAATTTATTTGCAAACAGATTAATTAATGTTTCAGCAGCTGTTTGCAGCCAGTCTGTGATCTCACTGAGCACAGATGACACTTTTTTCCTCTTCTATTCCATAGGGGTAATTTCAGCAATGCTTAGATTAGGTTTTTACTGTATCAGCCCACATGATAAAATAAGTTGAGTCCTGAAGCAGCCATGATGGCTTTACAAGATCCCCAGGCCGCCAAGTCTCAGGTGATTCCCCTGTGCCACTGTTCCTGGGCTTCCTTTTAATTATGGCCTCAGAATGCCAGTTTGTAAACAGATCTGCAAGATGAAAACCTGACATTTTAAAAAATTGTTTTTTTCTTCTACTTTTAGGCCCCTCAGGGTTGGTATTCAGCAATGTGTACCACTGGGTGTAATAAAAGCAAATGCTTGAATATTTTTCAGTAACCTGCCAGAGAATAAACAAATGGAAGAACAAATGCTGAAGAGACTACAAGTAATGCACTGTCTAAGCTAGGTGGATCGCTACTGACAAAGCAAGGCAGCTCTTCGGATTTCATTTCTCTTCTTGAAAGAAAAAGAAACAAGGAAGACGAGACAAAATCCCCAAAGCCTCACTAGGCTAAATTTCCTTACTCTCCTTTGAACAGACTACACAGATTTTGTTGACTAATTGAGATCAATCCCAGTTGTAAATCGCCTAGCTATCCTACAGCTTTAATTAAGCTACCAGAGGGAGCTGTTTATCAATTAACACTTGTTACAAATTATTAGTAATTATATGGACTTTGTGTATATACTATAGCTTGCAAGACCAAAACTGCCTTTCCCAGTTGTTAGGGAGCAAATTGAATAGTTAATGGGCTATTTGGATGAAGGCATCACTCATCACTGTAATTACAGAATTTCTTCTTTGGCAGAAAAATTTAAGGTGAGTTCCAGCACTATTAGCAGTAGTTGAATAAACATCACTTTAAGTGTTTCTTTTGCCAGGGCTTTGCAAGACCATATTAACCGGTGGACTTTCTAATATGGACTTCAGATGTGTATTTACTTTTTAAGTAATAGACATAATGAAGATGGGAATATTAGGTAAAAGTTGATAATGTATTCAAGCATTAAGGCTACCTATTGAGGTATGCACTGCATTCTGTGATAATTTTAATTGGCTTAATTGAGATGCATAAGCCTGATTAATGTTTAATTCCTTTATATTAAAAAAAAGAGTCAAGTAGTTCGACATTTCTTCAATTATGTTAGATCTTTCTAGACTTCAAAGGAATGTTACATTAGACAGCTAGATACGGGGTGAACTGATTAAAGAATAAAGACTGCTCATTATAATCTAAGAGTACAAAATTGGTTTGTGTAGCCTTTGAAAGTCAAAATTATGAGCTAAAACTTGAGCTACAGTAATTAACCCAACTTATAGTCCTTCTTGCTTATCTATTTGCTTATGATTAGTAATTTAAAATGATCCATGAGATTGATTTACAGATCTAAAGCCCGTTCAGGGACCAAAATGTTTTGTCTATGATTTTTACAAACACTGAAGGATTGTATTTAGCAGCATTAGTAAACACCTAATTATCAGTTAAAAATATCAGTACAAAAAAGATTTGATAGCTAACTTCATTACTCTAAATGCATAAAATACTAAAATATTTGTGAAATGTAATCTACTTGCAAAAATTTTTAAGTTTAACTTGCATTTGCTGTGGCTCTCTGGAAAGAATGAAATCAATTAAAAGTGCAGATATCTTAAGGTGATCAACTCTTAATTTCTCAATAAATAAGTTTTTTAAGAATACAGCCAGGCACAGTGGCTCACGTCTGTAATCTCAGAACTTTGGGAGGCTGAGGTGGGCGGATCACGAGGTCAGGAGTTCAAGACCAGCCTGACCACCATGATGAAACCCCATCTCTACTAAACAAAAATTAGCCAGGCATGGTGGTGTGCACCTGTAATCCCAGCTACTCAGGAGGCTGAGGCAAGAGAATCACTTGAACTCGGGAGGCGGAGGTTGTAGTGAGCCAAGATCATACCAGTGCATTCCAGCCTGGGTGACAGAGCAAGACTCTGTCTCAAAAAAAAAAAAAAAAAAAAAAAAAAAAAAAAAAAAAAAAAAAAAAGAATACAGATGAAAGTGTCATCTGTAGTGTAATTTAACTATGTGTACTCCTTCTAATCCTATGAGAGCTACCACCTCTCACACACATGCATTTTCCAAAGTGTTCTAAATTCACTTCAGGGAATCATGACAGATTTTGGTGGAAGATGGGCATGAACCATTAGAGAATCACAAGATATTAGAGATGTATCTATCAGAAATAAATAGAGTGATTAGCAAATTTGTTAAACAAATGTTTCCAGGACCTCACTAATACAGCAATATGAAAACTCAAAGCCTTTCATTTGATGAGGGACACATAACAAGTGAAGACAGAGAGAAAATGAATCACAGAGAAAACATTAGGTCTGCATTCAAGAGAGTCCTGAGGCTCAGAGCAAATCAGGTTTTCTGGAACAGTTATAGTATCATGACTCTGTGTTACTTACCATATGAACTAGTATGTGTGTAACAGTATTCCCCAGAGTTGGTTTCATGGGACAAAATTTCATCCAGTGCTCCATGAAAAGGGGATTCCATGGATAGGTAAGTTTGGGAAATTTTGTAGTATATCCCTCTCTTGAAAAGCCATAATACCCATTAGTATAGTAAATGCTCTAGTTATTTTACCACAGAACATTTTTTTCATCAAATACCAACTAATATGAGTCAACATTCTCAGACCACAGTAGTGTCATCATATGAATTCAAATGAAATACTGACACTTGTTTTTCCCAGAGTAATGTTGATTTCATATGTACAAATCAATGAACTCTTCCCATCTCACCTGTTTCATCTAAGGAACGAGTTTACATGCCCCAGCATGGATGTAGTTTAGCCCTCATAGCCTTCTGCAAACAAGCATAGGAGAGCAGTGAGGCTTTCATACTCCTATTGCTTCTAGTCATTTGCACTGATCAGCACTTGATACTCTGTGTAATACATGTGCTAAAGTTTGCAACCTTAAAAGAGATGGGGAAACTGTGACCTGAAACTGGCTAGGAAAAGTGGAGCCATTTTAAACTTGATGAAAATGTAAGTCCTACAAAAATTGTTTTAAAGAACTAACCAAACACAAAGTGACAATTCCTTTCTCATTGCCTGTGAGACAAATAAGCAAAAGCTAGGGTCCCAATAGATTGATATAGAAATTACATATAGATGCGTGAACTTGTGTGTATTTGTGTGAGAACTAGAAGCAATGATACCTCAGTATTGATGAACACACCTAGCATCCAGATCTTGCTTTCTATATGCCACTCCTCACCGAAAGGAATTAGGGCTCTGTGACCAAATGATTGGTTCCATTGCTGTGGTAGGATGTGTACAAGCTAAGCCTGGAGCATCTTGCTATACTAGAAAGTAAGGAAGTATTCAAAGACTGATGGGGACATGTCAGAAAGACAAGAAACCAGATTCAGAGGACTCCTCAGTAGCTAAATCTGGGTCAATCTAAGCATCAAAATAAATCATTATAGTAACAAATTACAACCCATAGAATATAATAAAATCCTGTGAGCCTATACAGAAGGAAGGAAGGTAAAAAGGAAGAAAGGAAAAGAGGAAGAAAAAAGAGGGAGGAAGGAACAAAGGAAGGAAGGAAGGAAGGAAGGAAGGAAGGAAGGAAGAAGGAAGGAAGGAAGGAAGGAAGGAAGGAAGGAAGGAAACATTTTCTGAAAGTAAAATGGCAACTAATAAATAATAAATACAGAAGAAATGATGAAATTCAAAATCAACATTTGACAACCACCATAGTAATAATCGTTTCGGTCAAGAATCACTAGTAGATATTAAAATTAGTGGGTATATCTGGATGAAAAATAAGATATTTGCATAGTCTCAAAGTATCTCTCCACAAAACACTTAATTACCAAAGGTAACTTTTTAATGGGAAAATCTGGCAGACACCACATTGACCAAGCGATCAAAGTTAGCATGACGGCTCATGAGACTTACTGGCGTCACGTGCCTCCTGATGTGATGCACCAAGAGGGACGCAACATCACTTCTGTATTTTCCCTGCCAAAAATGTACAGTCTGAATCTAACCATGAGGAAATATTAAAGAAACTAACCTGAAGGACTGTCTTTAAAATGACTAGCCTGTACTGTTCAAAAATATCAAGTTCATGAAAAAGAAAAACTGAGGAACTCTCCCAGGTTAAAGAAGAGTAAAAACATATGCCATCTACATGTAAAAAAAAAATAACGCTGCATTCGATCTTGAACCAGAATTATTTTTTCTTTTGTCATAAAAATCATTAATACCATAACTGGCAAAATTCAAGTAAGAGTTGTAGATGTTAAATTAAGTCTAACCTAAAACCACCTCCTTTCATATTTTAAGTTCAGCCTAAAGCTTTCTCCGTGAACTGTAATGTATTCTTGTGTCAATCAACGAGTTTTGGCTAATCAGTGGCAGCCAACTGTTCAAACCATGTTCAAATAAGGGAAACGACTAGCTGTAACCAATCCAGCTGTTTCTGTACCTCACTTTAGTTTTCTGTCACTTTCCTTTTTGTGTCCAAAAATCTTCCACCACGTGGCTGTGCTAGAGTCTCTATGAGCCTATTCTGGTGCAGGAGGCTGCCCGGTTGATGAATGCCTCTTTGCTCAATAAAACTCCATTAAATTTAATTCAACTCCGGGTTTACTTTTAACATAGATTAGATATTAATTAACACTATAACCATGTTAATTTCCTGATTTTGACAATTATACTATAGTTATACTATAGTTATGTAGGATAGTGTCATTGTTTTTAGGAAATATACACTGAAATGCATGACAGTAAAGTTGTATGTCTGCAACTTAGTCTCAAAAGATTCAGAGAAAGGGTATTTTATATATATACATACATATATCTATATATATATGTCCAGAGATATATATATGCATAAATATAAGGACATTTTATATATGTGCATATGCAAAGAGAGAGAGAGAGAGACAGAGAAAATTATAGGGCATCCCACTAAGAACACATTTTGGTAAAAAAATATGAACATTTGGGGAATCCAGATGAAGGATATATAAGAATATACTATGGGCTGGGCACAGTGGCTCACGCCTGAAATCCCAGCACTTTGGTAGGCTGAGGTGGGCAGATTGCTTGAGCCCGGGAGTTTAAGACCAGCCTGGACAACAGGGCAAAAATAAATTACCAAAAAATAAATTAGCCAGGTGTGGTAGCGTGTGCTTATAGTTTCAACTATTTGCAGGAGCTAAGGTGGAAAAATCGTTTGAGCCTGGGAGGCTGAGCCTGCAGTGAGCCCAGATCATGCCACTGCACTCCAGCCTGGGTGACCAAGTGAGATCCTGTCTCAAAAACAAAGAAAAGAAAAAGCACTATATTTTGCGATTTTAAAAGTGAATTTGAATTTTTTTCAAAATTAAAAATAAAAGGAAACAGAAAAGAAAACGCTATGATCTTGGAGAGGAAGCATGCCAGGGAAATAGCCCTGAGATGTGTTTGCTTAGCTAGTTATATACAAGCTTTTCAGTTAGATTCTCCAGGGTTGTGTTGCCTTCTACTTCTTTGAAAATAGTCCCAGCTGCTTGTCCCCTAATACTGTCTGCCTGTCTGCCCTCTCACTCATGCTCCTGCCAAACCCCAGGTTTGGGGAACTGCCTACAGGACCAGAAGCCTAGAAATAATTCTGTACCTTCTTGAAAGAATACTCACTTATAGCTATGTACACCATTGTGATGCCAGGGTCACATGGCAAACCCCAGTTGCTACCTCTGGGAGAAGGGAAATGGAGATGGTATAAAATTGCAGGTAAGCATAGAGCAAAGGTCTTAGGGTCACAGCTAGAGGAAAGAAGGAGGAAAGTTTTTGAGTCTTTTGGTCTTTGAAACCAAAAATTACTCTCTCTCCTTCAAAAACCCATTGTTTATGAAAGGAACAAGTTGTGTTGGGGTGGGGTGCATGAGGGGAGGAACTGCCACAAGGAAAACAAAATGGCAGCTGCATGAAGCAGCTAAAAAATGGGTACCAAGAATAAAAGAAAAAAAAAAAGAAATGGAAGAGTTCTTCCATTGGGATATCTGAATGTTCAATGAAACAAGCCAACAATATTCGGTAATTAATGATAAAGACATCTGCTAAGAACAAATTATGACAGACAGCATAGACTTCTGGAATTGAACAACCTTCCCACTGTGTCTTCAGAGATTGAGCTCATAAAACAAAAAAACTCATTGAGAATAAAATATTCAGGCTTGATATGCACTCTCCATATTCAAGGTTTATTATATTTTTTCTGTCAATGAAATCTCTTTCTCTCACTGTAAGTGGTTACTAGGTGGGATGTTGCTTATTAAGAAAAGCGGATATTTTCAGAACCATAAAGAGAGAGTAATAGTATTATCTCTAGGATCTGTGCAAAGACCTCAAGGAAAACACAGCTGAAATTAGAATACTGTTGCTAAGTGAAGAGACTTAAGAGTGAATCAGAATCAAATGGGATTTAATCAGGATAGGTTTGGGGCTAATGAGCATTCTACTATTATAAAAGAAGAAAGTAGTTCCTAAAACATGGTTTCTCATTCTGTTTCACTACTAAGCCATTGTAAGGCTTTACACAAGCCACATGAACACTCTAGAGTTCAATTTCTCTGGCTACTGAGTGCAGAACTATGTAAAGAAGGACAAGAAGAGAGTAAGGGAGACAAGTTAGGAGTCTATTGCTATAACCCAGGCCAGGACTAATAGTAACCTGGGTCAGGGTGGTGACCATGTAGGTGTCAAGTGAGGGAGGTGAACCAAAGAGTTCACTCTCACTGAAAGCCTATAAACTTACCTTACCTGTAGGACTTTCTTTCCAACTACAGCTGAAGGGAGAAATCAAGGCTATGCTTTTGGCTCTCTAATGAATACACACTAGATGCAAAGACCTGTTCTAGGTGCTTTGCAGTGTAAATAAGATAGATATCATCTCTGCACCCAGGACCTTAGAGCCTAGTTGAATGCAGAGACAAGCAAATCAGCAATTACAGTGCAATGGAAGAATAGCTAGAATGGAAGAGTTCAGAAGCTAAAGGATCACAAATGAGGTCCAAGTTACCCAATTGTGGGGAATCAGAGAATACCTGTTGCAAAAGATGGCATCTAGGCTGAGATCTAAAGAATAAAATGAATTCCTCGGTTAAAGAAAAGTGGGCAAGGTAGGGGAAGTGATGATGCTTGGACAGGGAGAATAGCAGGTATGAAGTTTCAGCAATGAGAAATGGTAAACTGGATGAGCTGAAGGTAGTCTAGTATGGAGCAGAACATGTAAGAGGTGAGTGAGTAAGCAAGGCAATTGTAACCCCCTATTTAAAAGTTTGGTCTGTATACTGAAAGCAGTGAGAAGGGTTTGAAAAGTTTTAGCAGAGAGTAACAGTTATTAACTCAGTTAACAAATAATTACTGGGCACATACTATGTGCCAAAGATTTTTCTAAGTGCAAGGGAAATAGCAGTTAGACATGATCAGATATTTATATAAGAACAAAAAGTCAAGCTACTTAATAAAAAAACTGTGTATAGAAGGGCAAGAAGAGTGAGACAGAGACCAGTTAGGAGTTTATTACTGTAACCCAAAAGAGGATTAATTGTTGCTTGGGTCAGGGTGGTGTCCACATAGGCAGAAAAAGAGACTTGGAGAGGCATTGGCTCCCCTAGCCAAGAGTTTCATTGCTGTGTCCAATAATAGGAAAAGAAAGTTTGGTGATAAATAGCATTTAGCATAGTACATACTTCATCTTTGAGAAGAGCAGGCTTCTGAAGCCACCTACTGAAACATTATTGCTTTGACAACAAGCATTTTATTAAGTACTTTATTAGATCTGTCCATGCCTACCTAGACAAGCCATTATTAAAAGTACATAAACCAGGCCAGCCACAGTGGCTTACACCTGTAATCCCAACACTGAACGGCCGAGGCAAGCAGATCGCTTGAGAGCAGGAATTTGAGACCAGCCTGGGCAACATAGTGAGACTCTGTCTCTACAAAAAAAAGGCAAAAATTAGCCAGGTGTGGTGGTGTGCATCTGTAGTCCCAGCTACTCAGGAGGCTGACGTGGGAGGATCGCTTGAGCTCTGTAGGCAGAGTTTGCACCAAGCTGAGATCATGCCACTGCACTCCAGCCTGGGTGAGAGACCCAGACCCTGTCTCAAAAAGAAAAAAAAGAAAAAAGTACAAAAACCACTAACAAATAAAGAGATTGAAGAAGTCATTTAAAACATTCCAACAAAGAAAAGCCCAGGACCAAATGCCTTCACAGCTGAAGTCTACCAAACATTCATAGAAGAATTATTACCTGTACTTCTCAAACTCTTCCAAAAAAGAGAGCTACAGGAAATACTTTCAAACACGTTTCACATTTCACATTTCACAATGCCAGCACCACCTTGATACCTAAGCCAGACAAAACACCACAGGAAAAGAAAACTGTAGGCCAGTACCCCTAATGAACACTGATGCAAAAATCCTCAATAAAATATTAGCAAACAATTCAACATGTCAAAAAGAATATACATCATGACCAAGCGGGATTTATTCCTGACATGCAAGGCTGGTTTAACATACACAAATCAATCAGTGTGACATATCACATTAACAGAATGAAAGATTAAAACCACATGATTATCTCAATTGATGCAGAAAAAACATTTGACAAAGTTCAGTATTTCTTCTTGATAAAAACTCTTATATTAGTTTAGGTACAGTAGGAAAGCTCCTCAACCATAACAAAGGCCTTTTATGAAAAACCCACAGCTAACATTATAATCAACAAAGAAAAACTGAAAGCTTTTCCACTAAGATCCAACATAAAATAAGGATGCCTACTCTAACCACTTCTATTCAATGTAGTACTGAAAGTACTAGCATAAGCAATCAGGTAAGAAAAAGAAATAAAAAGTATTCATCCAAATCAGAAAGAAAGAAGCAAAACTATCTCTATTGGCAGATGACATGTCTCATACATAGAAAAGCCCAAAAATTCAATTAAAATCTGTTTTAACTAATAAATGAATGCAGTAAAGTTGCTAAATACAAAATCAACATGCAAAGATAAGTAGCATTTCTATACATAAGTAACAGCCTAGCTGAAAAAGAAGTCAAAAAACAATCTCATTTATGATAGCATCAAATACCTAAGAACAACTTTAACCAAGGAAATGAAAGATTTCTACACTGAAAACTATAAAACATTGATAAAAGAAATTGAAGAAGCCACATGTAAATAAAAATACATCCCACATGTAAATAAAAATATATCCCACATTGATGGATGGAATAATTAATATAGTTGAAATGTCCATACTGCCCATAGCAATGTAGAAATGTAACATAATCATTACCAAAATTCAAAAGGCATTTTTTCATAGAAATAGAAAAAAAAATGCTAAAGTTCGTATGGAGCCATAAAAACTCACAAATAGCCAAAGCAGTCGTGAGAAAGAAAAACAAAGTTGCAAGCCACATATCTGATAAGGAGTTAATAACCAAAATCTACAAAGAATTCTTACAACTCAAAAGAAGAAAAACAATTACATTTTAAAAATAAACAGAGGACCTGAACAGACATTTCTTCAAAGAAAACATAAAAATAGCCAACAGGTGTATGAAAAGGTGCTTAACATCACTAATCATCAAAAAAATGCAAATTAAAGCCACTATAAGATATCACCTCATACCCATAAGGTTGACTATTATCAAAAAGACAAGCGATAACAGATGGTGGCAAGGGTGTGAAGAAAAGGGAACCCTAGTATACTGTTGATGAGAATGTAGATTGGTAGAGCATTATGGAAAACAGGGTCCTAAAGAAATTAAAAATAGAACTACCACATGACCCAGTGATCCCTCTTCTGAGTATATACCCAAAGATGATGAAATCACCACATCATAAAGATGTCTGCACTCCCATGTTCACTGTGGCATTATTCAAAGTAGCCATGATGCAAAAACAACGTAATGTCCATCAGCAGACAAATGGATTTTTTTAAGTGTGGTATATATACAGAATGGAATATTTTTTTAAAAGCAACTTTCCTTTGTTGGATCTTTCCAAAATGTTCTAATTAGTTTCTCTAGCAATACAACTCTCTATTTTGACACAGATATTTCATCAGTTTATATTGTATTTCATTAAATTTGTAATGATTTGTAACTGACTTAAACAGGCTTGGAAACAAATGTCCTAACAAACTCTTGGTAAACATTCAGCTCAAATGGCAGAAATAAAAGTATGTAAGTCACCACAGAGTTTCTTCCTAGGTATCCAAATTCAGTATGTTAGGAAACCAGCTGCCTGAGTTGATCCAGGAATGATGAGTTCTCGGGATTCAGGACTTTCTTTTTTTAATTATTATTATTATTATTATTATTATTATAATACTTTAAGTTCTGGGTTACATGTGCAGAAAGTGCAGTTTTTTTACATAGATATACACGTGCAATGGTGGTTTGCTGCAACCATCAACCTGTTACCTATAATAGGTATTTCTCCTAATGTTATCCCTCCCCTAGCCTCCCACTCCCTGACAGGTCCTGGTGTGTGATGTTCCTACCCTTTGTCCACGTGTTCTCATTGTTCAACTCCCACCTATGAGCGAGAACATGTGGTGTTTGGTTTTCTGATCTTGTGATAGTTTGCTGAGAATGATGGGTTTCCAGCTTCATCCGTGTCCCTGCAAAGGACATGAACTCATCCTTTTTATGGCTGCATAGTATTCCATGGTGTATATGTGTCACATTTTCTTAATCCAGTCTATCATTGATGGACATTTGGGCTTGTTCCAAGTCTTTGCTATTGTGAATAGTGCCGCAATAAACATACATGTGCATGTGTCTTTATCATACAATGATTTATAATTTTTTGGGTATATGCCCAGTAATGGGATTGCTGGGTCAAATGGTATTTCTAGTTCTAGATTCTTGAGGAATCACCACACTATCTTCCACAATGGTTGAATTTACATTCCCACCAACAGTGTAAAAGCATTCCTATTTTTCCACAACCCCTCCAGCATCTGTTGTTTCCAGAATTTTTAATGATCATCATTCTAACTGGCATGAGATGGTATCTCGTTGTGGTTTTGATTTTCATTTCTCTAATGACCAATGATGACGAGCTTTTTTTCATATGTCTGTTGGTTGCATGTCTTCTTTTGAGAAGTGTCTGTTCATATCCTTTGCCCATTTTTTGATGGGGTTGCTTTTTTCTTGTAAATTTGTTTAAGTTCTTTGTAGATTCTGGATATTAGCCCTTTGTCAGATGGGTAGATTGCAAAAATTTTCTCCCCAGAATGGAATATTATACAAACTTAAAAAGGGAGATCCTGCCATTGGCCACAACATGGATGGACCTTGAAGACATTATGCTGAGAATAATAAACCAAATCTAAATATATATGTGTGTGTATACCTATTTATATATGTGTGTATACATATTTATATATGTGTATATATACACACATATATTTTTAATATATGTATAGATGTATATAATACATATATGTAATGTGTATATATGTATATATGTATATATAATATGTATATGTATATATAATATATATTATATATGTATATTCCACAGGCTGGTGAGTGGGGAGGAAATAGGAAAATGTAGAGCAAAAGATACAAAAGAGCAGATATGTAGGATTAACAAGTTTATAGATCCAATGTACGGCATGAGGACTAAAGTTAATAGAATTGTATTGTATTAGGGATTTTTTAAAACAGGTATAATACATTTTAGCTGCTCTTGTCACCAAAAAGAAGTAACTATGTGAGATGATAGATACGTTAATCTGCTTCACTACAGTAACTATTTTACTATGTGTACATATCCCAAAACATCATGTTGTAAAACCCAAATATACATAGTAAAATTTATTCCAAAAAAAGTACATGAAATCAAAAAGAAAGTCACTCTGCCAGCATACCTGGCCTCCCTCCATGCACAAAAGTAAATATAACTCTGAAAATGTCTGCTAAACATAACCTTTTGTCACCAGAAACATCGTTGGCAGCTGCTGGTGACAACTTATTTCATTACATTCTAATGATGTAAACTGCTCCCTCAGGATGATTTAGCTTGCTGCAGACAAAATGCTTATTGCTTCTTTACTCATGTAGAACACAAATGATTGCTGAGAATTTCAAACCCAATATTCAGGATTTTAAGCTAACCTAACAGATCCGCAGCATTCTATGAATACAGGCGATTTAACAAGAACACATTTTACAGCCTGAATTACTGCCATGTTGCATTCTATGTGTGCATCTATTAATCCAGGTTTTATTCTGAAGCCTGGAATTTGGGAAGCCAAGGGAATTTCTTGGCATAGTTTCAACCCTTCCCCTGCCAGAACTGGGTAATCAACAGATTCTTTAGCTAGGGCAACCATTGCTAACTTGTCGGAATGCTGCATAAAGACCACATATTGCCTCCAGCTGTGGGTGGCTTTAATGGACTACTTTCTAAATATCAGCCAGGAGACCAGGTGATTCAAAATTATCTGGGGTGATTGTTAAAAACCTGGATTTGGTGCACCTATCTGAGACCTACTGCGTAAGCATATGCGCGAGTGTGGCCTGGGAATCTGTACAGTGACAAGCTCCCAGGGAAATGTGATCTGCAGCCAGGTTTGTCAGCTTCCTTAAAGGATCACCTGAGCAGGAGCAGGCACATAAACCCATCAGTAAAACCCACAGGAACAATGGCGTCTTCTGTAGGGGTATTCAGCAGAGCATCATGTTCAAGCACGCTTATTACCTCTAGTTCCAACTCTGTCCATGCACTCCTGATATGCTCTCCTTTTGATTCCATCTGTGAGATTTTGGGCAAGTTACTTACCCTTTCTAAGCCTCAGTTTCTTCAAATACGAAACAGGAATAATATCACAATTGACTAGGTTGTTATAAAGAAATAATTTAATGTACATAAGCACCTGACACATACTAACCAATCAATCACTATAACCTATCTAAAAGGTTTTTTGGCTTCATTTAGGTTTTACTTCTCCTTCCTTACTGGACAACCCTACTTTCGTTTTCCTGTTTAAGCACAACATATCTTCCTCCACTCCGTTCTCCAATCTGCATCTCCAGATTCTGATCAGGAACTCGCCCACAGGCTCCAATGCTACCCAGCCCGGCCTCTTTAGAACCACACTAACACTCTCTAAGGCTAGATTCTTCCCTCAAATATAGTCATGCAGGAGGGAGCCTGAGGGGTCTGGAACTCTAGACCTGTCTGCACAAGTTAATCAGCAATAGCAACTTCCAAGATGACGTTCGTTACTTGCCCGCAGGAAACAGGAACCCCTGAGTCTGTCATGTGTCCTGCATATTAGTGTACTGACTGATGGCACAAGGATGAAGATGATCATAATAATATCTATCACTGATTAATCACCAAATCTGTGCCAAGCTCTACATTAAGCGCTTTCTTTGAAGGCACCTGTGAGATAGGTACTACTGTTCTCATTTTCCCTTTGAGAAAACCACGGCCTAGAGAAGTTATAAAACTTGCCCAAGCTCACAAGAGGTAACATACAGAGTTCTAATATATGCAGCCTGATGCTAGCATTTCTTTACTTTTCTTTCCTTCTTTTTTTTTTACCATTATACGAAAGAATCTTCCAGAGAAGATTCATTGTCAGATAGATAATACTTGGAAGCATGAAACAGTATCAAGAAATAATATGATTAAAATCAAAAGCACTTTATGGAGGCCTTGCAGCCTCAAGTCAGTGAAAGCCCAAGACAAATGTCCTTAGAAAGACAACATGCTATGAGATAAATACCAAAAAAGTGAGATTTCCCACTCTGCCACTTATGGGTGCATGATTTGGATAAAGTCACTTAAACTTTTTGAGCCCCATTTTTCTTCATCAGTAAAATAAAAACATAATAGCAACATGTTCACAGTTGTGTATGAAGATTAAATAAGATAATAAATGTGGAAATGCCCTAAAGTGGTATACAGATATTATAAATTATAATTATTCATTCCACTAATATTTATTCAACATTTGCTATGTTCCAGGCACTGGAATGAAACTGTGAAGTAGACACAGTCCCTGCCTGTCCACATAGAGTTCAGAGTCTAGTAAAAAGGCAATACAAAATAAAGTAATAAATGCTAAAAGAGAGGAAAAACACCTAGCCTGAAAAACACCTAGCCCTGACTTGTGGGCTAGGAGGGGATAAGGAGGCTTCCTAGAGAAAAGGGAAATCTAAGTTAAGACCTGGAATTAACCAAGGAAAGAAAGTAGGAGGAAATGAGGAAAGGTGAAGGAGAGTCAGAGATCTCTACTAACATTCGGTTGCCTAATAGTTGCCTCCCGGTACATGAAACATAGGGGGGAAAAAGCATGTTTGGAAGAAACAATAATTGTCTCTGTTTTGAGTGTGATGTGCCTGAGGTGCCTGTAGATAGCCAGTGAGTACTGTCCAACAGGCAGCTGGATAAAAAGGTCTGGAGCTCAAGAGATTGCTTTTACGTAATGGTCTAGATTTGGAAGTCATTGTCAGGTAGGTAATACTTGGAAGCATGAAAGAGTTATACAGAGTAAAAAGAAGAATCTAGTACAGGTAGAAAAAGAGGAGCCTACAAGAAGTTTCTTATTTTCTTCTTTCCTGCTTTCACGCAGACCTTATTCCATCAAATATTTATCCTTTTCCATGGGCATTTAATATTTTATCCTTTTCCATGGGCATTTAAGTATACTAAGTCTTTATCATCAAAACGATAAATAGCTTTTGCCTACCCCATAACTCTGTCCAGTTATAACTTTGTCTATCTGCTTCCTCCCCATCAGAACTGAACCTCTTTTTTTTTTTTTTTTTTTTTTTTTTTTGCAACCTCCCCCTCCCAGGTTCAAGCAAGTCTCATGTCTCAGCCTCCCAAGTGTCTGGGATTACAGGCACATGCCACCACACCCAGCTAATTTTTTTTTTTTCTCTGTACTTTTAGTAGAGACGGGGTTTCACTGTGTTGGCCAGGATGGTCTCGATCTCCTGACCGCGTGATCTGCCCGCATCGGCCTCCCAAAGCACTGGGATTACAGGTGTGAGCCACCGCTCCCAGCCAGAGGTGAACTTCTTAAAATAGAAATCTACGACTGGAATCTCCATGTCCACACTTGACATTCACTTCTCAAACCACTCCAGTCTGTCTGCCTTCCCTGTCTCTCCACTGAAGTACTCTTATCAAACTCCTCAGTAGCCTATTTGTTATCAAATCCAAAAGATACATGTTGATTGTCATGTTTTTGTTTTTGTTTTTTTGTCCAAAGTTTTAGAGATTGGTAATGTAAATTCTCCCTCTTGCTTAAAATGTATTCTACCTTTGCCCCCTTAATTTCACGCTTTCTGATGTTACCTCCTCTCTCTCTGAATGCTCCTTCTGAGTCCCTGTGGTGCTCTCTTCCTTCTGCATCTGCCTCTTTAATATTGCTATTCCTCAGGATTCTTTCTTAGGCCTTTTTCTTACTGAATAAACATATTTTCTCTCCTTCCCCTATCCTGATATTTTAATACATACCCAAGTTGTTTGCCTAGGATAGACTGAAGCCCAACTTTGGTTTTAACAGGATAGAAGGAGAAATACTATAGCCACCAGTAATTTTTTAGATTTGATTGCAGGAAGTTAAAGAATTACCCATCTGATGGTTTCCATTTTCTCTAAAATGTAGCAAGCAAGATTATCTGCTAAACACATGAGTAGAAGGTGGTAGAATATCCAAGAATATTAGGAAAGAAAAGAATATTGAAATAGCCATCATGGAGGATTGGCAAGAATATTAAGTAGGAAAACATAAAAGGATTACTGAGACATGTTAAGATCCTAGTTAAAGTTGGGAATGATGGTCTTTAAATGTCCCCAATCTGCCTGTGATTTTTCCCTAGTAGTCTAAACATGAGCATGGAGAAGGCCACAGGTGGTTTGATCTAAGGTAGGATTTTCCCAATAAAACCAATAAAGACAATAAAGGAGTCAAGAAATTAAGAACAACAGCAAGAGAGTGGCCAAAGTCCTGGTTTATGGAGATCTGTGCTAGGAGGAGAGCAAAGTGTAAATAGGAGGGGTCTGAGAGTGAAAGTCTTGATAAGTTCCAAGGAAGGGCTGTCTCTGAAACTGAATAAGCAAACTGGGAAGACCAGTTGGTTTGGTCAGAGCGTGGGATCGTGGATTTTGTTGTATGAGAGTTTATATAGTCTGGATGATGAGAAAGCCCAGAATATGGCCATGGTAGTCGTTGAAGATAAACATAGCTGATGGTCATTGGAAATAAAAGGTGAGTTTATACAGTGGAGGGGCCCAATTAAAAAGTCACTTCTGTGAATTCAACATCCCCCAACTCAAAAGTAATACAACCTTTTTCTGTGCTCTTCCCAAAGAGCATTTCTGTTATTGTCCTTATTCCACTGTATTCTAATTAGCCTGGTCTCTGTTTATTTCTACTCAACTGTGAGCTCTTCTTCTCACCCACTACAGTACACACAAGGTCAGTGAGTATCCAACGCTGAATGAATGAATGAATGAGTGAATGAATGAAATAATAGCAATAGTTGTTTTCATGTGACTTCATATTACAGGCCTTTTACTCCAGTTCCTGGAATATTTCACTGTTGTTATTTAGCCACGAATAAAAGATAAGTGTGTATTTTGTTTCTTGTCCATAGCTAATTATCTTTCAATCATAGAACGTTTTCTTTTTTCTAAAGAAATTATTTTCTAAAGTTTACATATGGAACCATTATCATTATTTTTCACCTCAAATAATATTTCTTTATCACTTTATCTCACATCAGAGCCATGTCAAGGGTTCTACTACTGTGGAAATTAAATCTTCAGATAGATCCTTCCTTGATATGGAATCATTATTTCATTGCATGAATGATTTATCAGTTGCCTTCCATATGTCAGACAGTCCCATAACAAGGCTCTGGGGATAGAATGATGAACAAGACAATTTCTTTCTTCAGTCACACCTGTAGACAGATAAGGAAGCAAGCCCAACAACCCCAAAAATCTCACTAGCTAAAAGGCAGCAAAGCCGTGTATCTTGCACATGCAAAGTCTGTTGCATGTTTCAGTAACTCTCCATGGCAACTGCCTTCCATACATTGATTCGCCATTACTCCTCCATATCAACATAAGCTTTCAGAATTGCCAAGGCGGAGGAAGAGAGAGAGGGACTTGAACACAGAAATTACATACATCCATTCTGCTCACAAATTATCAGCCACATCAAACCATGGCCACACCTAAATTCAAGAAGATGTGGAGGTGCAATTGTCTCATATGCTCAGAAATAAAGAAACAGATATGGGGCCAGGCGCAGTGGCTCACGACTGTAATCTCAGCATTTTTGGAGGCCAAGGTGGGTGGATTGCTTGAGCTCAGGAGTTCAAGGCCAGCCTAGGCAAACACAGCAAAACCTGGTCTCTGCTAAAAATACAAAAACTAGCTGGGCATGATGTTACACACCTGTAGTCCCAGACACTTAGGAGGCTGAGGTGGGAGGATGGCTTGAGCGTAGGAGGCTGAGGTTGCAGTGAGCCAAGATCATGCCAGTGCACTCCAGCCTGGGTGACAGAGCCAGAGCCTGGCTCAAAAAAAAAAGGAGAATGAAAGGAAAAAAGAGAGAGAGAAAGAGAGAAAGAAAGAAAAAGAGAGAAAGAGAGAAAGAAAAAGAAAAGAAAGAGAAAAGAAAGAAAGAAAGAGAAAAGAAAGAAAGAAAGAAAGAAAGAAAGAAAGAAAGAAAGAAAGAAAGAAAGAAAGAAAGAAAGAAAGAAAGAAAGAAAGAAAGAAAGAAAGAAAGAAAAGAAGAAAGAAAGAAAGAAAGAAAAAAGAAAGAAAGAAAGAAAGAAAGAAAGAAAAGAAAAGAAAGAAAGAAAAAGAAAGAAAGAAGAAAGAAAAAGAAAGAAAGAAAGAAAGAAAGAAAGAAAGAAAGAAAGAAAGAAAGAAAGAAAGAAAGAAAGAAAGAAAGAAAGAAAGAAAGAAAGAGAGAAAGAGAGAGAGAGAGGGAGGGAGGGAGGGAGGGAGGGAGGGAAGGGAAGGGGAAGGGAGGGGAAGGGAAGTGAGAGATACTGGTAAACAGTAAAAATAACTATTACAATGACATTGTAAATTGCTGGAGGATGTAATAGTTAACCTGAGACCCAAAAGATGAATGGAATTTAATAAATTAAATAGATGGTTAAGGATGACAGTCCTAGTCAGAAGGAGTACTATATATACGGAAAGCATGGAAAGTTTATCCTCTTGCCTGGCTCTGCTATTGTTACGGAAGTTACAGGCAGCAACATGAGTGCAAGTGGTGAGGTAAAGAACCAGGGCTGTAGGAATCAGTAATATGCCCATACACACACAGAAATGTATGTGTATTGCATATGTACATATATACTACATAAATATTAAAATGGAGAAATGACAACAGCTCTCACTGGAGATGTGATGGTCGTGCCTGCACCACTACCACCCTAGGAGACGTCAACACCCAGATGTGCTGAGGATTTCCAAAGTTTCAGCACCAAGGTTTGTGGGTTCCACTGACAAGGACAAAGTTACTTCCCTAGCAATTAAGTCCTGGGGACATAAGTAACAAGTACCTGGCATGGTGGCTTCATGCCTGTAATCTAAGCACTTTGGGAGGCTAAGGTAGGAGGATCGCTTGAGCCCAGGAGTTTGAAAAATAACAGGTTATATATTTTGACCTATTTCTCCTAATATTCCCCAACCTCAGAGCATTCTCTGTACTATACTGTTGAACCTACATTATATGGTTACTGTGAGGATCTAGCAGTTTAAAGCCCTTAGCATAGCTGCTTAGCACATAGTAAGACCTCATTAAAATCAGCTGTTACTCTTTGGCCCACATTGAATTAAACGTTTCTCCTGAGCTACATACTTCCAAACCTCCGCAGTCCAGAGGAACTTCATCCCCATTTTACAGATGAGATGGCTGTGAATAATAACATAACATTCCCAAGGATGGGGTGTTCCACCACAGCTAGCCGTGGTGGGAACAGAAATTTAAACCTAGGACTATCTTAATGTAATGTAATTTAAACCTAGGACTATCTTAATGTAAACTCTGCTTAAACCGTTTAACTAAATTACCACCAACAGAAGATAAACAGCCAAGCTCATTTAGAATGAGGACGATTGTATGTTTGTCTGGAAATTTCTTCATCCAGGTCCATACATATTAGGCAAGTACAAACCATGAGCCAACCGTAAAGCATCATCAACAGTCTGTAGCAATGGCAGCCCTCTGGCACAGACCTCAAAGAGATACAGCTAAAGTCATCCAGTTTAATTTTAAAGTTTCTTTCTCATACTTTTACGACTCCTCCAAATTTTCTTAGTTGGCTGGAAGCAACTCAACTCTCAGAATCACATATCTCTTTCACTCATCTTGAACACACTTGTTAGTGCAGATTAGAGCTTGTTAAAGATTAATTCTTAAAGCATCCTCAAGCTTCCTTTTCCAACAAAGGAAACATCAATTATAGGCTCACACATAAACTTTGCCCCTTTCTTGAATACTTGCTGCCCTTTATAAATCTTAGATTTCTTCCCCTTGAGTATTCGTTCAAAGGAGAGATTTTATTGCCTCCAGGGGTTGTTAAACTGATTGCAATACTGCCTATTTAGAGCAGTTCAGTGGGAATTAAGCTGGTTCAATGCTGTCAGACCTGGAATATAGCTGTCAAATAGCATTACAAGTAAAACACCCTTGATAAGAAATAATGACCAAATGTCAATCTGTTTTTCACTACCCTTACTACAGACTTCTCCTGCCACACACAAAAAAGCAATGCTTTACACTTTATAGTAACAGGACATTCTGATATTTCCATTAAAATTCTAGCAGTGTTTTCAATAATAAAAAACATAGTTCTAAAAGCAATCTGGGCTCAGCGATGGAAACATTCTTTTCCCTTTCATAAAGTATTTGGCAATCTGTTTCAAAACTAACAAATTTTATTAATGCAAGTAAGTGCAGAATTGTCTTTAAACCATTTTTAAGTTTTATCATTCATTCATTCCACTAATATTCATTGACTCTCTATGAATTTGATACTGTGCTAGATATTAGGGTTCAAACATACGGTTACTTCTGAGCAATTTTAAATAGTCTAGATTTAGTCCTGCAGGCAATTGGAAATAAATGCAAGATTTAAAGCATAGTCAGATTTATCTTTAGAAAGATTGATGTGGCTACAGTGCACTCCCCCTCATCCCTGTCTTTTCCTAGCACTGATTACATTTCATAATCATTTTTAAGTTTATACCCATATTCCCACTAAATTATAAATCTATGAAAGCAGGGATGCTGTCTACTTTTTTTATTATGGTATACCCAGAACCCAATACAGTACCTGTTATGAAGCCATTTGTTAATTTTGTGCATGATTAAATGAATTAACCAGTAAATAGCAAAGGGTATTGAGATGGTATTTTAAAAGATCAGTTAGAAAGCTGTTACAGTTTATACGCAATTTATGATTACCTAAAATAAGGCAGTGATATTGTGGCAAAATAGGACTTTATTATATATTTAATGTGGATGGCATAGAAAAGTAAAGTGTTTAGAATAACTCAGAAGTTTCTAATTTGACCTAGTGAATGTTGATGCCCTCAAAAAGAAAAAAAAATTCAGGGCAAAAGGCCACTCAACTAGTCACTAATAAAACATTATTTCTGAATTTTAGGCATTATAGAAAATACACCAAGATACAAACAAGACAAAATATGTAGCCCCCTTTAAAAGGTGTTGTGCACCATTTTAAAAGGATTTTTAAAGTATTAATTACTGAATAATTTAACTGGTGATTTAATCAATCAATGGCCCACAATCACACTGATTATCAACAGTTAATCCTTCTTCTTTTCCCATCTCCCACTTCTGTCCTCTCTGTCAAGGGAAATTTTTTCTACCTTGAGAGGATAGAATAGCAGTTTACTAACAAATCATACCAACCCATTTCCTTTTCCTGACAAGAGTTATTATGTCAGTACATTATAAGAAAATCACAATGTCCTAGATCTCAGAAAGCCATTTGAATTGGTTTTTCACACCCCATTCACTTCCCCTACTTTCATTATTATTATATATGTCATTCCACTGCTCAAAAACCTTTAATTAATCTCCCATTGCATTTAAAATTACATTCAAAGTCATTTGCTTTGCAATGCAAACCTCTATAATTTGAATTCTACCTGCCTTTCTAATTTGTCTCACATACAAAACCAACATAACCATCACAGGCAGTTTTGGTTTTTTTCCAATGTAAGAAAATTCATTTCATTGCACTGTGGTCATGCTTCCTATCTTTGACCAAGAATAGTTTGTTTGCTGTTTCAATGGACCTGTTTCTGAAGGACTTTTACTATTTCTAAAAATCAAACTCATTCCTCCACAGAGAAAGATTTTTTTCCACTACTGAAAACATTACCAAAAAACAAAAGTCAATAGGATCCAGGAGAAATTCTAAAACAAGTGTTTTATAAATAACGTGAGTAAGGATAACATCATTACAACAAGTGCTTTCCTTTCCAAGGTGACCATTTTGAAGGGACTCTTTCTCATTTGAAGTGAAGGTTCTTTTACAGCTGCTAAAAAGTTGGTCTCCTTTCTTTAGCATCTCCAGATGGATTCTTAGTCTTCACTTTCTTTTGCACAAAGCTAATGTGAAATAGATGGTTGGCCCCAGTTTCTGCATTCTTCTTTTTCCCATTTCAATTAATTTTTACATTTTCTATTTTGCATTTAAAATACGAAAACTGAAATAACAAAATCAATACATTAAGCAAAAGATTTTAACATGTTTTGTTTTTTCTATTATAAGAACTAATAAATTAGAATGGAAAATAAATTTTATCACAATTTTTACAGGATTTTTCATCGGTATATTAACAAGTAAATTGTTTTTAACTCACCGGTGTCAAATGGTGAATTTATTTTCCAAAATCAAAACACTAGTTATTCCTAAGATTTTTGTGTTTTATTACTTTTAATCCAAAGACAAATAAGAGCACTTCCAAATAGGAAAATATTCTATTTAACTGCTAAATAAAGCATAAAATTAGGAGATTTTGCTGTAAGTGATTATGCTATTCCTTTGTAGAAAAAATAAGATACGCCAGGCTTCCGTCACCTTCTCTAGGCACTCGAACATTCTACATAGCTGAGAACTAAAAGAACAAATACGGAACTGAAACAAGGAGGACATAAGGCATAAAACCTCTCAAGAATTTTTTTTAAATGAAAGCTTTTAAACATGATATAGAAAAAGGATGTTACCATTGATTAAGCACCTTTCTCTTTTTTTATTTTACTTTAAGTTCTGGGATACATGTTCAGAACGTGCAGGTTTGTTACATAGGTATACACGTGCCATGGTGGTTTGCTGCACCCATCAACCCATCACCTACATTAGATATCTATCTATCTTAATGCTATCCCTTCCCTAACCCCCCACCCACCGACAGGCCCCAGTGTGTAATGTTCCCCTCCCTGTGTCCATGTGTTCTCATTGTTCAACTCCCACTTACGAGTGAGAGCATGTGGTGTTGGTTTTCTGTTCCTGTGTTAGTTTGCTGAGAATGATCGTTTCCAGCTTCATCCATGTCCCTGCAAAGGACATGAACTCATCCTTTTTTATGGTTGCGTAGTATTCCATGGTGTATATGCTTACTTTCACCTTCACAGGAAATGAATTGCATAGCTTACACACACACACACACACACACACACACACACACGCTTCCAGGTTAGTCTCTTTTAACTGCCCTCCTGAGTTCAACGCACAGTTGCTCTTAGCTGTTTACTTCTTTTCTCACTTTGGATGTGTTGGCTTTATTACAACTGAGTGGTGTCTGACCTCTAGATCCCCTAGACCTGCTCTGCAGTCCTTTCCTTATCTCTGCTCAGCAACCTTACCATACTCCACACCAGCTTTTACATACCTTCATACTCTTAAGCGCAAAGCCCATAAATCATCCCTGCCCTCAACATTTTTGGGAGATGGGGGTTGGGGCGAAGGAGAAGCCAGTGAAAGTTTAAAGTCCTTCATGTCCTTTTCCTTTTCCCCCTAATTTATCTAAATTTGAGCCCATTGTGCCGATCGACCCTGGTCTGAGACAAATCCCTCCAAGTTCTCCATTTCCTTCCATCCTGTATTGTCTAAGACTTCATGTCCTCCATCATCCTCTCTCCTCTCCTCTCAGCCCCTCCCTTTCCACCAGATTCTTGTCTTCTTCTTATAAGTATATTCATTTTTTTCTTCATTTTCTTCTTGATCCTGTTACTCCCTTTGTCTACCAGTTCTTTCCCTTTACTGCCAAAGAAATAGTTGACTTCCTTAATTGCATGCCCTTTATTGGATTCACTTCTCAGCTCACTCTAATCCAGATTTTGCCTCCACCTTCACCGCTAGAATAGAGACTAACATAATTATTGTAATGGCAGCCAAATCTGATGTCTTCTTTCCAGTCTTCACCTCACTTGATCTTTCGTTAGCATCTGACCTACAGATCACTTCCTCTTTCTCAGAATTTCTGAATCCTGTTTTAGTGCCAAGGACCCCTCTGACAGTCTGATAGAGCTTATGTTCTACTTAAAACATTGCCCTTAAATAATAAAATAAAATACTTGGAATTATGAAGAAAACCAATTTATTGAAAGACTGTTATCAAAATATTTTTATTTGTGACATAGCAATACATGTACCAGTTTATTAAAGCATTCAATCAGAAGACAAGTCGGTAGATCTAATAATTACCATAATCTCAAAGTATTAATGACATTTCTACAACAATTTAATGTGGCATGAAAATATCTATAATTTCCACTAATGAAATTCACAAGTACTATAAATACTACTAGGGTTTGTTACCAATATTCATAATAAATTCTATTTGATATGTTGTTCCACATTCACCTTTAGGTCTTTAATCCATCTTAGGTTCAACTATGTACATAATGTAAAATAAAGATCCAACAGTATTGGAGATACAGTTGGTGAAAGAGTAAGCCAATGCTATATAATGTTCCAAACACACTGTAGTGAACAATCTATCATTTTCCATCCAATTTATGACACCACAATGTATCCATGGCTCTGTCTGCACTATTAATTTTGTTTCATTTTTTCCATTTGTTCTTATGTGTGTTCTACATGGTTTATTATAAAATAGCATTGCACATGTTTCTTCTCCTTGTTATCCCTTTTCAAAAAAATGACTCTTCATGAATATTCATTCCAGGTAAATTTTTAAACCTTGAGTTCTTGAAAAAATCCTACTAGAATTTTTATTAATATTGTATAATGTATAGATATAGAAAGAAGTTGATATTTTTATAAGTAATGCCATCCATGAACTCTATTTATTCTGATCTTTTTGTGTCCCTTGAAAAGTTTAAAACTTTTCTCTTTAAAAGTCCTATGTGCTCTTTGCTAGGTAATTCCTAGATACTTTATTGTTTTTTGTTACTGTTAATATTATAAATAATATCTTCTTTTTCATCATACTCTAGTGAGTTATTGTTAGTATAAAAAGTGCACTATCGATGTATGTAAGTTTATCTTGTATCAAATAACACCGTTGAACTCTCATATAAGCTCTAATTGACTGCTAAACTCTGCTAGATTTTCCATGTTGATAATTATATCACCTGTAAATTATGACTGTTATGTTTCTTCCCTTCCAATTTCTGTATCTTATTTATTTTTCTTATTACACTGGCTAGAATCCCCAGTACAATGTTGAATCATTATTAAAATAAAGATAAGGGACATCCTCAAATTTTCCTGAATTTCAAAGGGAATTCGTCATTGTTAAGTATTGTGTTTCTTGAAGATTATTGAATGTGGTCTATATTGTATTGCATCCTTTCTATTGCCAGTTTTCTGGGTTTGTTTTTCAAGATATGTATGCTAAACTGCATCAGAATTTTTCATATGGATTAAAATCATTGTGTAATTTTTCTCCTTTAGTCTGTTAATGTGGTGAATTACTCTGATAGATTTTCAGATACTAAACCAGCTTTGCATTCAATAGATAAACCCTACTTGATTGTAATGTATCATTTCACAGTATAACATCAGAGTTTTATTAGCTTATATTTCATTTAGCATTTTTTCATAGTTTTTAAATGGGCTCATAAGTAAAGTGCATCACTAATTTTCTTTCTCCCCCATACTATCTTGATCCAGTTTTTAAATCATTGACAATTTAACTCTATAAAATAAATTGAGCACTTTAAAATGTTTAATTTTATGTTATGTAAATTTCATCTTAATTTTTAAAAATGTTTTGGGCATTTGCCTTTAATTTTCTATTTTGTTGTACAACTTGATTAAGATAGAGATGTCCTCTTTCTTTGAAAACTGATAGAAGTCATCTATAAAACCACCCAGGCCTGGGGCTTTTTGAGGGGAGGGATATCTTTATAACATCAGACTCTTTATTGGTCTTTGACTTATTCAAATTTTCTTTCTTCTTAAAACAAGTTTGACATTTTATATTATTCCAGAAATTTATTCATTTATTTCTTGTTTTCAACATTTTGGTCAACATTTGGTCACGATAGTCTTCAAAAGTTTCATAATATCTTTGCATATGCAACTGTTTCCTTTATACTCTCTAATTTGCAAAAGTTAATATGCCTCTTCTGCTTTATTTCCTCATCTGTAAAATGGAGATTATAGTACCTATCTCATAGGGTTGTTATGAAGATAAAATGCATTAGTAGATGTAAAGAGTTTAGAGTAATATACAAGTACTACACAAGTGTAACAATGTAGTAAACACTATATAGGTGTTAGCCGTTATAGCCCATCTTAAAATTTTCAATGAGCTTTTCAACTTCCTAATCTTCTCTAATTTGAAGTAATTCTATAGTTTATTATTTTGTCTTGGTTACTTTTGTTTTGTTTCTTTTTCCTTCCTCCTGGTTACTTTTTCTTAGTGTATTCAACTTATCTTTTTCCAGCTTTCTGAATTGAAATATTAGTTTACTTGATTATATTCTCTTACATTCTATCAGAGCTATACATTTATTTCTAAGCTTTATTTTAGCTACATGAAGATACTACATAGTCTTTTCATTGTCTTTCTCTTCTATGTACTTCCCAATTTCCCTTACAACTTTTCTCCATGATATTTTTATTCAAAAAATGATATCTTATTTTTTTTGCCCTTTGGTCAGAGAACATGATCTGAGTAGTGCTGATTACCTTTACCGAGACTTCTTCGTGCTTGGTATGTAGTAAAGTTTTTGAATGTTCTACCTGTGCTAGAAAATAATTTATACTCTCTGTTGAGAGTAAGATTATATTGCTTACATGTGTATGTGTTTATGTTAGTTCAAGCCTATTAATTATATTATTTATACCGATATTTATTTGCTTTTTGCTTGCTCAATTAGTTCTCGAAAGTAATACAACAATATATCCAACTATAATTTTTAATTTATCCATTTTTTTCTCCATGGTTTGTCGGTTTTGTCTTTTATTATTACATCTTCTTGATTTGTTGTTACTTTTACCAGTATACCATGTCCTCCACCTTAAATTCTATTATTTAAATAGTGTTTTAATTAAGGTCTCTTTAAAATTCCAGCTTAATGTGTTCTCTGTTGCCTACAGGGACCCTGACTGATACACCAATGTAGAAAGCTCTAAGCCAATCCTGCAAATCTCTTAACATTCACTTTATACTTTCTATCTCTTTATCCTTAATGTCTTCCAAAAGAGTTCCTTGTCCTCATCTTCCAATTCACTAATTCATTCTGTGGCTATATTCACTCTGCTATTTAATCAATTTATTGGATTCTTATTTTCAACAATTACAATTTCATACCCAATATTTGCACTATGTTCTTCTTAACTTCTTGTTACTGCTTCATATCTCCAACTTGTTTCTTATCTGTCTATTAGATGATAGTATGCTTATTTTAAATTCTTATTCTTTGGTTTCATTAATCCTGCATTAAACCTGGTCTAGGTTGTTCCGTTTATTTTCTTTCTGTAACAGTGGTTTTACTCCCCTGGTATTTCTTTCCTTCTAGTATGCAGGTTCTTCTAGGAAACTGACCCCCTAGAGAACACTGATCAGTTATGCACCTAAAAGTGAGGTACAAAAACCCAGTCCCTTATTCTCCTTCGTGTGAGCTTAGGGAGTATAAAACAGGAGATGTACTTTCTAGTGGACAGTGTCTGGCATTAAAATCTAGGTTTGACCACTTCCCACTGGCGTTTCCTGCACCAGAGAACCATGCTTCATGGAGAACCCCCATCCTGGTCTTTTTTATGGCCTACCCCTTGTGGTATGGGTATATGTGGGCCAGGATGAAGACCTCTGGCTTTCATCTGCTCCCATCCCCAGCCTGACTCAAGTAGAAGCCTGATGTTACCCCCCCTACTCCCACCAGTTGCTGGGCTAGTGCTACCATTTTTCTTTGTTGACACTTCAGGTCATGACCTACTCAGAACTATGGGGAGGAGGGAAAGAAATGGCACAACTGAAAAGTTATCCATTGCCTACTCCTGTCCTAGGCACATGGCCTTCTTCTGCTCTGGGCAACCACTGATTTCCAATAAAGGGGCTCATCAAATTTTTCTCTCTTCAGGGACTAGTCACAATTTTTTGTCCTTCTTTCAGAGTCAATGACCTTCTTCGTGCTCTGTCACAGCTTCTGTGTTGAGTTCAGGGGAGGGAACCGTAACTCATGTTACCTCACAACTACTTAACTGTAAAGAATAATCATCTCTAAAAAGGTAGTGGGGCATCTTACAGAAAAGCAAGGACTATCTGGATAATCTTAACTGGCATACTCAATGCATACCTGAGGTTCAGAGCATAGCTGAACACCAGCCCAAGGTAATTTCCACTTAGGACAATTCATGGGACGTACAATTACCAAGACTGTCATTCCCTTATATGTAAGAAAGCTACTGAGTGAATTCTCAAGTATTCAAAAGATGTAGACTGGAGAAAATAAGAAGAGCCAAAGAAATCCCCGTCTATCTGAAGCACCTTCTGTTAAAATTCCTACTTTCAAGACCTGATTCTACCTTTTGACCTTGCACAAGTTATGTAACTCTGCATGCTTTAGTTTCTGCATTTGTAAAATAGGATAATAATAGTACCCACTTCGTAGGGCTGTTGTGAGAGTAAAATGATTAATAAATGTAAAGAGTTATTAATAACATCCGGAATGTAATATCTAGTCAATAAATGTTGGACATTATTAAAATATTTTCAAATATAATAGCTAGAACAGCAAAAGAGCCCCAGATTAAGAGTCGGAAGATCTGAGTTCTAACTCACTCTATGAACTTAGGCGAGTCACTTCTCTTTGGCTCAATTTCCTTATGCATAAAATGAGGTGTTTGGACTACAACTTCTCTAAGTTCCTTCAAGTGTATAATTCCAGTTGTAACACATTCTTAATTATTCACTAAATGAACGTATATGAACATATAAATATATATTAAGTGGGAATCAGGCTTTTTGTTCTACGAACATTTACCAAGGCAGTGTGCAAAAATAAATAAAAAGGCCCATATTTCCATATGGGAATTCAGTAAACAACTTAAATTTTATGAGTATCTTTGTACCTCGGGGTTGGCCACAAAAGAACAAAAGGTGTGAGTATATTCTGTGGGTGGGAGAAGTTGTTCCATAGCTTCTGCTTCCAAATTTAACTACAATGTGTACCGCACCACTCTCAGTGAAATAAGACAAATGACAATTAGACAATTAACCCATTTAGAAAAAAATGTGCCGCTCACTGCCAGCAGTCATTTAATTTTACATAAGCACACTCTTTGAGGCTGAAGCAAATCTGACTGATTTTCAATGTGAAAATAGAAGATAAAAACTATTTGCATTCACCCATTCTCACACTTCTAAGAACTTCCCTAAGACTGGGTAATTTATAAAGAAAATAGGCTTAACTGACTCAGTTCTGCATGGCTGGGGAGGCCTCAAGAAACTTGTAATTATGGTGGAAGGAGAAGCAGGCACCTTCTTCACAAGGTGGTCAGAGAGGGAGGAGCAGGGAAACTACTACTTACTATCTACTAAACTGCTACTCACTATCATGAGAAGAGCATGGGGGAACCATCCACGTGATCCAATCACCTCCCTCCCTCAACACGTGGGGATTACAATTTAAGATGAGATTTTGGTGGGGACACAGAACCAAACCATATCGCTGTTCTTGGAGTTATTTCTAAACAGCGCTAGTATCAGAATTGTCTATGTCAGAAAAATCGGATTCATCAAATCAATCTTCAGGCAACAACTGTTCAAAGACAATGTTAACATCACACATGGAAACGCTATGTTTTCTAGGATCTGACATTTTCAGCAATCAAGAATTACTATATTTTGTAAGCCAGAATACCACTACTAAAAGCAGAATGCTATAAATAGAATGACTTTTTCATTTTCAAAGTCGATATACTAGAGCAATGCAAAAATAATAATAAAAGTGAGATATTTTGTGGCAAGTTTATCTTAGGGTCTTGCAGCCACTAACGCCACTGGTAAGTATTCTCAAGGCAAATCAGAAAAGGGTTAACATACATTTCCTCTGTCCAGAGGTATGAATGGCCATGGAGACACAATGCACAACTGTAACAGAAATAACAACATAGTTCAAAGTATGCAGAGGAGGGATGAAGGAGGATTTATGACATGTTTTTGGATAGGACAAATCAGTCATCTTACCCAGCTTCCAAAATTAGAGCTTTCTTCCTTTGGCTAGAGCATTAAATCTCTATTAAAATGCAGTTGACCCTGAGAGGGGCAGCAGGCATTTATGCCTTAGTATAAATGAATTTAGTCAGTTCTTTGTCCTAAACAAAGGGAAGCAAGCATGAGGAAAGACTGCCCTCATTAGAGAGAAAAGACAAGGCGAAGAGATAACTGTAAAAGTCCTCCAGTCTCTTCATATTCATACTCTATTTAAATGATATTTAATTGAATTATGTAATGACAATGACAAACAGATTTAGGAACAAGCAAGGGACGCACTACAAACACCCACCTTACAAGGTGGGCTGATGCACAGGGGAGCAGTGGGTGGTCAACTAGCAGGAGCACCCAGCCAGCAGGCGCATCCGAAGGCATGACTGCTGCGAGAATGGAGCATATGGGCTTGGTCAAGCACTTCAATTGTACTTCACAATTTTTCTCAGTTAGGTCTGACTGTATACTATGATTAAACTCTACTGCTGATAATTCAGAAATACAAAATAACACATAATCCAAATAAGTAAATGTCATCCCATTTTTGAGTCACAGGATATGACAAGTACATCTACCATGTGCCGAATGCTAGGCAGTGCTAGGTGCTTTATGTTTATTATCTTATTTGGTCCTCACCATAACACTATGATGTAGGTAGTATTTTTCTATTTTATAAATGAGGAAACTGGGGCATGGACAGGTTAAGTCATTTTCCCAAAGACAGAACAGCGATCAAGAGGTTTGGAACCAGGATTCAAACCCATGTCCGCTGACTCTAAAGTCTACGTTCCTTGTTACTACATTTTGCTGAATTTTCTATATGTTACTGTAAAATATTGCCAACAACATATATTAAAAATTAAAAATTTTGTTTAGGCCAAGCGTGATAACTCATGCCTGTAATCCCAGCACTTTGGGAGGCCAAGGTGGGCAGATCACTTGAGCCCAAGAGCTCAAGACCAGCCTGAACAACATGGTGAAACCCTGCCTCTACAAAAACAACATGAAAATTAGCTGTGCATGGTGGCACACACCTGTAGTCCCAGCTACTCGGGAGGCTAAGATGGGAGGATTGATCGAGCCTGGGATCAAGGCTACAGTGAGCCGTGATCACACACACTGTACTCCAGCCTGGGCAAAACAGCAAGACCCCGTTCAGCACAAGATGCCAGGCCCTGTGCTATACACAGGGAATACGAACAGAAGGCCAGGCACAGTGGCTCACACCTGTAATCCTAGCACTTTGGGAGGCTGAGGCAGGAGGATCACCTAAGATCAGGAGTTTGAGATCAGCCTGGGCAACATGATAAAACTCTGTATCTATTTTTAAAAAATACAAAAACTGGCCGGGCGCGGTGGCTCACGCCTGTAATCCCAGCACTTTGGGAGGCCGAGGCGGGCGGATCACAAGGTCAGGAGATCGAGACCACGGTGAAACCCCGTCTCTACTAAAAATACAAAAAATTAGCCGGGCGCGGTTGTGGGCGCCTGTAGTCCCAGCTACTCGGGAGGCTGAGGTAGGAGAATGGCGTGAACCCGGGAGGCGGAGCTTGCAGTGAGCCGACATCGCGCCACTGCACTCCAGCCTGGGCGACACAGCGAGACTCCGTCTCGAAAAAAAAAATAAATAAATAAAAATAAAAAATAAAAAAAAAAATACAAAAACTAACCAGGTGAGATGGCGGGCACCTGTAATCCCAACTACTCAGGAGGCTGAGGCAGAAGATTCGTTTGAACCTGGGAGGCGGAGGTTGCAGTGAGCTGAGATCGCACCACGCACTCCAGCCTGGGTGACAGAGCAAGATAGATTCTGTCTCAAAAAAAAAAAAAAAAAAAAAAGAGAATATGAACACAAATTCATAAGGAAATCTGTATCTATTAAAGAATAAAATACAGTAAGACCACCTGGGTTCAAACACCGACTCTATTTCTAACTGGTTGGAAACCTCAGGAAAGTTATTTAATGTCTTTGAACTTGAGTTTTCCTATGTGCAAAATGGGAGAAGAAGAGGTCCTACCACATAGGGTTGCTGGGCACAGGCAAACATATTAATATTTAGCAGATTGCCTGAAAAACAGTGGATGCGCAATAAACATTAGCAAACACGATTATTGTCACTGACACTGTGAGTGCTCATGGGAGGTAATCATACAACATGACTATTTCTGACTCCCTCTGTCCCTTTTAAAATGTATGACCCTGGACAAAATCTCAGGCATCATCACAATCTTTCTGATTATTCCTAGGCAATAATAATTTAAAAAAAAAAAAAAAGCATTCAGGTCACTTTAGGCCATAAAAACTCTTAATTCAGAAATCAGAAAGTCCAGTCCCTCATAAGAAGTATAACTTGTAACCTGATTTAATGTTAAATTGTCTCCCAGGAGGGTTTTGCTGCAGGCTGGCAGCATTTAGTAAGAAAGAGAGGCCTCTTCCTTGCCCCGTCCCCACAGGCATTTCCAGCCCTCAGCATTTCTTCTCTCCCCCAGCTTGTTGTCTAGTTTCTGACCCTGCCAGAGGCAAAGAAAGTGGGATAGAGGAGAGGGAAAGGTGGGCAGAAAGTTTTTATTTTAACTGATTCTCTTTTGGGCCAGCTTCTTGCTCTGAGGGCCTGATAGGTGTTTAAAGATGACTTTTTCTAACAATTCCCTGGGTTCTTCAGGGCCCTCCCCGAACCAAAAAAAAAAAATTTGAAATATTCGAATATTCTTCATCTGACAGAAATAATGTATCTTACCCTGGCTAGCCACCTCCTTTCTCTGCGGTCCCCTGTCTCTCCTCCAGGCAGCAATCTTGGGAAGGATTTTAAATGACTCCTGCCTGACTCAGGCGCCCACACGGCTCACATTTGCTCCAGGGGAAACTGTCCCCCAGTTAACTCTGGGAGTGTCTCCTTGCTCCTGCCTTTAGAGCAGCTGGCCAGCCTGTCTCTTTGCCTTTTAAATTTTCCAAGTAGGATTCAGAAAGCAGCTGTGTCTTCCTCACTGCCAGAGACACACATGTCCATGAGGTCCCTTCGGAAGCTCTCCCTGGACTTCATCTGAAGGGAAAAGCAGTCTGTGTGTTCTTCCTGGCAGGGGCAGGGTACTCACAACCATGCTTTCTCAGAAGAAATCCTGTCAGACTTCTCCTTATCTCCACTCTCTTGATCCTTCCATATCTTTAATGTGGGTGGGGTGTTTTAAGAGTCAAGAAACTCATGAAAATTTGCATTTTCGGATGGCAATCCACTTTGGAATTTCACACGTATTGCAACTTGGCACTTCAGTTAAAATGTCCAATTTAATATTTTATTACATTATCATTTTTATTGAAATATGAATTCACTCTTTATGATAGACTAACTGCTGTGATACAAATATAAACAAAGCACAATGATAATATAGAAGAATAAACAAATTTTATCCAGGTTTGAGAGCAGAGGTTGGACATGGAACGCTTCGCTGAGGCAATAACATTTGAGTTGCGCCTTCAAGATCCGCTTGTTCGTTTAACAAACATTTACTGAATACCTATTATATTCAAAGCAGTATTCTAGGTGCTGGAGATAGATCAATGAACAAAACAAAGATCCCTGCACTCATGGAGTTTATATTCTAGCAGGAGGATGGGAGAACAGATAATAAACATAATAAATTATATAATGTGTTCAAAAGTGGTAAGTGCTATGGGGGAAAAAGAAAACTAGGGCAGGAAAGAAAAGTTCATGAAACAGAAAAGAGGAAAGAGATGACCAGGGGAAAAACACTATGAACAAAGGCGAAAGTTTAAGGGGAATGCCATAATCAAAGAACTGAAGATAGAGATAGCGTAGTGTGGCCAGAGTCGAAAGCAATATTAAAGATGCACGTGTGTGCAGCCCCTACCTCACACCTCATCTCAACTCAACAATTTGCACTAAACACCGTTATTTGCACATTGCCCCCATCTTTTTTCTGGAACTCACGAGAGTTTGCTTTCTGTTCTTATCCCTATGGATATATGTCTGAGACCTAGAAAGAAAAAGTACAAGAACTAATTTAATAATTTTTAATTTGAAATTCCATGAGACGGAGCTGAAAGGTCTGTGGTGCCTATTCAACAACAATCAAAAAGAATCGTCAAACACCAATATATTGTAGGCAATCAGATGTGAAAATGCACAGTAGATATGGTCCTTGTCCATCAAACAAAGTATGGCAGAAAAGGCAGAAGCAAGCCCCCACCTCTGCACAATCCAGCGCGGCTCTGCAACAGTAGGACCCACTGCTCAGGGCTCAGCAGTACATCACCTGGTGGAAGACACCACAGCCAAGCACTAGAAACAGAAAGAAGAAGCCTCGTGCCACTTGCTTCACAGGCAGTCTAGACAGCAGGCAAAGGCCGAGAGGTAAATCAACAGAGATGAGAAAGAACTAGAGGTTCTGCAATAGTGAATTTGGTTTAAAAAAAAAAAAAGCGGCCGGGCACGGTGGCTCACGCCGGTAATCCCAGCACTTTGGGAGGCCGAGGCAGGTGGATCACAAGGTCAGGAGATCGAGACCATCCTGGCTAACACGGTGAAACCCCATCTCTACAAAAATACAAAAAATTAGCCGGGCCCGGTGGCAGGCGCCTGTAGTCCCAGCTGCTTGGGAGACTGAGGCAGGAGAATGGAGTGAACCTGGGAGGCGGAGCTTGCAGTGAGCCGAGATCGCGCCACTGCACCCCAGCCTGGGAGACAGAGCAAGACTCTCAAAAAAAAAAAAAAAAGCAATGAGTTATTATTATAACCATGGCTTCATTTCCTACCCTTATCCCAGGTCAACCTGTCTTAAGGAAACCCTGCCAATAGCAGCAAGGACTGTGGACTGTATTCACCACTACTGTAACTATAATAGCAAATGTATCTTAAAAGTGTTGCTGCGATGAATCTAATTCTCTTTTCTTTAAATGCAAACCAAAGTCTTCAGGACAGAGTTAGCCTTCAGGCTAAAAATTCCCCATTGAAATTCTAATCCCAGCTCTTTCACTGAAATAGCATCAATCAGACCATCACCAGTAAATAAGTTCTTTCAATTCTTAACTCCCTTCTTTAAAAGAGGTTTCCATAATCGGCTTGGAGATAGGCTCCCCAAAAGTTAAGCTCCAGATCCATATGCTGTGCCCAACGACAGCAACTTAGAAATTATTTTCTCCAACTTTAAGAAGGGGATATGGTTTCATTGACAACAACAACAAAAAGATACAGAAAAATGTGAATGTTATGGTCTGAATCCCTTTGAAAGGTGGGACTCTGCTGCCCCCTGCTGCCCACTATAAAAACTGCTTAGGGCAGAACTGGCAATCACTAAATCATTGAAGAACCAGTCTCTCTCTGTCTCTCTCTCTCTCTCTCACTCTCCCTCCTCCCCCATCTCTCTGTCTCTGTCTGTCTCTGTCTCTCTGACACACACACACATATGCGCAAACACACATACATACGCCCACATACCCCCAAACCAAAATTACTGACAATACTTTAGGGTCTCCAAAGACATTCTCTGTTACCCAAACTCCTCTATTATGTAAACACTGGTTACCTAGACGCAGTGATAAGGGCCCAGGATGGCTTCAGCACGCTGAAGGGCACCATGGATCTCTCTTTAGAATCTGTTCCTGCCTGTGCTCTTCCTGGAATACTCCTTGGATTTTGACCATCACTTCCTTGCTGACAGAGAATCTCTAACACTTAACACCCAAACTTGATTCATACTTGAATATCCAAAAAGGCCTTCAAACTCAAAATGACCAAAACGAAGCTTAGCATTTCTCCTCACAAACCAGCCAATATGAGGCTTTCCTTCAGTGAGCTTGATTTATTTTCATGGTACTACTATTCTTCAGTCGCTCTAGTTAAAAAATCGTATTCCACCTTTGATATTTTTCCGTCTCACTGGCCTCCTGCTTCAAATGAATGGCAGGTACTGCCTTCTTCTATGCACGTCTTTTAAACCTATTGCCTCCTCTCCAGCTACCCAGGTGTAGGCCTTCCTTGGGCCGGCACTTTTTCCATCTGGAATGTTACACTAGCCTTCTAACTACAGTCTCCACCTCATACCAGCTTGTCTTCATTCCAATACATCTTAAAATTGCTGGCAGGTTCATCCTTCTGAAGTACAGCTCTGCTCATGTCACCCCATTGTCTCCCTCATGCCTCAGAAAAAAATCCAAACCCTCTAGTCTAGCATCCAAGGCTCTCCATGACCTGCCACCCACTGATTTTTCTACTGCGTTCAAGTGACCTGTGTATAAGGCACATATTGTTCCCTAGAGACAGTGCATGATTTTCTTCTGTGCCTTGCTCCTGCTGATACTTCTTCTGTGAATGCTTTTCTTCTACCACTCCTATTATCTTCAGTTCTTTAGGCCCAAATCATTTGCATCATTCAAGTCCTAGGTTATATACTATTTCCATTGCAAAGCCTTGCCTAATTCCTTCCATTGGAATATATCTTTCCTTCTCTGAAGTCTAATCACATTCTATCTGTTCCATTCTTTTGTTGAAATGAGCAAATATGTATTCAATTTCTGCTGTGTACAGGAATATGCCTGGTAAGGACACAATTGGGGCAAACCAAAACAGACACGATTCCTATCCTCATGGATCTTACAGTCTAGTATTTGCCATTTTCCAATTTGTATTCTCTTTCTGTGCAAGTCTTACTTTTCCTTCTAGACTGAAAATTTCATAAATGCAGTATGAAATTTTACATTTATGTATATTTCATTCGTTTTATGTCCCCTCATACATAATATGTAGCAGAATACACTGCATGTGTTTTAATACATATTTGGATAAATTAATACATGTGTTAAATGTTACTAGATAGATGAGCTTCAGGGTCATTACTCACTTCCCAAGCAAAAGTAACTGATTAACTTTTTTTTTTTCTTTTTCGAGACAGAGTCTCACTCTGTTGCCCAGGCTGGAGTGCAGTGGTGCGATCTCAGTTCACTGCAACCTGCGCCTCCCGGGTTCAAGCAATTCTCACACCTCAGCCTCTCGAGTAGCTGGGATTATAGGCACGGCCATCACACCTGGCTAATTTTTGTATTTTTTAGAGAGATGGGGTTTCACCATGTTGACCAGGCTGGTCTCAAACTCCTGACCTCAAGTGATCTGCCTGCCTTGGTCTCTCAAAGTGCTGGGATCACAGGCGTGAGCCACTGCCTGGCAACTGATTAACTTTTGAGTCTAATTTTATGGATTCCCTGGTTTTAAAAATTCTTTGCCATTTTCAGTGTACTCAGAGTTAAGTGCTCAATCACTAGAATCAAAACCAGGGATGAATTCCGCCACTGCTCCTTACCAACTGTGTGAGCTGGGGTAGGACTGGAAGTTACTTCACCTCTCTGAGCCTGTTTCCTTATCTGAGTTTGGGTGAGCACTAAGTAACATACTAAATGCAAGGCAACTAATGCAATCATGATACATTAATGTTCAACAGTTTGAAGCTATCATTATTTATTCCTGTTGTCTTCCTTTGAATCTTAGCATGTTGATGCTGTTTCCCAGAGCATGTTGCTGTTTCAGTGGTATGCTTGCTTCTTCAGCTTCTCTGACAGATTCCGTTGGAAAACTGATACAACAGTCATTCTTAATCCCTTTCTTCCTTCCCATCTTTTACTATAGACAGACAGCAATATCCATGTGACCCAGATCTAATCAAAGAGACAGAGGCAAAGGTCTGTTAGAGAACGTCCAGGAAAATATTTGCTTTCCTGATAAGGGAGACAGATAGGTCTGGGGACAATTTTCCCTACCATCCCTTCCTTCTGTCTTTAATGTAGATACATTACTTGGAGTCACAACTGCATCTTGAGACTTTGTGGGGAAGGCCAAAAAAATTGAGATGCTGACTCAGACAACACTGAGCAGCTGATCCGATACAAATAGTCATCTAACTCCAGACTTCTTGTTATGTGAGAAAAGTAAACCCTGTTTCTTTAAGCCAACATGCATAGATTTTTGTTGCTTGCAGCCAAATACAACCAAGACTGATTCTCAAGCTCTCAAGGCAGTTTAGAGTATATGTAAGAGAACATTTTTAAAAGATCATATAGCTCTGTTATTCAAAGACTCTTCAGGCCATAAAAGGCAAATACCTTATCAAAACATCATATAGGAAGAGTCTTACACATCTAAAAGGGATTCAAATTAAACTAAGAATCATCATGAAACTAATCCTGAGGGAAAAAGTTGTAACAACCCATTGAGAAAACCTTGGTTGTGTTCATTGAGTGCCTGCCATTCTAGGTGCTGAGGTACCAGTGCTGAATTAAAAGACAAAATTCTTGTTCTCATGGGGCTTACATTCCAGTGAAGGAGACACGTGATAAGAAATAAATAAAATCATTTTAGATAGTGCTGAGTGGTAACAGAGTGATGGGATAGAGAATGACTACATGAGAAATCCTCTCTGAGGAAGCTGCAATTTAACAGAGCTGAATGATGAAAGGGAACCAGTCATGCAAAGGTTTGGGAAAAGAGCATTCCGGGCAAAGAAAACAATAACCGCAATGGCTAAAAGACAGAAACAAGTGTCGTATATCAGAGGAGTAGAAAGGACAGTGTACCTGTGGCATAATGGGTAAGGGGAAGAGTGACAAGAGATTAGAAAGACAGGGGCAGGATCACATATGATATTGCTGACACAGTACCAAATTTACATTCACAGGAAGCTTTTAGAGAGGGCACGCAGAGAGACGTCAGTGTTTGGCAGTGGCCACACGCAGTGTGAGCAAATATTCATGTGGACACTCGTTGGGGTATATAGAAAGTTGGTACAAGGAGTGGTAACTTCAGGGAAATTAAAGAAAGTAAGCAAGCAGGTAGAGGTAAGGACAAGAGAGTTTGACCTATTTTTGTTACTGGACTAGAGAGCTTGACCTGTTTTCCTTACTATACTCTGAGTACTCAGATAGCTGAGGGATCTGAATGAAACTTAGGGATACATTTGTAACTAGAGGAGAAAGAAAGCTATTCAACACCTTTTCTCCCTCTCTCAAAATCTTCCTTGGAATATTGCCTCTCTTACTTCCTGGGAGGCCCCCTCGTAGGAAGCGACCAACTGAAGAACAGGGCACTGTCTCTATGTTATACACAATTAAGTCCTCACTTCACATCATAGGATGGTTTCTTGGAAACTGCAACTTTAAGTGAAACAACTATAACGAAATTAATTTTACCACAGGCTAATTAATATAAAAAGATTAAGTTCCTATGGCATATATCTACTCACAAAACACCACCAAATACCTAAAGACAAAATACACTAAATAAAGACATTAAACACGAAATACATATGAGTATACATATGTTTAGGAAAGATTAATAAAAACAAGTAAGATAATTATTTACCCAATTTTTGGTGAATCAGTGAGTGACCCATAGTGTTGGTGAATTAAACCAAGGAACATGTTTGCAGAGCAAAAATTGTAAGGACCACCTCCTCCCACCGTGCAGTTCAAAACCAATCACAAATATGGCGGGCTCACTGAGCACTTCCATACCGCATCATTTATTGTTGTGCATTTGTATGATGATTGTCTACTTTAAAAATTTTGATTTTGATAGAAATTTGTATTTTTTCATTTATTCATTCATTTGTCCAACCCACTTATTCCAATTCAGGGTGGTGGGTGAATGGAGTCCATTGGGCAGCTCAGGACACAAGGCAGGAACCCATCCTGGACAGCACGCCATTCCCTTGCAAGACACGCTCACGCATATGCATTCATTCACTCAGACTGGGACCATTTAGACACTCCAATTCATCTAGCATGCACAGCTTTGGGATGCTAGAGGGAACTGGAGTGCCCAGAGAAAACCAACACACGCAAACTCCACATAAACAGTGGCCCAGCCAGGAATCAGTGTTTGCTCACTCATCAACATTATAACAAAACAATATTATTTGAAGATGCGCTGTACTTCCTAACAATCATACCACCACCATTGACTACAAATTTTCTGCTGTGGGGTTTTGATCATGGATGAAGTTAGAAGAAATAATTTGGGATCTCTGAAGCAGGAGGGAAACCCATGAAGCCTACAGGGCATGTTTCTTATGTACAGTGTATCTAGAGGCAGTTTCTAGGCTTTATACAATTTTGTGTGGAAATCGGTGTTGTCAGATAGACTTGAGTAAGTAGGTCATTCCTGAAGTGTAGTTGCCTCCTAATTGTCTTTAAGATTCCTAAGGATGCTGGGCGCGGTGGCTCAAGCCTGTAATCCCAGCACTTTGGGAGGCCGAGACGGGCGGATCACGAGGTCGGGAGATCGAGACCATCCTGGCTAACATGGTGAAACCCCGTCTCTACTAAAAAATACAAAAAACTAGCCGGGCGAGGTGGCGGGCGCCTGTAGTCCCAGCTACTGGGGAGGCTGAGGCAGGAGAATGGCGTAAACCCGGGAGGCGGAGCTTGCAGTGAGCTGAGATCCGGCCACTGCACTCCAGCCTGGGCGGCAGAGCGAGACTCCGTCTCAAAAAAAAAAAAAAAAACGATTCCTAAGGACAAGGATTATATCTGTTTCCTTCATAACCATACACTTAGCTCCAAGCATCAGTATCTGGCAGATAGTAAGCACCCAATATACATAAGATGAATAAATAATGCTTCAAGAAAACAAAGTCATACAGGTTAAAGAGATACCAGAAAGCAAAATAAAAATCCCTACACACATTTTTTTAAAGTCTATATGTTTATAGATGAAACATCTGAAAGAAAAAAAAATAGCTGTAGCATTCATTCATCCAACAAATTCCTTTCTGGGGCATCTATTATGTGGCATGCACTGTGCTAGAAGCTGGAGATAGAAAAAAGAGTGACACAAGACCTTTCTGGGAAGCAGAGGCCCACAGTGTAGAGTGGAGAAAGAAACAGCTCCACATTTTTGTGCCTGTTCTGACGAAGTAAGCAGGGGGTCAGGGGGCTCAGAGTTACTGGCGAATATGGAGAAAGAAGGCTGAGAAAACCCAGGAATACTTCCTAGAACAGCTGAATCTAAACTGCATTGTTTCGTTTTAGGGAAATCTTAATACCTTTAACAGAACATTTAGAATTCTGCTCTAAGTTAGTTCAAATTCCACACCTAACTTCCTTTAATGTATCTAGACCAGTGGTTCTCAACTAGGAGAGATTTTGCCTGCCATTTGACACTGTCTGGGAACATTTTTGATGGTCTCACTGCTGTATGCTACTGGAATCTATTAAGTAGAAACCAAGGATGTTGCTAAACATCCTACAATGCATAGGACAGTCTCCCACAACAAAGAATTATCCAGTTTTGGCCACATAGTGCCAAGACTGAGAATCCCTGATTTAGAATGAGAGAAGAATTAGGAAGTACCATGCAAATAAATACAAACACATGGTTTAGCCAAGGTTTCTCCAATGTAATTAATATGACCACAGAAATCATTTAATTAGATGCCTCAACTGTAAGTCAATAAAGTACAAATAATAAAACAATCAGTTAAATTTTTTGTGATGACTCTGAATAAGATACTTAAATATCATAAGTACAATTCATATATTTATATTAATCAGTTACATTCCTAACATTATGTATGAAGCCCAGGGTCTCAGGAAAACATTGCTTAATTAGAATTCCAAATTGAAGAATGTCATACTTAGACAGGATTTTTTATGTATAGCTTTCAGTTTCTAGGATAGAAAAGGCTTAGCCCACTCCTTTTGAGTTTAAAATTACATTATATAGTCATATGTTCAGCATCTTTTAGCTGGATACATTTGTTCCCCATAGGAAGTTTATAACTTGTAAAACGAGTTTTATGCAGAATACAAATTGGGAGTATTACATGACTATCTCTTGAGGGCACTGAGTTGTGCAAACAACATCATTTTATCTGACGTAGTGGCTTTGGATTGGTTTATCTGTTCACCCTAGGGCTGTCTGGAATTATAGATCAGGGACATCACTGTCATACCCCAGCTGCTGCAGAAAGCTACTGGAAGAAAAGGAGATTTATGAGTATTCTGGTTATACTGAACTAAGGACACAGGAGTTACACAACAAGGAGCCTGGTGGCTCTAAATTGCAGGCATTATGCAAAAAGAAAATGCAGAGTTGGGTGTCAAGGGAGTTCTGTAGGAGCAATAGGACATCTTTGTAAAGTCTCGAAAGAGTAAATTTAACAGTTATTAAAGAACACCACCCTGTTGTTGCAGACATTGAACTTTATATCACCAGAAAGGATACACGGGATTTTCAGGAAAACATCTGTCATTTAACCGTGGCAGTGACCCTCAGCACTGACAAGCAATTCAAATCCCACTTGAGTAGAGTGATTTAACCCTTTAGGGGTGGCCAAGTTTGAAACACTATTAGCAGATTATTAATGTCCTTGTCAGTTGAGGATCTTTGATGCCAAATGAAAAAAAAAATCATTGAGAATAAGTGTAATTAATTATTTTATGAGATCTTCATAAATTATTTCCTTTCAATTATATCAAATTATCAGGTCATGATTTTGTTAATTTTGACCAAAGGTCTGTGCAAACCTTAAAGAGAAACAAATAGATATAATGTAATCTTCAAAACATGTTGTGAAAGATCAAAACAAGGTCAAAATGAACTTATAAAATTGTTTTGCCTTAACTTCATATAAGGATTTACCAGGCCAATACTTCTTTTTCTCTCTTATCTCTAATTTAAAATGAACAAACAAATAAGCTTCGTTTTTTTGTTGTTGGTGGTGGTGTTTTTTTTTTTTTTTTTGTAGGTAACAATAGGAAAACTAAAATATTTAGGGGCCAACCACGCACCCTAGACAGTGCTAGGTGTTTATTCATTTAATCTTTGTAACAACCTAGCAAGGAAAGTAACATTATCTTCATATGACAGATGAGAAAACAGAGGCTTTTCTTAAACGTTTTTCCCAAGATGGACAGAACTAAAAGATGGTACAGCTGGGGTAGGAGTGGGGAACAGCAGGGAAGGAAGGTTTGTTAATCCCAAGGCTAATAAGCTGTGTTACACTATGCTGCCCCAAGGAACTACATTTTTATTGGTGTCAGACACATGAATATTAAAATTCTTTACTTGAACGAGAAAGCATTAATACTCTAAGTTGACCATGAGCTCCCCTAAACGCCATACCCATATATTGAATTGCTTACTTGACAACACAATTTCAGTGTCCCACAGGCAATGCCAATTTAACATGTCCCAAAATTGATTTATCATCTTCCTCATGTAAATCTGCTTTTCCTGTTTCTCTTAAGAAACAGTATCAATATGTATCTCCTTGAAAAGGAAAATGGATCATAAGGAAATGTACAAAAACTATTAATAGTGCTATTTATCTTGGTGGTTAAATTCTAGGTATTTTTATTTTATTCTTTATACTTCTCTATATTTTCCAGATTTAACATTTACATTATAATGTATCACATCATTATAACCTACTGTTTTAAAATTTTTTAAAAATAACAAATTGGTACAGTAAAAAAAAAAAAAAAAGTCCACTCTCCCAGTTCAACTTCCCTCTTCATATGTAAACACTATTTATATATCCTTTCAGACATTTTTTCTAGGCAAATGTATTTTTATTTCTATGCATCCTGTAGAAACAGTTTGGAATTTGTATACTTGCATATATACATATATACCATTTTTCCTAAGTGAAACTCTAATATATACTATATATTATACTGTAACTTGCTTTTTTCCTCTTAACAATATATCTTAGAGATTTTTCCAAGTCAAAACATACATATCTCTCTCATTCTTCCTAATGGCTAGAGTATTTAGTTGCGGTGCCCATACCATAATTTAATTATTCCCTTTATTGTTAAATGTTTCCTATTTCTCATTATTACAAATAATGCTGCAAACTCCATTCTTATAGCTATATTCTGTTTCATCAATTCTTAAACAAAAAAGACTTTTTGCCTTCACATTTTATCATTTTTGGTGCTTGGATGCATCTTACAACTGATGGCTTGTTACCATCACTGTCATCCAGGTGGTATTTGTTTTGTAAACTCTTTTTTTGTTTGTTTTTTTTTTGACGTTTTTCTGTAGGAATAAAAAAAGCATTAGCCTTAATGCATTTTACATTTTATGAAAGAGGTATCTTTTCATTCATGTGTATTTCAGACATTTGTGATTTCTGGCAAATACATAGCTATTTACAGGTGGGACTGCTAGATTAAGGGGTATGTACACTTTTGATTTTGCTAGATACTTCCAAATTGTCCTCCAACTTATTACAGCCATGGATCATCTTGGAAAGGGCTTGTTTTGTTTTCCTCACCAACAGTGACTATTATAATTCTTTTCATATTTACCAAGGTAATGGTTGATAAATTGGAGCTGTTGACTTAATTTACTCTTTTTACTCTTATACATATTGCAAATATTCCCCCCACCCCATTTCTCTTCTTTCAACTTTGTTAATGGTGTCTTTCACCCTTCGGTTTTTTTCTTCTTGTACCAAATCTGTCAAACTTCTTCTTTTCGACTTCTGGGGTTTATAATTTGCGTAGAAAGACCTCCACTCTGAAATTAGAAATGATTTTTCCTACATTTTGTTTTTGTACTTAGGTAGTTATGTTTTTTGTTTTTATTTTTCTTTTTTTAATCATTCATAGGCTCCTTTTCTTTTACCCATGATTTCTTTTCTCTTTTTTTTTTTTAAGACAGGTTTTCACTGTCACCCAGGCTGGAGTGCAGTGGCCTGATCTCAGCTCACTGCAACCTCCGCCTCTTGAGTTCAAGTGATTCTCCTGCCTCAGCCTCCCAAGTAGCTGGGATTACAGGTTCGCACCACCATGCCGGGCTAATTTTTGTATCTTTAGTAAAGAGGGCATTTCACCATGTTGGCCAGCCTGGTCTCAAACTCTTGACCTCAAGCGATCCGCCTGCCTTGGCTTCCCAAAGTGCTGGGATTACAGGTGTGAGCCACTGTGCCTGGACTTTTACCCCGATTTCAGCATGTAACTATATATCTACACATTACTTGAGTTTGTTTCTTTAATGTTTCATTGATGTATTAATCTTTGATATACTTATTGTTTTGTTGTATGGTTGTAGTAAGAAATGTAAGTCAAATGTTCCTCATGTAAAAAAAATTTCTTGGTTATTGACTTTGTATATGAGTTTCTGAATAAACTTAAGTGGTACACACTGCTAGTAATACACTAATATACGCTAACATCCATTCTCCCCTTTTTCTCTAATAGAAGCCCTTCCTTTTCACCTAGGAACATGGCCATATAGAATAAACACAATTCCCATCCTGGAAGCTAGCTGTATTCATGTGGCTGCTTTAAGCAATGAGATTCATGTAGAAAAGTAGGTACAATTTCTGGGAACAGTCCTTTTCTCCCTCTCCATGGGCTGGAATATACACAGGACAACTGAACATAAGGTTGGTTGGTTGGTTGGTTGGTTGGTTTTGAGAGGGAGTCTCACTCTGTCACCCAGGCTGGAGTGCAGTGGCGTGATCTCGGCTCACTGCAAACTGTGCCTTCCGGGTTCACACCATTCTCCTGCCTCAGTCTCCCAAGTAGCTGGGAATACAGGCGCCTGCCACCACGTGCAGGTAATTTTTTGTATTTTTAGTAGATACGGGGTTTCACCATGTTAGCCAGGATGGTCTCAATCTCCTGACCTCAGGATCTGCCTGCTTTGGCCTCCCAAAGTGCTGGGATTACAGGCTCGAGCCACCATGCCCTGTCAAAGATAAGGTTTTAAAGACAGCAAAGTAACAAGATAGAGGGAGCCTCAGTCTCTGACATCTTGAAGGGTGACACCAGCCCTGCCTTGTCTACCTGAACTTATATATATGAGAAAGACACTTCAATGTTCCCAAGGCTGGTATTTTTAACTTTTCTCTCACCGCCACCACTAACCCTAAGTAACAACTGGAATGGTAATTAATTAATGAATTATCTGAAGATAACTGGCATATAGACAATATTTTTCAGACAGAAACACAGTGCTTATCTATTCAGGTATTTTATTTCCTCCATTAACATGTATCATTTTCCTCATATGGATTTTGCATTTTTCCCATTTCTTAGACAGTATACAGTTCCAAGTTTTGTTGCAAATGGGATTTTCAAATTACATTTCCAATCGGCCAATGCTATATTCTATATACAGATTTTCTATGTAGTACAGATTTTCATGATGAACTATTAAACAAAACTAGCTTTTATCATGTCTAATAGTTTCTCAGTTGATTCTCTTGGATGTTTGTCTCTACAATCACACTGCTCAAAATAAGGACTATGTTGTCTCTTCCTAATACTTCTATTTCTTAGGGTTAAATGATTGTTGCATAGGCAACGGTCATTATTGTCTTAATCCTGACTTGAATGCAGATGTTTGGAGCTTTCTGGAAGACCTCCCTACTCCTTAGCCAAGTTAAAAGGTTTCTTCTATTCTCAGCCTGACAAATTTTAATCTGGAATGTGTTAAATCTTAGGAAATGTTTTTCCAGCATCTATCAAGTTTATCGTGTTTTTTTTCAAGTTAAAGTAATAAATTTCCTAAAGGATTGAGTTACATAATATGTTATGTTGCACTTTTCAGATAAACCCTACTCTACCATGACACATTATTTCGGGGTATTTAATTGGTCTTGCTTTTTCAATGATTACATTTGTTCATAAGTGAGACTGGTCCATAGTTATCTTTGATGAACAATTTTCTAGAATAAGGATTATGCTAGCCTCGGAGACCAAATTGAGATGTTTCAACATTTTGTTTAATCTAGAACTGCTTAAATAAAATAGGGATTCTCTTTCGTAAGTTATTTCCCTTTAAATGCAAGCATTATAAGGAGTGTTTTCTTTAGTCTTATTGTTTAAAATTGATTTATTGCTATCCACTTGCTAATTTCTAGTTTCACTGCATTGTCATGACAGGATGGACCCTGAATTCCTACCTATCAACAAACAAAAAAATATTGTGGTTTGCTTCATGGTCTTTTCGTGGCATTTGAAAAGAAATATTCTACAGCTATTAAAATTTGTGCACTATATAATTCAAAATGTTTCCTCTATTTTGAACTCTTTATCTGATAATTTCTAAGAGCTGTGTTCAAATAGGTAGCTATGATTACGTCAATTTCTTATTTATCCAAGTTTTTCTTTACATAATTTGATATCATGGTGTGCATAGTATGTTTCATGACAGTTAATTTCTGAAATCCTTGCATGTTCTAAAATTGCTAGTGTCCTTACTGTGCCCTTACTCTTGATAGTTTCACTCAAGACAGAAGTCTAAATTCAAAATAGTTCTCCCTCAGAACTTCAAAAATAGCAGTATCTTGTAGTACTCCAATGTACAGATGACAAGTCTGAGACCAATGTGATTATTTTCCCCTTAAAGGTACACTGTTTCTCTTTAGACATTTTGAGATTTTTCTCTTAAGCTTGGGATTACACGTATTTTGTCAGTATTCATCCAGTATGACTTTTTCATTGTTTTTGCTCAGCACTGGAGACTTCTAATATGAATCTTTCATCAGAAGATTTTTTTTTCTGATCCTTCACTTCTTTTTTCACTTTCTGGAACTCCTCTATATATTTATACTTACATACATATTTTTATACATTCAAAAATATTTATTGCATAGTATTTACCTGGCCTGTGATACATGCAGGGTATTCAATGGTGAATTCTCTATACATATGGCTCTTAATCTCATGAAGCTTAATCTTTAAACAGATGTTCTGGGTTTTCTATGTCTTTAAGAGATACATGTTCTATGTCTTTTACTGTAACTTCTATATTTTTCATCTTTTCTTGTAAGCCTCTGGAAGTATCTTCAGCTCAAAATTCTAGCTCAGTAATTTGATTCTCAGCCATGTTTATTCAACTAATCAGCCTAAAACAGAGTTTATTTTCACAACTGTTTTTTATTTCCAAGATACTTCTTTATAGCAACTTGCATTTTTTAAATTAGTACAATAACCTCTAAAATACTTGAAGATTATGACATATAATATGATGAGGATTACATATAAAACTATTATAAGTAGCGCTAATTATTATTCCATATAATACTAATTATACTTGGTCATTTTTTTCCCCCTGAATTGTTTTCCCAGGAATTCTTTCTGCTTGTTAAGTTTACTGTACATATTTCATGTTGCTCTTTTCCTTAAGTTTTTGCTGTTTCTCATTTGTTTGTCTATTTGCAAATTAGAGCCTAGGAGTCAACAAACTTTTTATATAAAGGTTAGGTTTTGAGGCCCACACACAGTATCTGTCATATATTGTTTTGGTGTTCTACAACCCTTTAAAAATGTAAAATCTACTAAGAAATGGGGAGGCCGCAGATAGTTTTCCAACCAACAAATTTCTCAGTATCATTATCTGGAGTTTATTTTCTGGGCTTGAGTGAAAAATTTCCTGAAGATTGTGATTACAGGAAACCTAGCATTTTAATTGTGTGAGAAAGGAGAAAGGAACAGTCAGAAGGAAAACTGGGAAATAGACAGCTGGCAGATTTTTGTTTGCTTGTAAGTATGAGGAACAAAGCTCCTTGCGGTAATCAGAATATACCTAGGGCATTGGCACACTTCGATGACCCCTATTTATATGCTCTGCGTATATACTCTGTGAGTCTCACCTTATTTGGCAAACATCAAGTTGTGTTATAGCTTTAGCTTAGAGGAATTGTGTGGACCAGTAGCTCTGAGTCAGAGACCAGAATAACTATCTAGTCCTTTAAAAATCTGCCTTAGCACACTACAGACATCCCATCTCAGAGCTGTCTCTACAACTAGAGTCATTCTTTAATTATCATCTGTATGTGGCTGTCAGTTCCTTGGCTCTCTTGGTTTCACTAACATCTAATTCCTTGTTTTCTAGAAATCTTCTAGAAATATTTCACAGCACACTTGTCTTTCTAGTGTGATTATAAAGCTATCCTTATTACTGAAATTTATATTACTGTACCTCCTCTATAATTTTAATAGAACTTTAGAATATAATGACTTGAATCAAGCATGCCATTTTAATCTCTTTTAAATCTATACTTTATACTGATCTAATAAATAAGCTACTCATAGTACCCTTCCACACTCCATGCTATTTCATACCTCCCTGTCACCAAGGGGGCCATCTGTCAACATCAACATCACCTCACCCTAACCCCTAATATAGTATTTTTAAACTTTGTTTTAAAACAAAAACTGGGAAAATTTATCATTGTGGGATTCTCCGTAGTATGTTCTGAAAGCATTAGAATTCATAACAGACCTCTGGGAATTAGAGGTCTGGGAAAAAAGAAGGGAAAGTCAAGCAGAGATTAGACTAGTGTGGCTGTCTCCAAGGAGGCCTCAAACGGTGGCAGGACCTACTGAATTTACCATTGCCAAGAATCTGCCTTTCAGCCTTGCAGATTCCCTGGATTTGTTCAAATACCAAAGAGATCCAGCACTCAGGATAGGAACCATAACTACCAAATAAAGTCAAATGGTTTATTTATAAAATGAACCGTAACTGTCACGCAGACTAGAACATTTCTGCCTGTGTGGTTACTCCATTTTCTGTCCATCAACAGGTCTCAAACTGTAATCAAAAGTTTGTATGCCAGACACAGCGGCTCATGCCTATAATCCCAGAACTTTGGGAGGCCAAAGCAGGCGGATCACCTGAGGTCAGGAGTTCAAGACCAACCTAACCAACAGGATGAAACCCCATCTCTATTAAAAATACAAAAAAAATAGCTAGGCATGGTGGTGTGTGCCTGTAATCCCAGTTACTCGGGAGGCTGAGGCATGAGAATCGCTTAAACCCAGGAAGCAGAGGTTGCAGTGAGCTGAAATAGTGCCACTGAACTCCAGCCTGGGTCACAGAGTGAGACTATGTCTCAAAAAAAAAAAGTTTGCTTGTAATTAATGCCACTAAATGGTACATTAAAAAATGATTAGAATGGTAATTTTATGCTATGCATACTTTACCACAATAAAAAAAGTCTGCTTATATTCAAAGTAAGGACAATTTGGTAAATAAATCAAATGTTAAATAACATCTAAAATAATCTGATAATATCCACAAGATTAAAACAGAGTTCTTAAATACATTTCAACATGCACTAACATTTACCTTTGTAGTTCTTTTCTCTGTGTCTACATGTACAAGAATGAGCTTATTATATGAGAAAAGTACTAATCCTACTAACTTCACAATACAGTTGTAAGTATTAAATGAGGGGGGGGAAGGCCCCATTTTCTGACTACCGCAGGTCTATTACAGATTCCAGTGCTTTCAGAAAATATTATGAAGAATTCCCCAAACCTATATTTATATTCAAAAGGGCAGAAACTCCTGTCTTGATAGGGGAGAGTTACAGGCACCAGGAATTTGTTTGAGGGCCCTATGAATGTTCTCAAAGTGCAATCACTGACCACCTTCAAAATCATGTGAGATATTTGTTAAAAATATATCACCTCCAGGCTAGGCGTGGTGGCTCATGCCTATAATCCTAGCACTTTGGGAGGCTGAGGTGGGAGGACTGCCTGTGTCCAGGAGTTCAAGACTAGCCTGGCGACAAAGCAAGACACCATCTCTACAAAACAAATATTAGCTGAGTGTGATGGTGCACACCTGTGGTCCCAGCTACTTGGGAGGCTAAGGTGGGACGACCACTTGAGCCCAGGAGGTCAAGGGTGCAGTGAGCCATGATCATGCCACTGAATTCCAGCCTGCATGACAAAGAGAGATCCTATATAAAAAAAATAAAAATAAAAAGTGGGAAAAAAGAACATCTCCAAAGAATATGCTCTAGTAAAATCTAGGTTGGTACCCCCAAATCCTCGCTTCTACAAACATTTTAGAACTACTCCCGTTTTCTAACATTTAAGATGACCTGAAGGATGAAGAATCAGCCAAGGGAAGCTGATGGGTACAGGCTATAGAAACAGAAAATGCAAAGGTCTTTGTAGGAAAGAACTTCATCAAAAAAGTAACAGAAGGCCATTATGGCTGGTGAGAAGAATGGCATATGCTATAAAGTTGGAAAGCTAGGCCAGTCTGATCAACATGATAAGGAGTTCTAACTGTATAGGTACAAAAAAAAAAAAAAAAAAAAAAAGCATGAGATTAACATTATCTGAATTACATTTTTAAAAGCTTATACTTGTGTAGAAAACTGAATCTACCACAGTAAGGGTGGAATCAAGATTAGTTAATAAGAAACGATCATGACTTGAACTGGGTTGGTTGCCGTGGAGGTAGAAGAGTGGGCAGATAAATTTTGGAAGTAGAACAGACAGACTTTTTGATAGACTGGAGGTAGGAAGTGATAAAAAGGGAAGAATACAGGATAGTCCCTAGGCATGTAGCTGAAACAACTGTGTAGGTTATAAATAAATTTCTTTGGTTATTTAGAACTATGTATCTCACTTTGTAATAGAGAAAACAAGTGATAATTGGAAAACAGAAGTTGAAAGATGTTTAAGATCTTATATAAATCCTTATTACAAAAGCAATGAAAATATAAACACTAAGGATCACAAAAACTAACTTGCCTATAAACTGCCCATCTACAAATTACCCAATAGGAAATACATGAATTTGAATTTCTGAATAAAGCACAGTAACAAAATACACTTTTATCATTATCTTGCAAATTAGCTAGTCTGTATAAAGGCTCATGTGTCCCACAAAAAAACACTACTTAGATGTTCTTTCCTATCTCTCATTCTAAAACATTTATCCAGTTGTTACATAGAATTTTTGTTACACAGTCTTCTTTCCAAAAGTTTCATATCTCAATCAGATTACCAGAGACATTGTTTTTTAAAAAAATCACTCAGCTTAGTATCAAAAGAACCAAATACTAATAACCTAGAGGAATTTATTACTATTTTACCTTAGCCCTTCCACAAATATTTTCAAATAAAGGAGAAACAAGCGGGTAACAAGTCCTATTATCCCTAAAATTTGAACTAAGCAAAAAGGCTTTCAAAAGCCTGCTAAGTAAATACAGACTCCTAGAGAGTATCCAAATTTCTCTAGTCTTCAAATAACCTTCTCTTATTTGGCACCAAATCCCTAAAATTAGATGCAAGTATCTACTGGATATTCCTAGCTTTAAGGTAGGCAAACTTAGTTCACCTCAAAAAAAAACTGTATTGGTCCAGAAAGTCTAGTTTTAAAAGTCTTATTTTATACAAAAAGATAAATTATCTGTGGGATTCTACAAATGTCCATATATTCACCCACTTAATGCCTTACAATCTGATATAATACATTTATCCATACAATGCCTCAAAACTTTAAGAATCTAATTTCACTGAAATGCAGCCCCCTACGCCAGGCATGGTGGCTCACACCTGTAATCCCAGCACTTTAGGAGGCCAAGACAGGCAGGTCATTTGAGCCCAGGAGTTCGAGACCAGCCTGGACAACATGGTAAAACCGTCTCCACGAAAACTACAAAATTTAGCTGGGCATGGTGGCTCACACTTAACAGTACCAGCTATGTGGTAGGCTAAGTTGGAGGATCACTTGAGCCCAGGAGGTTGAGGCTACACTGCACTCCAGTCTGGGCGACAGAGTGAGACCCTGTCCCAAAAAAGAAAAAAAAAAAACGGACCCTACTCTCAAAAGAGGCCACAGTAAAGACTGAAAAAAACAAGAGCACTACTTATTAGTGACATAGATAGATGGTTGTTTGAAAACAAATGACTTAAGAATAGATCCTCTATCAAGCTCAAGTTCTCTTTTTATATATGTAGGTATATAAGCCATAAAAAGTAATTTTTAAAAAAGGATAGAAGTATTTGAAAGAGAAATAATTCTTTTAAAAGAAAAGTCTGCTTTTTGGTTCTTCAGCCAAAAATAGACATGACAAAAGAACTAACACAACTACAGAAAACTTTGTATCAAATGTATTTTCAGGAAGACTTCAAGATTTGACACAGGCACAGGGAAAAGGAACAAACTAAAAAGAGTATAAATAAGGTCAGTTACAGACTCACTTCTATTTGAAATGTGTTTTTAAAAAAATTTTTAGTTTTACTTTTTAAAAATATGATTGAGAATTTTTTTTTCTTTACTTCAAGTCTTCTCAATCCTCTTAAAATACTTGTGAGCTGAACTGATACATTAAGGCAAATTTTGATTTTAAATATTCATTTCATTGATGAACTCTGTTTCATTTAAACTGCTAATCCAGGGAGAACGTTTTTTGTAAAAAACATTTTATTGCTACAAAGGGAAACATGGTCACAAAGAGCCTTTAAGCGTATCTTAACGCAAATTACTATTCAATGTCCAATGCAGTAAAAAAATACACAGTCAGAGCACAAAATACTTGCCCAGTTTATATCTTCTAGGGTAAGTATTCAAAAAATTGATGCACACTTGAATATTCACTCCCAAGAGCAGCATTTAAGATAAAATTATTAGAATAGCTATACTAACAATACACATTTGTTATCCTTAACACCAATAAAGTAATAAAAATTAAGCTTAAAAATTATACAAACAATTTATCAGATCTAAGTTTGGTAGCTATAAAAACTAAACTAAAATAGTTTTACCTTCATTTTATTAAACAAATGTTAAACATTTAGAAATTATATAAAACAAATTTTAATATGTGGAATGCATGCAACATGGGTGTTAATTCATATTTTAAGCTATTAAATGTCTTACCCTTTTTTACATTAGAACCGAAATGTAAAGCTCCTTTTAAATCTAATATCTTATATTTAATTTTCTTCAGGTTGCTCAACAGGGAAATCAGCCGGTTCTTCCTTTGCTGTTTCTTCCTCTACGTCCTCTACTTCCCCCACTCCCTCTACTTCTCCCACTGCCCCTACTTCCCCTCCTTCCCCCACTCCCTCTATATTTCCCTCGCCCTCTATTCCTCCTTCTCTCACTTCCTCTACTTCTTCCACCTCCTCTACTTCCCCCACTTCCTCTGCTTCTTCTTCCTCCTCTTCATCCTCCTCTTCTTCAATAGGTTCATCAATCTTCTCTTCATCTTCCTCATCTCCTTCTATTTGCTGATCCTGAGAATGGTCTTGAATTTCAAAAGGATTCTCACCCTAAAAACATAGGAAATGGGTTTTAAAATCAGCACATTCATTATTACATGATATGGCAAGTGAAATTTTTACCTGCCATATCATGAGGAGTAAATGCCATTTTGAAACTTTTCATTATAAATTGTAACAAATTCATTAAATATTTGCTGAGTGTCCATTTCATACCAATGTGAGCATATAATTTACTGAAGCCATTACTTTATACTCCATAACTGGAATCTTCTAGGGTAAGTATTCAAAAAATTGATGCACACTTGAATATTCACTCCCAAGAGCAGCATATTTTCCCCTTAACTGTATTTCTAAAATCATATATATATATATATATATAACAAAGGCAAGTGTTGTTTTTGGTAGAAACAGATGACACAAAGATTTACATTTTACTTAATTATATGAGTATTTAATGTTACAGAATCTCTTTAAAACTCAAATGAAAATCAGGTACCTTGCCTAATCTATTAGATACCATGCCTTACTTCTACTTTTAAAAAGTAGACAAACCTCTCAGTAAACATTCACAGGTACAACTTTATTTTAATATTTGAATTATATATCTGGATCAAATCTCATACAAATTTGACCATATCAGAAGGCTATATTAATGTAGTAAGAAATGAAGTAACAGTGAAGGTTATTAAGCAGGAAAACATTAAGACTGGCACTACCCTTTAAGATGAATGCCACAGGAATGTGAAGGATGAAGTAGAGAACCAAAAGAAGGAATACTAGTGAGGAAGCTACTCTAATACCCCAGACCAGAAATGTAAAAGATGTGGTGACATTATTCACAGAACAGGTAAGTTACAATCACTATTCTAATGGAAAGGAAAAGGGGAGGAAGTGTGTATATGTTATTAATATATGTAATTAAAACTTCAGATATCTAGATGTCTAATAGGCAGCTATAAATCTGCAACTCAAAAAAGAGAGGAGAGTTCAAAGTAAGATATTTACATTAATGAATTGCCTGCTTGCATAGACTGCATGGTGAAGCCAGAGTCTTAAATGGCAAGGCCCTGGGATGGGACTGGTGGATTAAGTAGAAAAAAGGGCTGGAATAAAAACCCTATGAAGATGCCTACTCTATACATGGAGGCAGCAGAAGTTAGAAGTGAAGGAACAAGGCCGGGCGTGGTGGCTCACACCTGTAAGGCTGAGGCGGGCGGATCACGAGGTCAGGAGATCGAGACCGTCCTGGCTAACACAGTGAAACCCTGTCTCCACTAAACATACAAAAAATTAGTAGCGGGCACCTGTAGTCCCAGCTACTCGGGAGACTGAGACAGGAGAACGGGGTGAACCCAGGGGGCAAAGCTTGCAGTGAGCCAAGATCGTGCCACTTCACTCCAGCCTGGGCGACACAGCAAGACTCCATCTCAAAAAAAAAAGAAAAAAAAGAAGTGAAAGAACACTTGGTGCAGGAGAAAACCCAGGACAGTAAAAGACTACCTGATAAAAGAGTTTCAAGAATAAGTGATAGATCAACAGTGTCAAATGATATGTATAAAAAAGCAGAAAGCAATTGAAAAAGGTCACTAGAGTTGATCATCATTACAGAATGGAGGTTCTTGAGGATTTATTGTACTATCCCCTTATTTTCATACATTTAAAATAGTATGTTATAATTTTTTAAAGGTCACTAGATTTGATAATGACATCATTAGTAATCTTAGGCAGAGCAGTTTCAAAAGTATGATGTGACAGTTAAGACAGCAGCAGTTGGCCGGGCGCGGTGGCTCAAGCCTGTAATCCCAGCACTTTGGGAGGCCGAGGCGGGCGGATCACGAGGTCAGGAGATTGAGACCATCCTGGCTAACACGGTGAAATCCCGTCTCTACTAAAAATACAAAAAGAAATTAGCCGGGCGTGGTGGCGGGCGCCTGTAGTCCCAGCTACTCCGGAGGCTGAGGCAGGAGAATGGCGGGAACCCGGGAGGCGGAGCTTGCAGTGAGCCGAGATCGCGCCACTGCACTCCAGTCTGGGCGACAGAGCGAGACTCCGTCTCAAAAAAAAAAAAAAAAAAAAAAAAAAAGACAGCAGCAGTTGTCCAAGAATGTATCTTTAAAATTTCCTGTGAAGCTGTCAAAAACCACAGGCCCTGGTTCCAACACCCTGAGATTTTCATTGAGTCTGTACTGGAGCTCCTGCTGAAAACACCAATTCCTGGATCAATCTCAGACCGCCTAAATCAAAATTTCCAGGAGAAGCTTGGTAACTTGCACATTTAAGAAGCATTTCAGGGCAAAAATGAGCTTGGCATGGTAGTACACGCCCGCAGACCCAGCTACTCAGGAGGCTGAGGCAGGTGAATCGTTTGAACCTGGGAGGTGGAGTTTGCAGTGAGCCAAGATCGCACCACTGTACTCCAGCCTGGGCAACAGAGTGAGGCTCTGTCTCAAAGTAAGAGAAGCATTTTAGGAGGTATTTATCAGTGAGGTTTGGGAAACCCTAATTCAGAAAGCCTAAAAAAAGGGCTTAGGCAGCTTTTCATTTATCTTAGCCTCACGGGTAACTGAACACATTCCTCTGGTTGAGAACTACTAGTTTAAAGAGTGACTAATAGAGAGGAAGCAAAGAGCACGTGCAAAGTAAACTACCATTTCAAGTATTCTGGGAAGAGAAAAGATGATAAAATAGGGTGGGCCAAAGTCTAGGAAAAGTTAAGTCATTTTTAGTTTAGGGAACTCATAAGCATGTCTATTTGAGGAAGATCAGAAAAAAAAAAAAAAAAAACAGGAAAAAAATCAGATGCAAGTAAGGGAAGAAATAGTGATGAAATTAGGACACATATGAAAGGCAATGATTTTTCCTCACAGATAATAAAGGCGAAGGAAAGATATATCTAAGACAGAAATGCGAACACTTACTGAATTTACATCTAATGGTCTCAATCTCCCTAATGTAGGAGAGTAAGAATATGGGAAGTAGCTGAAGGTGGTGGCATGTGCCTGTAATCCCAGCTACTAAAGAGGCTGAGGTGGGAGAATGGCTTTAAACCCAGGAGTTCAAGGCTGCAGTGAGCTATTATCACACCATGCATTCTGGCCTGGGCAACACAAAGAGATTGTGTTAAAATATAAACCCATATATAAGAAAAAGAATATGGAAAACAAAGAGAGCAAGTATGAAATCTGAGATGTGAAGTTATTAAAGGTTGGAAAAGTCACTATAGGAAACACATTACACTGGTAGTTAATAAGTAAAATTATTGTGAATTGCGTAAAAATCTGGGAAACACAGGACTGGCACGCGCGATTCCACATTTTTTAGAAAGACAAACATTAAAGCTAACCATAGAGCTAGAAGGAATAAGGAATTTTAGAACAGCACCATTCCCTACTGAAAGGGTGATTATCAATGCCCACAGCAAGGACTGAAGGCAGAACAAGATGATACAGTTGGACAATTAGGAGAAATTGATGAACTGATCATCTCGATGGGGACAAACTTGTTTTGTTTTATTTTGTTTTTTTCTGTCTTCTCTGCTGTGTCTCTAAGGGACAAAGATTTACAAGGGCATTTTGTCAGACAGAGAGTACTTGACAGTGGAGGAGTTTTAAGCCATGACCAGAGCTGACCATGAGCAGAAGATGTTCTGGGGAACGACAACAGGGAACAGAGCAGACAGGCATGCCGAATAAAGGGCCATCAGTGAGTAATGTGACCCCCGTGCTTCCTGAATTTTCACATGCATATAAATCAACAGGAATCTCATTAAAATGAAGATTCTTCTTCAGTAGTCCCGGGTATGACCTGAAATTCTGCATTTCTAATGAGCTCCCAAGTGATACCAATACTGCTGATCCACAGATCACATTCTGAGTAACAAAGTTCTAGAGGAGTTCTCAGTTCAGGTGCGTTCTCTATAATACGTGCATGAGCAGGATACTCCCACCAGTGACATCTCCCATTCCATGAAGTGACTCAATTGTGTAACTTGAAAACACTATATAGAAATTCTATGTGTAACCTGAAAACACTATATAGAAATTCTAATTTTGCATTCTTCCCTTATTAAAAATTATCTTCACATATCAATAGAAACCATTGACTTCTCAGAAGTTTGTGACAATGCAAAAATAAAAATCTAATCTGTCCTTCTTTAGCTATGATGCTTCTTTTTGATGCCATACCTCCCATAAAATTGGATTTCAATTGAGGGCTGCATTCATTTTTTTAAAGCAGTGTCAAGAATGTAGTAAACGGTGACAAATATTAACAAATATTAAATTAACAAATTAGAAAATAGGTCCCTAAGGAACAAGCTGAAAGAACTGATATTATTTCGCTTGGAAAGAACTGGTAGAGGGACAATTTAATGGTCATTAAATATGTATCAGGTTTTCTTCAGAGTAGCTGTTAACAGTCACAATAGACAAAATAAACAAAACTTCTTTAATCTATACTTACTAATGCAAATAACACACTTGTACATCTTCAACACAACTGCTCTCTTCAGTGTAGAATAATGATTTTAAGGTAGGTATTATTTTGTAAAGACTGAAAAATAACTTCTGTCAGACCAGTCTGGGTATTATAAGTAAAAACAGAACAAAACTAAAAGACTAACCTCTAAAATTGATTTCTATTAATCTCCTGAATCATAGTAAGCTCTTATTTGTATAGTGTTTATAATAAATTTTATGTAAAGATGGATTCAAGCCATAACATATGGCAAAAACTCTGAGGAGTAAAGAGTTCACATCTGAGTTTCCTAACATTAGAAGCAAACCTCTCTTCTCCTGCCCTCCAAATTCCATGAGATTCCTTCTTCTGGAGCAACATATCTGACCTTCCTGCTACCCTCCAACTTTTATCCAAAGAAAAGGAATGACATATGCAATTAGTATGCTTGGAAGAAAAAACTAGGTGTACACAATACAATCCCTTCTGGGTCCCCTCTTTTGGGTCTTCCTAGTGACAGAAAAGGTACATCCTAGTCTGTTCTACGCCATGTGGTAAACTAGGAGAAGCCTGTTGCTCTCCATCTGGGCTGGTAACAGAAGCTGGGAGGATCTAAGTCTACCTAATTCAGAAGTGAAATATTAAAAGTTCACAGCAACTACATAACTAAGATATATTCTCCAAGTCAATTTTTTCTTAAATCAAGAATAAAGCTGACATTTTGATTTTCTATCTAATTCTTGTGTATTTCTCAATTGATTCAGAGCTACAAAGATGATCAGAGGAATCACTGCTCCCATCTTGACCAACCCAACAATAAGGAAAAAAGATGTTTTACCTATATACAAGATACTGAGTAAAATTCTTCTTAATATGTTATACTATATTCAAGTATCACAAAAGGTTACTATGTCACCAGTTAATTACTGCAATACCACAATATTATCGAAAAGGTTTTTGCCCTAATATCTTACCTTAACAAAACGTTCATATCGCGCCTTCACTATTGGATTATTTAAAATGCTTGTAGCAGTCAAGACACTCTCTCTTTTTATTTGTTCCTTATAAGCCTATAAAAAACAGAACACACTGAGGGTTCTTGAAAATCATGCTATGAAAAATATTTCCATAATTAAAACAGCATTTAATGCTCAAACCCTTAGATTTGAATGACTTATCTTCTTACAAACTATAGAGCAACAGTACCTACTATAACCACAATCTAAATCTATGAATTAAAACACTGAAGATTCAAGCCAATCAGCTTCAACAGAAAACACTCAGTCCCACAAATCTACAAGTCTAGATTCTACTAGATAGCTGCCTTCTCTTCTTTCCACTCCCCATCTGCCTCCCCAGGCCCCAACTATTAATTTTCATGCTATCAAAAAATGAAGAATAATTTTTCATACTACAAGAGTATCTAGTCTTCCTTTAGGCTGTAGTTATTTCAAGACTATTATACAAAGGAAGAAAGGTAACAATATAGAATGTCTAATTGCCAAAATGGTGTCAAGGGAATATCAAGAGAAGAAAAAGACGTAGATTAAGAAAAGATTGTATGTGTTCAAAAATGCTTGAAGAAATCTGAATTAAATGAGGTTCACTTTAATACAAAATACAAGTTTAACACTGAGTATGTTCTACTTAAAACTTAAGGCTTTAATATTTGAATCTTTAAATATGCTTTTCAAACAAACCGATTTTCCACAATATAAACATTTGTATTGCCTGAAGTAAATCTGACTAAATAAAACCAGCCACGCCAATAGAGAAGCAGAAACATGCTAACCAAAAAGACAGTAAATTTTTCAGGGATATTCTACTAAAAAATGTAACAATGATGCTAGCTGGTAATGCTGTTTTTAAATGTATTTTTCCCAACCATCAGAAAAATTTATCAGTAATAATCAAATCTTTACTTTTTTATTCTAAAACACACACACACACACACACACACACTCTCTCACAAAACTGTTTCGTACTGACTTTTTAAAAAGTTAAAAGTTCAATAAAAGCTACAATTTCCTGAATGCTTACCATTACCAGACACTATTTTAATTGCCTTATACATTTTAGTTAATCTAATTCTTTAAAAAAATGAGGTAAGAGTAGAATGATCATCTACTCTCATTTTACAGATAAGGAAACTTAGACAAAGAAAGGCTAACTTGCTTGCTTAACACATGTTATAGATTGAACAACTCCAGGAATCTTACTCTAGAGCTCACTCTTAACCACTATATACTGCCTCTCTCAATATAATCACAGTTATTTCCATATGAGATTGATAAATTGATAAAATTGCAGATAGGTGTGAAGCTATGGCCAAAGAACAATAAAACATTGATGGATAATCCAGCAACTTTATTAAGACAGATCAAAATTTTACCTGCTTCCCTTTGATATGATCAGGAGACTTTAAGTGCTGCTGAACTGAACTATGTAAGGCAGGGATATACACACTGCAAGCGCTGCAATGAACTGTCTCTACTTTCATCATGTGATCATCTGCAGTAACACCTACAAAAGACATCCAATTATGAAAGAAATGACTCATGTATTATTTCTGACCAATGAAGTTTTTACTACTTAGTTTCCATACCCCTTCTTCCAAAATAAAGATCAGAGTGAACAGGTTTATGTTGAGTATTTCTACCACATCTCATAAATCTACGTATGTAGATTTAATATATCGCTAACTAATTAAAATTATTAAGGTATAATTACATTATAGTTCCTAATCAGGTTAAACAACCATGCTCTGAGGCCGGTACATTCACCCTCCCAAAACTATAATATAAAGGAAAACAAATGTTGATTTTCTAGTAAAATAAGAATTTCCATGATTATGAATGTGGATGAGTAAGAAAAGGGGAAATGATGTCAAAACTGGATTCATAAGGAACAAAGATATTCTGGATCTTGCAAATGGTGACTAGGGTTTATTACAGATGAAGGTATAAACATATGCAAGGGAAGGGTGAAAGAAAATGGTACTTTCTGCAAGTTAGTACGACTGGAACAGAGAAGAAGAGACTAAAGATGAAAATAGAAAAAAAGGGCCTAAATAATAAAGAGCTTTGTTTTTTGTTTTTTTTTTGAGACGGAGTCTCGCTCTGCCGCCCAGGCTGAAGTGCAGTGGCCGGATCTCAGCTCACTGCAAGCTCCGCCTCCCGGGTTCTCGCCATTCTCCTGCCTCCCGGCCATAATTTATATGCCATGCCTAGGAATTTGAACTTGATCCTGGAGAGGATGAGAGGCCACTGAAAGTTCCTGAAACAATGAAATCATGTGGTAAAATCATAGATAAGAAAAACTGGGGCCGGGCGCGGTGGCTCACGCCTGTAATCCCAGCACTTTGGGAGGCCGAGGCGGGCGGATCACAAGGTCAGGAGATCGAGACCACGGTGAAACCCCGTCTCTACTAAAAATACAAAAAATGAGCCGGGCGCAGTGGCGGGCGCCTGTAGTCCCAGCTACTCGGGAGGCTGGGGCAGGAGAATGGCGTGAACCCAGGAGGCGGAGCTTGCAGTGAGCCAGGATCGCGCCACTGCACTCCAGCTTGGGCGACAGAGCAAGACTCCGTCTCAAAAAAAAAAAAAAAAAAAAAAAACTGGAAGTAAGGAAACTACTTCAGAAATACTACAATTGTCAAGACAACAGACAAGGATTTGAACAAATACAGTATTTAAAGGAGACGTAAAGAAACAGATTTGATAAATATTTAAAAGATAGAATTGACGTTCTCAATTGATCAGTACTTGAGATACAGTAAGGAAAAAGTACCTCGTATAACTCTCTACTTCCGGCTTTGGTAGATGGTGCAGGCCCTTTTCAAGATAAATGAAGGAAAAAACTGTGAGGTTTTGTTTTGCTTTCTATGTAAGGTAGGATATGCTCAAAGAGATGATAAATTTTTTGGATATGTTGATTTTGTGTGACTACTGTAGAGAGATGTCAGTAGGCAGATGTGTAAGACTGAGTTCAGAAGAAAGATCTGTGCTAGAAATATAGATGTATAAGTAACGAACATCTAGATACTAACTTAAGCTCTGTAAGTAAGTGAATTTATTAGGAAGGAATATAAAAGGAGATGGTAATGGAGCTAATGACAAGGTACTGAGAAACATCAAATTCTAAAAGACTGCCAGAGAAAGCACAAAGACTAAAAAATGACAAAAGGATAACGAAAACATTAGGCCAGTGAAGTGCCACAGAAACAAAGCAAGAAAAATGATTCATGAATAATGTAGTTAGTAAAAAACGTTATGGAAGATAATGATTCAAAAGAACCTAGAGGAGTTGGTGTTGATAACTTCTGTTACAGCAGTTTCAGTAGACTAAGAGTAGTCGAAAGTTGTTTAATGTGTTTAATGTAATACATGGGAGACGAAGAAGCAGAGACTAGTGTGGATTATGCTTAAAGAAGCATGGTTATTTGGTTATTTAAAATGAAAAAGAAGATAGGTTACTTAGGAGAACTAGTGTCTATTTTTCTTTCCTTTTTTTATTCCTTTTGTTGGCTGTTTTTTGTTTGGTTAGTTTTCGTTTTTGTTTTGTTTTGTTTTTTTAAGTAAAAGCATATTTACAGACTCCAGAGATGGAATCAAAAGAGAAGGAAAGACTAAAAAACAGAAGAGTTCATAACTTGAATTTTGGGAGAAGGAATAACAGAAACAGAGAACAGAGAGAAGTATCTTTCATCCAGAGGAAAAGGTAACTTTTCCTCTCAAACTGAAGTGAAGAAAGTAATGGCAGGTAATGATAAATTTGTAAGCATGAGAACAGGAAGACAAAGAAGTTCATTTCTGGTAACTCACTCAGAGCTACTGTATATATGACTGTACTATATCACTCTAGTGGCTATCATTTACATTTAAACAGGTAAAAATACATGTAGAATTTTAAAATAATTTGTTTTAAATACTTACCTTCCATAACATCTTTTTCAATTATTTTAACTACTTCTGTTTGATTATTTGTCTGTTGCTTACGAATAGATGTTTTCTTGAATTTATTCACCATACACTCCTAGAAAACAAAACAGAAAGAATCCAAATAGTTTTCAATGAGTACTCAATATAATGCTTAGCACCATGTTCATCCTATGGAAGATACAATATCTGCTATATAAGAATTAATATCTTTTCTCAAGGAGTTTACAATTTAGTTGAAAAGATAATCATAAAATATTAGGAACCTACAAAAAGTATTCACTTTTCAAAGTATATTTTAAGCATATAGAGAAAGGGATCAAAGGGAGCTAGAATATTTAAGAGGTCTTCCAGAGTAGGTGGGTATTTAAGTTATAAAGGACACACAGAAACTCATTAAGGAAATAAATTACAGAAGAAAATAAAGGGTCACAGTTAGTTCTATGAGGATTACGGTGGTATGAATGTTCACTTTTTTTTTTTTTTTAGATGGAGTGTCACTCTGTCGCCCAGGCTGGAGTGCAGTGGCACGATCTCTGCTCACTGCAACCTCTGCCTCCCGGGTTTAAGGGACTTTCCTGCCTCAGCCTCCTGAGTAGCTGGGATTATAGGCACGTGCCACCACGTCTGGCTAATTTTTGTATTTTTAGTAAAGACGGGGTTTCACCATGTTTTTCAGGCTGGTCTCAAACCCCTGACCTCGTGATCCACCCGCCTCAGCCTCCCAAAGTGCTGGGATTACAGGTGTGAGCCACTACGCCCAGCCTGATCACTGTATTTTTTTGTTGTTGTTTTTAGCCAGTGTTTTTATTTTATTTTATTTTATTTTATTTTTATTTTACTTTTAGTTGCAGGATGAATGTGCAAAATGTGCAGGTTTGTTACATAAGTATACATGTGCCATGGCGGTTTGTTAACCCTATTGACTAGTCCTATAAATTCCCTCTCCTTTCCTCCAACCCCACAACAGGCCCGGGGTGTGTTGTTCCACTGCCTGTGTCCATGTGTTCTCATTGTTTGACTCCCACTTACGAGTGAGAAGATGCGGTGTTTGGTTTTATGTTCGTATGTTAGTTTGCTGAGGATGATGGCTTCCAGCTTCATCCATGTCCCTGCAAAGAACATAATCTCATTCCTTTTTGTGACTGCATAATATTCCCTGGTGTATATGTAACACATTTTCTTTATCCAGTTTATCAGTGATGGACATTTGGGTTGATTCCATTAGTTTGCTATTGTAAATAGTGCTCTAATAGACATATGTGTGCATATGTCTTTATAGTAGAATGATTTATATTCCTTTGGGTATATACTCAGTAATGAGATTGCTCTGTCAAATGGTATTTCTGATTCTAGATCCTTGAGGAATCTCCATGCTGTCTTCCACAATCATTTAACTAATTTACATTCCCACCAACAGTGTGAAAGTGTTACTGTTTCTCCACGGCCTCTCCAGCACCTATTGTTTCTTGACTTTTTTTTTTTTAATTATACTTTAAGTCCTAGGGTACATGTGCACAACGTGCAGGTGTGTTACACATGTATACTTGATGATCACTGTATTTTTAACTTTCTAATAATTCCATCTCTTCTGTCCAAATTAATTTTATGTACAATTAGCAGTCTAGCTCAAGCCCCTTCTTTAAGCATTCCTTAACATTCCCAACCGTCTTTCCCTTTGCCAAACCCCTACGGTACTTCTGAATTCCTGGCATTGGCACTGAACATTTAACTGCTCTGAGCATAATCTTTCATGATAAAAATGAGTTGTTATAGGACTCAACTGAAATAATGAATGAATGTAACCAGCACAACTCCAGTTAACGGATGATAGCTGACTCTACATCAATAAAGTTGTTAAAGGACACCTCCCCCAGAAACAACTGTGAAAAATGTAATCATTTCTGAAATAACAAATACAAATTCTATTATAGAGGAATTCACAAGTAATTCTGGGTTAATTTTAAAGCAACTCTTTCTTTAAATAGTAAATTAAAATTTTAGAAACATAAATGCAAGAGATGGGGAAAGTGAAAAATGAAATCTTAAGAAATTCATATCAATAAAATGCTTCTCACTTCAAAAACAGCTACTTACATGCAAAAACTCCATAACTACTTTATCAAATTTAGTTTGTTTCTGTATATGATCTAATGTTTCCTGATGTGAAGAACTTTCCAGATGCAGTTCAATATCTTTTTCTTCAAACGTTCGAAATTTACAAAATGAACACGTAAATGCCATTCTGTAAGAGAAAAAAAAGTTTTCCTTTAAATATTACTTTATTCACTTATAAAGAGTTCATAAGAATATACCATTAAAACTAATTTTACCAACATAAATGATTTCCTTTCTTCCATTTTATGACTGAATTAAACTTAGCTTAAATCTAAAAAAACTATTTCTTTAAGTACTTATTTGGACCGCACCCATACACCACTTTGCATTTCTGGCCCACTTTGGAGCTTCCGAGTAGGAAAAATGGAACCAGTGGATCTATAAGTTATCCACTTCAAGCCTGGACCAATTAAAAAGCCAAAGCAAACCTCAAGAAGTATCGAGTTCCAAAGTTCTGCAACTTATTTTACATGTTGTTCCATCCTCAAGCTTCTAAACCAATGGTAGTATCATATCAACAAAGCAAAGTGGCACACCACCAGACAATCATAACTCACTCCTATGGAATTCTTGGGTGATAAAAGTCTTGCCTTCTAAAGACTACTTCACTTCAGGATAATTAATAGGCCTGGACTGGACAAATGCATGCATCTGTAAGCTCAAGAGCCACTCCATAATGAACAGTCCCACCTAATTGTTTCTTTTTTTGTTTGTTTGTTTGTTTGAGATGGAGCCTCGCTCTGTTGCCCAGACTGGAGTGCAGTGGTGCAATCTAAGCTCACTGCAACCTCCACTTCCTGGGTTCAAGCGGTTCTCCCACATCAGCCTCCCAAGTACCTGGGACTACAGGCATGCACCACCATACCTGGCTGTTTTAGTAGAGATGGGGTTTTTGCCACCTTGGCCAGGCTGGTCTTGAACTCCTGACCTCAGGTGATCCGCCTGCCTCGGCCTCCCAAAGTGCTGGGATTACAGGTGTGAGCCACTGTGCCCAGCATAACTGTTTCTATCTTATGTTATTTTCTTTTCCTTGAATTATGCTAGCAGTCACGTAACTGGTTTCTGTCTCCAGTCTCCATTTTCCAATTAATTCTTTGCAATGCTACTAGATTTATTTTCCTGGTTGAGAGTATGAGCTCTGGAGCCAACTGCCGAGTTCATATCCTAATTCCATTTTGTGATCTTGGGCAAGTTACTTGACTTCTCTAGGCCTTGGCTTTCTTACATTGAGATGAGAACGCTCACAGAGGTGTCTGAGGATTTTTAAAAATTAATGCATACAAAGCCCTTAGAACATTTCCTAACACACAATTACTCAATTAATTATTGTTACTTCCGATAGCAGGTAAGAGCACATTACTGCTCAAAGGGCTTCATTAGCTCTGTAAGCTCAAAAAACAAAGACAAAAATGTTTTTGCTGCCATCCAGGAAATTTCCTAATCTCTCCTTTTTGGCTTACTCACCAATACCTTTAATAATATCTGGCACAGCATGTCTCCATTAAATGTTTAAATTAGATTATACCTTTCATCCCATTAGAGTCACTTCAATCTACACTGCTTTCAATTTTCTAAATAACAATAACACATTCCTATTTATTTGCTTTGATGGCAAGCCATGGCCTCTACCTGGGCTGCCTCTCACAACTCCTCCTGTAACCCTACCATTCCCAGATCAATTCAAATACCACGTCCATCATGGTCACCTCCCCTGATTTCCCTGCACCCTTATTTACTTATTTTTCGAGACAGAGTCTTGCTCTGTTGCCCAGGCCATAGAGTGCAGTGGTGCGAACTCAACTCACTGCAACCTCCACCTCCCAAGCTCAAGCTATCCTCCCACCTCAGCCTCCCAAGTGGCTGGGACCACAGCCACATGCCACCACACCTGGCTAATTTTTGTATTTTTTGTAGAAATAAGGTTTCACCATGTTGCCCAAGCTGGTCTTGAACTCCTAGGCTCAAGCTATCCACCCACCTTGGCCTCCCAAAGTGCTGGAATTACAGGCATGAGCTAGCACGCTTGGCCTCCTACACTCTTATTTAGAAGTTATTTCTCATGAGACTACATTGTACTTCTCTTCTGGTATCCTTCGTCATACACTATTATTTATGTACATCTCTCACACATCCATCTCTTTCTCCCTAGGTTCCCTTAAGGGTAGGTATAAACCTTTCCATGCTCTTTATTATGTTGAAAGCATTCAAATATCCAAGGGAACCTATCACAAGAATAGTGATTTACTCAATCTCGAATCCTCATAACTCAAAGTAAAACTGCTCTGATAAGTGAAAATAATCTAGACTACTTTAAAGAAATTATATCCTACAATGATAATTTATGAGTTGACATTCTTTTGGTTATATCATCAGATTTATATTTAGAGTTACAGAGAACACAGCTAAATGAAAGTTCAGTTCTTTCATTTTCTCCAAATCACAATTTTATATATTATATTAACATTAACATAATCCAGATTATGTTAACATGAACGTAATTCAGAGCCGAAATTTTTAATGAGAAAAATATTCATAGGGCAATTAAATTTAAAAAATTGCATCTTATAATGTAAAATGATTTTTACACTCCAAGAGGCTGATAATTTAAATTCATTTCTACACCAAAATATAACTATGACTGTTGCTTCTACCAAAAGAAGGAATCACAAGAGATAATGAGTGGGACAGAGAACTCACAAGGACTAAAAATAGCAGTAGTTCTTAAAACTAGAACCACTCTTCTTTTTATGGATTGTTTTGTTTTGTTTAGAGATGAGGTCTTGCCATGTTGCCTAGGCTGGCCTCAAACTTCAGGGCTCAAGGCTTTAAGAAAAATTAAGACATTTTTTTAAAAACTGCTAAATTGCTTTCTAGTAGTTATAATATTATAATGTCACCAAGAAACTGTAAGTGTCCTTTGATCATTCCTTAATCAGCAAATCAAATTTCTCCTTAGTAATAAAATGGCATACTGTTATTTAAATTTTTAGTTTAAATTACTGTTAAAACAATTTCCTTAAAATTATTACTAGCTGCTGTTTCCTTATCATATTAAATATTAAACATTTTAGTTTTCTTACTTTTTAAAATAATTTGGGTAATGTTTCAATCTAATTTGGACATTAATCATTTCTCATGTTTATATTTTCCGAGTCTGTTTGCTTTCCTTTCAAATTTTAAGTTTTTATTTAGCCAAATCTGCTCATCATTTCCTTTGTAATTTATTCTATAACTTTTAAGCCTGGGAAAAAAATCTCCTTGCAGAACATTTTGTTTTTCTGTAATTTCATTTTCTTTTTAACTACATTCATTCCAGGTGTCATATGAGGAAGCTCTAAACTTATTTTTGTTATTATTTCATTGTTCAATCAATTCCCCTCTTATTTCTAATATCCTCTTTATTAAATATTACATTCTTCCTGACAATCTGCTCACAGGCTAATAATTCTGATATAGTAATTAGTTTTGTGTATTACCATGTATTTTTAACTATTACAGCTTTTTAATGAATGATTATCTATAAAAGTCAGTACCGGCTGGGCACGGTGGCTCAAGCCTGTAATTCCAGCACTTTGGGAGGCCGAGACGGGCGGATCACGAGGTCAGGAGATCGAGACCATCCTGACTAACACGGTGAAACCCCATCTCTACTAAAAAATACAAAACACTAGCCAGGCGTGGTGGTGGGCGCCTGTAGTCCCAGCTACTCAGGAGGTTGAGGCAGGAAAATGGCATAAACCCAGGAGGCGGAGCTTGCAGTGAGCTGAGATCCAGCCACTGCACTCCAGCCTGGGCCACAGAGCAAGACTCCGTCTCAAAAAAAAGAAAAAAAAAAGTCAGTACCTACCCATTTACTCTTCTTCAGAACTTCCTTTGGGATCTGGATTGGAAAGAACTTACATATTTGTAATATTTAGTTCCTGCCCATGAAAATCACTGTCTCCATATAGTCAAACCTCAATGACAAGTATGTCTTTTTAAGAATGCTGTTATTTCTGGATATTTTATATTTCTGGATTGCCATTATAAATAGAATGCCTTTTTTCTTATGTTTTCTAAGTAGTGATTACATATAAATATCAAAAATCAAAAGCATTCCTCCATATCTTTGAACAAGCCTTTTCATTTGAATCTTAAGAACTTTTTCACATTACAATTGATGTGTTTGCCTTTTCTAGGTAATCATTTTTTAATGAGCCTAATTTTCTGATCTAAGCACAAACCTGTATCCATCTCCGTATTTCTCACTGTTTTTTTCTCTTCTGCGCCTTTGTTTCTCTCTCCGAGCCTCAATTCGTCGCTTTTCTTCCTCTTCATTTTTAGGATCAGTTTTTGCTAGGATATCACACAAAAAAGTAAAAGCTAAAATTCATTTTTCCATTCTCTCTTTCCAATCATCAGTTCATAAAGTATATACTTATGAGGTTTACTTAGTGATTGTAATCTAAAATTGAACTCACTGAAAAAATCGGAGTTTGAGATTATCCAGTATTTCTTAAACTTCACTAAATTAACTTCATTCATTTGAATACCATCATCACAAATTCCATCATATCTGCTTGTCATCTATGTGATTATTTGCTACATATTTTTCTTTAAATCTGCTCATTTGTCCTATCCTTATTCTAAGCAATAATATCCTTATCACCTAAAATTATCTTGGGCACCATATACTTTGGGAAACACTAAAGCAACCTGCCCCAGCATGAAAATGGAAGTCCAATAAACACTGCAGAGACCTGGATGCAAGAACTCATATTCATATTGTAGGAGCTCTCGGAAAGTTTCTTAAAATTTATAATCTCCAAAATAAAAGCACATTTGTTCTCTTTTTTAAAAAAATTGTCTATTGTAGGCCGGGCGCAGTGGCTCAAGCCTGTAATCTCAGCACTTTGGGAGGCCGAGACGGGTGGATCACGAGGTCAGGAGATCGAGACCATCCTGGCTAACACGGTGAAACCCCATCTCTACTAAAAAATACAAAAAACTAGCACAGTGAGGTGGCGGGCGCCTGTAGTCCCAGCTACTCGGGAGGCTGAGGCAGGAGAATGGCGTAAACCTGGGAGGCGGAGCTTGCAGTGAGCTGGGATCTGGCCACTGCACTCCAACCTGGGGGACAGAGCGAGACTCCGTCTCAAAAAAAAATTCTCTATTGTGATAAAATACAGAAAACATAAGATTTACTAGTTTAACCATTTTAAAATGTGCAATTCAATGGCATTAAGTACATTCACAAAGTTATGCAACCATCTCCACTATCTAGTTACAGAACTTTTCATCAACCCATAAAGCAGTCACTCCCCATTTCAACCCTACCCTAAGGCCCTGGTAACTACTAATCTGCTTTCTGATCTACGGATTTGCCTACTCTAGGTACTTCATATACCTAGAATCATCCTGTCTGTTGCCTTTTTGGTCTGACTTTTATTTAGCATGTTTTCACAGCTCACCCACGTTGTGCCATGTATTAGTAAGTACTTCCTTCTTTTTTATGGTTTAATAATATTCCATTATATGAATATTCCACATTTTTAAAACCATTCATCTGTTGATGTGTATTTCAATAGTTTCTACCTTTTGACTACTATGAATAATGCTACTATAAACATTCATATATAAATTTTTGTTTGGGCCAGGCACAGTGGCTCATGCCTGTAATCTTAGCACTTTGGGAGGCTGAGGCAGATGGATCACTTGAAGCCAGGAGTTCGAGACCAGCCTGGACAACATGGCAAAACCATCTCTACTCAAGATGCAACAATTAACTGGGCGTGGTGGTGCACATCTGTAGTCCTAGTTACTCAGGAGGCTGAGGAATGAGAATTGCTTGAACCCAGGGGCAGAGGTTGCAGCGAGCCAAGACTGCGCCACTGCACTCCAGCCCGGGCAACAGAGTGAGATCCTGTCTCAAAAATAAAAATATATAAATAAATAAATTTTTGTTTGAATACTATTTTAAATTCTTTGGAGTAGAAGAACACCTAGAAGTAGAATTGCTGAATCATATGGACAGTCTATGTTTAATTGTTTCAGGAAGCACCAATCTGCTTCCCACAGTGGCTTCACTGCTTTACATTCCCATCAGTAATGTGTGAAGGTTCCAATTTCCCCATATCCTTGTCAACACTTGTTATTTTCCTTTTATTATTATGACTATCCTAGTGGGTATGGAGTGGTATCTCATTGTGAGCAGGTTCCTTCTTGTAATACATTTAACTTTATACTTAAAAAAAAAAAAAATTAACGATTTGCCCTTAAATTTTTCCTTTTATGCACTGCTTATCCTTTTAGATGGCCTTTGAAAAATCTACTTATTTATATATTACCTCAAATAAGTAATTTAATCTTCCTTTCATATGCTAAAACTATGACATGTTGTACTTCTAGCCAAGTGACAGAATAGGGTTCCTTCCCTACTAATTTTCTATAAAGTCACATAGTCTATACTACAGCATAGCAAGACCTTGTATTGAGGAAAATTCAGCAATCATCTTTTTAAATGCCCATTTTACACCTGACAGAGAAGCCATAATTTAATTAAAGAATCTGAGTTTCATTCTTAGCTATACAACACTATTCTCAAGTTTTGTTATATAAAAAAGAGGGTATGGGGGAGGGATACATATTATCTGCTTTAATGGCAAATCAGTTTCTTTATTAAACTTTTGCAATATTTAACTATACACGCAAAATACATCTTTGAAATAGGTCCCAAGAGAATCAACTGAATTTTCTATTATAGTAACATCTAATAAAATTTCAGATTTGATACATAACAGTCTATCAACTGACACATTGTTAAAGGTATCCCCACAACACATACTCTGCTTAGTATCAGGTTTCCAGAATTTCAGGAATTCCAGAAATTCCAGAATATTGTTTCTTATTAAACAATAAGGCATGATGAGAAAGTAATTTCAGTACAATTTTTAAACTTTTCTCAAATTTTATATTATAGAAAAGATATGTTGAGGAAAGAATCTAACATTGCAATTTCAGTTTTTTCAAATATTACATAATAAAATGTCTATAATGTTATAATCAGGGAAAAAAGTTATTTTAAAATAAAAGGGAAAAATGAATACAAAGCAAATTTCTGTTACAATCATAGGGAGGTTTAAGAACAGGATTTCTAGAGCATTACTTGCTCTGGAATATATCCTGGCATTACCATTTACTGGTTGTTTGACCTAGGCAGCAAATTATTTATCTATCCTATGCCTGTTTCCTCAGCTGTAGAGGGTTTGATACACAACCACACAGGATTCAGGAAAAAGGAATGGACCAGGGTATGTACATTTTTAAAGTATCTTTGGGTATTCATGACCAATTATTAACTGCAATAGGGAATTTACAGATCTAATTTCTACAATCGCAATTGTTAAGTAGTTTTGGTATATAAACATGAAAAAATTACCTAAAAGTATGGAATTAAAAAAAATAAAAAGTATCCTGAATCATAGCAATTATGTTTTCTTACTTACTGGGTGATTTGTTGAGGCTTATCTTCTCCATAGGTTTTGCTAGTTTGGGTTTCTTGATAAAGGTTCCACTGGGCTTATTAAACGGCTGCATCATTTTTCTCTTTATTCCTCTTGCAGCAGCAACTGTCACATTGGTGGATTTGTTTTGATAGTCAACAACAATTCCAGGTCTATGAATGCTTCCAAAATCACCCATATGCTGTAAATTTGTGAAATCAATAAGTATTAGCATATTGTCCAAGAAAAACTATGAATTCATATAAAATTTTCACGTTAACTATCTACTAATTTTCACCTGAAAATTCCCTGGAATGTAACTAAATTTTACATGTCCATTCTGAAAAAACACATTGAAAAACTCTGTAAATTATTACATAAACTCAAATCCATTGAATTAGTATTTTTATTTCCAGTAGAACAAATAATGAATATTTGCTACCTATGTTTTTATTTTTACATTTCAAAATTACTTGAGATTATAGACAACATATGTGCCTGTCCAAATGTTACCACTTGTACAACTCTCTGACAACTCCTCTTCAGAGTTCCTAATGGATGTTTTCCCATGAAAAGACCCTAAAAGAAATCTTTATTTTACTAAAACCTGGCTTAAAACTAAGATACACAAAGAAGACCATATTTGTAGTTTGAAGTAAAAAAGATCCAGAAATCATTTAGTATTCTCCCTGTTGAAAAAGGGAATGAGAAGGCGAGATGGAACATTAGTATGAAATAGGAGAGTTAAAGCATAACCATGCATCAACTTCCAAGACACACTTCAGATAAAGAATTGCATCTGACGTTCCATTCACATTCTTACCTAGAGAAACATTTTCTGACCCCGAAGCCCAAGAAACAAAAGTTTACAGATGAAGAGTCATGCAACCAAACGACTCTTTGTGTCCCTTCCTCTTCTCTTGTCATTATCCAAATCTACACCAAGAGGCCACATGTCCACAGAAATTTATTCTGCTAATCTTACTTTTAGAAGATAAAGATGGAGGAGTAATCTGAAGAGAAGGACCCAAGGGAAATTGTACAAGTGAAGATTTAAAATGTAGGTCCTATTGGCTCATCTACTTCACTAACAGAAGGAAAGAAAGAAAAGTCCATTCAGACTAGAATGGTAAATACAAAGTACAAGAATACTTGCTTTACTATTATGAAAACGAAATTTACTTTTGAAGCCTCATTAAGAAAACATACTTTGCCTAAAATAATATACAGCATGGAAAATATTAAGTGTTTTCCAAATTTCCAAACTAGAATGGATTTTCAATTCAAAACCCAAAGTCTGTCATCCCAACTATTTTCAATTAACCTACGATCATGAAGTATAGTGGGACTGTAATGTATCAGTTGCTTACATTTGTATACTATGCTTAGGAATGCCTAGCTAACCTAGTTGTGTTTCCAGGTAATTTAAAAAGTCATATCAGGAAAATCTTCCTTAATTACACATTAAAGGTGCAATGCATTTTTACATAAGTAAAGAGTAACTGTTAAAAATGCAAAATTTCTACACAAGTGTAACAAGCTACCCTGACACAGCAAAGGTTAATAACCAGTCAAAAACGTGTATATATCCTACTACATTTTTTACTAGAAATACTTTCCTCTGCAAAGAAAATATTAAGAGCAGCTGACTTAAAAGGATTCTTACATTATAACAAAAACACAACACTCTTTAAATGATCAGACTATATAACAAGCCCACAATCTACACACACTTACTAGGTAAAATTTCATGTCAATCAAGTGACCTAAGAACATAAAGCATAATGTTTACACTATGCACCCTAACGTTAAACAATTGTAGACTAGTATATTTACTCATTTAAGCAATAATTTACAAAATATTACTTCCTAAGAAGAAATCATAAACGTATCTGTACAGGTGAAAATTATTTCTCAAGAGTAAAACTAGTAACACGAGGGAAAATTAAACAACCAGCAATTGGACATATTGTAAGAGTGAGTTAGCAAAATTACACTGACCACAAATCATTGTACAATCTATTATACACATCAACTTCTTCACCACATAAACATGGCTAAGCTATCCTGATCTACCATCAACTTTTAGTCTCTTGTGTTTAATGTGAAACATGGAGCTTTGAAGAAATTCTACTTGCTAGAGTTTAGCAACAAAGTATAAACATTTTATCATACATTGCACCTTTAACCTACTCAAAAACTCAAAAAGGGTTCAGTGACCTTTCACAATAATCCACAAACTATTCCACCAGCAAAACTGCTAGTGTTTACAAGGAAAAATGCAACTCCTTTTAACCCCTTTTAGACCAAACCTAACAGCCTCACCTTTTTAATAAAGGGAGATTTGGCACAACTTTATGATCATCTCAAACTGCCACTTATTTTCTGAGGTGCTGGAAAAACTTTTACAGTCAACCTAAAAATTATGTTTATGACTCAGCTTTTGCTTCAAAATACACTGGGATGAACAGTGTTTATTCTAGTTGAAAGCGATGGTCTTGAAAGGGTTTAAAAGAGTGACTAGTGAAAAGAATCTGAAAAGATTCTGTTGTACTTACTCCTCGGCCTCGGCCTCTGCCTGTTGATGGTCCTCCAAAAGCATCATAGTTTCTGCTTCCAAACGTACTTTCAGGATAAGCAGGCGTTCCTCTCCCCCGAGAGCCTACAGGTGCAGGCTTCATATGGGGTGAAGAAAAACTGCTGTAGGAAGAGTAATTCTCTCTTCCTCTGTCCTCCATAAACCCAGGCCTCAATTTTGAACGGGAGTAAGGTGCTTCCCAGCTAGACCCGCCCTGGTTTCTACCTCCGAAAGAGTCAAGGCTATTCCGGTAGGAGCTCTCAAATCGACCACCATAACTACCTCCGAAGCGGCTTTGTTCGGGTTCATTAAAACCATAGCCAGATCTGTACAGATCTCGCCCACCCAGAGAAGACCTGGAGTCGTAAGACTCATAAGGTCCAAACCTGGAAAAGTTGCACAGTGAGGGAAAAAACAAAAGTAAGCTTACTAATGTTAGACAATTCAAAAGACAAATTATCAGATGACATTTATCAACTAAAATTCATTTATACCATACTGGTTTGCACAGTTCTACTTTTGTTCACACTTGATTAGGGCTGGGCAGTTCAACGTGAGACCAGATAGAAAGCTATCTGAGTCAGATTCTAAACATGAATTGAGTTTAGTAAAACTTAGCTTAAAAATCTGCTTCTTAGCAGCTTTTCTATTTTATGAAGAAGAAAGGATTTGTCTGTCATTATTTAAGCCCAGCCCTAGTCTTGGAAAAGGTCATTTGCTAAAGTTCACAAACTATTCAAACGTTTTTGAATCTATCTCTATTATTAAAAATTACAAAACATTTACAACATTTTGGCTTTCAATAAGGACACAAACTGAAGTCTACTTAGATGTAGGTTATTTGTGACACAGAGAGATCCTTTTGCACTCCCAATAATCTATATCACAAACTGCTTCATTGTGTCTGTAGGAGTCAAAATTTGGGGAATTATCTCTGGTTATAAAAATTTGACAATCTGCCAAACTTCAGCCAAGGTCAATTAATCAATCCTCAATCACTTTTTACTTGTAGACTAGAAAATCTAACAAATCTAGAAGGATAAACAGATAAAACATAAAAGTAAAAGATCACCAACATATACCCTCTGCATATGAATTTTCAAGGCAGATGAAAAAGAATACATCTTATAATATATTCAATTATTTGAAAAATTATATCCTTCAGGAAATTATCACATAAAACTATCCTTAAAAAGGGAGCACACAGTCTCCTCGAGGTTTTAAGAGAGTTAACAGAAGAAATAAATCATCTTCCTTCTCACAAACCCAAAGCATGGATTACAAAAGTTGCTTGATATCTTACAACACAATTTTATAAAGACCCACAATTACACATGAGATAAAACAATAACATCTACAGAAATAGCTTATGCACATTACATTCACAATATAAAAGGGCAATAACTGACATATTAAAACATTAAGTGTTACATTACTTCAATTATTTACAGATCACTAAATAGAAGGTAGTATTTACTTCTGAATCCTAGTAACCATATAAAAATTATTCCTATTTCCAACTACATTTTTCAAAACATCTATCACATAAGCAAAATAGTTGCAACTGTTCAGTTTCTTAATTTTTCTTTACTATAAATCATAGTGGCACACTGGAAGCAGAAAGAAGGAAAGTAAGCATCATTCAGTCCATCATTAAGGAATCCGGATCCTTCAATTTATGAAGAAGGATGACTGTTTCACATGTCTACTAACTAGTTTTACTTATATTCAGCAGGAACCTTTGTGCCTCAAAAAGCAGACACCCCTTCTCCTGAAATATGGTCAACCTTAAAGCTTGTAGTTGTTTAAGTAGGTTTAAGCTTTATACAGTAGTAACAGTATAAATACAATCTAGACTAGTAAAAGGTATAGTATTCATGGCTTTAATACAATGCTCCTAGCCTAGAGCACAAGTGCTTTGGTGTAAGTAGTACCTGCCAATAAATAACCTGAACATAATTTTAAAAATATTTATATTATTGCAATATGCTCTTCCTTTAAAATTAGAATTAAAGGAATATGTCTTGAATGTTTCTTAGAAAGCAAATGTTAGACTGTTTCAGTAAAATCCATTCTAGTTAGACTGCTTTGCTAATTTACGTAGCACCCCACATTAGAAAAGATTTGTTTTAATTATTAAGAAAAAGCTTCATAAATAATATTTTCAATAACATTTTTATATCATTTTTCAGGATATTTTGATTGACAAGAAGTTAGAAGTAAAAGAATTTTTAAAAAGTTCACTGCTAAAAACAGAGTATCTTACTCTATTGTATTGACATGATATAGTTATCTGGTGTTTTCCTAAAATAATGTCTGCCAGTAATCCTGATTTAAATTTTATCCCATTAATTAACACCTTTAAACATTTAAGGTGATGATTCAATAGCAAACAGTGAAGTTCAAGTATCATAACATGCCTAAAGAATACTTAATATATCCAGAATCTTATAGTTGTCTAATTATTTGGCCAAATGATTAAGCAATTTACCTGCTACCCCCACCACCACCACTGTGATTGTCCATGCCATATGACTGGTTTAGGTAGGACTCCATGGATCTCTGACCCCCATAGGATCCATGGCCATAGTCACGATCCATCCCTATAAGAGTTTAAAAAGAAAAAAGTTATATGATGCTCACCTTTACTGGCACTCAAAAGAAGAATTTTTAGATAAATATCCTTGAATGTCAGACCTCCGTAAGATCCAGGGCCATAATCACGATCCATTCCTAAAAGAGAGTCAATAAGAAATTGTCAGTAAAATACACCATTTTCTTCAGGGATCTTTGCACAAAACACAAGATATTCCTATCTATCTCCTGAGATAATAATTTACTATTAACATTTAAACTAAATTCACACTAAATGCTGAAGGGAAAAACACAAAGATGAGAAGCTACTAAATCAAATTTGCTTTAAAAAAAAGCCTGATATTTCAAAGAAAAACATATTTTCAACTAAAAGTTCTACATTAGAATTATTTTCTTTTTTGATTTTCTTTTGAGACTGGTTATGAGACTGGCTAATTTTTGTATTTTTGATAGAGATGGGCTTTCACCGTGTTGCCCAGGCTGGTTTTGAGCTCCTGGGCTCAAACAATCCACCCGCCTTGGCCTCCCAAAGTGTTGGGATTACAGGCATGAGTCACTGCACCTGGCCACAGAATTATTTTCAATTTAACCAATATTTATTTGACTAGGGGACTACTATAAGGCCTTGTATTAAGTACTATAGCATATATAATTAATGATACATAATTCCTATTCTTAAGAGAAGTCAGCATTTAATAATGTCAAAGGGGAAATTTTTGTTCTATATGATAGCAGTAGACTATACTTGTTTTATGCATCTAACTCCTCTCTAAATGTCTGAAAACTCAGAAGCAGCCACGTTTCCAATTAGCCTTGTTCACAGTAATTGAAATAGACATTTTTAAAAAGTAAAATCACAGAGCGAGACCAATCTATGGCACTGTGCCTATAAATGATGACTCAACAAACGAATGCAAATTCTAGCAATGTGAACACTAAAAAAAAAAAAAAAAAAAAAAAAAACTAAGACACAATAAGCATATTGTCTATTTTATTACACTGCAATTCTGCCTATATACCAACCTCTGATATGAAAAATAAATACAACAAAAGAGGTAACAAAATCAATTTAGGATGACTATAAAAATCAGAAAGTAAAACAAACATTTAGAATTTGTTTTCTATAAAGTACTTTAAAAATCCCTCATTACTATCCTCCCCAAATGTGATACACAAATAAATACAATGGTACACACAGAGTAAATACCTTAATTTACATTTTTAAAACATTAAATTTTATATAATCATTTAAATATCTCTAGTCCTAACAACAATAATAATGACAACAATAACAACTTTATAAAACTAGTACTCAAAGTCATCCAACTTTAAACCTGGTAGCAACCTAAATGTTCAAAATCAATCCTCTCATTTTATAGACATGGGGAACTGAAGTCCAAAGAGATGAAATGATTTTCCCAAAATTCCATACATATCCTCTTGTCTAGTCTCATGCTATCACTTCTGCATGAAATATTTTCCTCTACTACCCTAAATAGCGGCCTACTGAAACTTTCTAATCTTTTAAAGTCCATTTCAAATACTAATACACTCAAGAAAACTTTTACTGATACTCTCTCAGCTGAGTGTCTTCTTTCTTCTGAATGTTATAGGCACAAAAGCCTATAACTCTCACGTGGTGCTTGTGATACTCTGCCTGCCTTACTCTGCCATTTGTGGCCTCATCTTAAATTTACCAGTCCTGTGGTAAAGTCCAATTTTTATCTTAGAACAGCAGTTGTCAAGGCAGCTGCTGACCACTGGGAGTTGCTGAGAATCTTTCTGGGGATCCACAAGGTCAAAATATTTTCATAAATAACACCTGAACATTATTTGCCTTTTTCACAGAGTTGACACTTGCACAGAAGGTGCAAAAGCACTGGTGAATAAAAATGCTGGTGACCTAGCACAGATCAAGGCAGTGGCAACAGATTGTACTGGTAGTCATTACATTCTTTTTTTTTTTTTTTTTTTTTTTTGAGACGGAGTCTCTCTCTGTCGCCCAGGCTGGAGTGTAGTGGCCGGATCTCAGCTCACTGCAAGCTCCACCTCCCGGGTTTACGCCATTCTCCTGCCTCAGCCTCCCGAGTAGCTGGGACTACAGGCGCCCGCCACCTCGCCCGGCTAGTTTTTTGTATTTTTTAGTAGAGACGGGGTTTCACCGTGTTAGCCAGGATGGTCTCGATCTCCTGACCTCGTGATCCGCCCGTCTCGGCCTCCCAAAGTGCTGGGATTACAGGCTTGAGCCACCGCGCCCGGCGTCATTACATTCTTTAACATTACACGCTCACAGTAAAAATAATAAAATACAAATGCCAATTTCTCCTCAGAATGTCCTTGACGAAGCAGTAAGAATTATCAATTTTATTAAAACATGACCTTTAAGTACACCTTTTTTTATATTCTCTGTAATGAAAGGGAAAACATATCAAGCAATTTGGCTGCCTACCAAAGTACCATAGCTCTCCCAGGAAAAGCTATTGTGCAAGTGTTTGGTTTGTGAATTAAATCAGCCACTTTTTACAAGGAACACTCTTTTTACTAGAAAGACTGACAGACAAATATGATGGTTTTCAGATTTGGGCATTTGGCAGATATTTTCTTAAAAATGAACTAAGTGTGACCTGGCGTGGTAGCTCACGCCTGTAATCCCAGCACTTTGGGAGGCCGAAGCGGGTGGATCACGAGGTCAGGAGATCGAGACCATCCTGGCGAACACAGTGAAACCTCCTCTCTACTAAAAATACAAAAAATTAGCCAGGCATGGCGGCGGGCGCCAGTAGTCCCAGTTACTCTGGAGGCTGAGACAGGAGAATGGCGTGAACCCGGGAGGCGGAGCTTGCAGTGAGCTGAGATCATGCCACTGCACACCAGACTGGGCAACAGAGCGAGACTCGTCTCAAAGAAAAAAGAAAAAAATGAACTAAGTGAAACCATTGTTTTAACAAAAACGCTGACATTATTTGTTGTCAATGATAAAATTCATGCTTTCAAGTGAACATGAGAATTTTTTAAAAGTTGTATCTACCACCTTCAGCTTGACAGCTTCCCAATACTTATAGACTTTCTGATAAGGCTGGTGGTGGTATTACTGAATATGATTTTTTAAATATTGTGCCATAAAACCTATCAATATTTGGAAAATCTGCATTTTATATAAAAACCACTATTTTCCAAATAATGTCGATATTACAAAATAATATATGGTAAAAAAGATCCATTCAAAGTACAAGACATACTAATGGGTTTTAATATAACAGTACAAGAAGTTTATCAATACACAAAACATATGGAGATATTTTACTGCTTTTTTCATTTGAAGACTTCAAATCTGGTGTGTAATTTACACTTACAGAGCACCTCAATTCAGACTATACATGTTTTAAGTGCTAAATAGTAACATGTAGCTAGCAGCTACCACACTGGACAACACAGTCCCAGATTAATAAAATAGTTAATTTTTTGTGATAAAGTTGGTAAGTATATAGTAAATTTATGCTCATATATTAGAGGATAATTCTAAGATTAAAATAAAGTTTTAAAAATGGAAAGTTTTCCTCTAAGGCCTCATATTTAAAAATAAGATGATGTTTAATCAGGTACACAGAGGAAAAAATCTTATGTTTTATTTCTGCTAGTTTCTATTTTGAGTTAGCATTGGCTG